>NC_071343.1:23090365-23415365 GCF_027744825.2 Synchiropus splendidus
CATACATTGTCCTCACAGCTGCTTGCCATGTTCCAAGAGGAATCCACCTTATTGCTGGGGATGGTAGACCACAACCACCGAAGTGTTGAGAGGGCTTTAAAAAACACAAAGACAAAAATAATGTGGAAACTTCAATCTGACACGATGTCTTCAGTAATTTTAAAGTTTTACATCATACATATTTCAATTTCTGGACAGACAGCTTCCAGAATGAAAAAAAAACAGGTGACAGAAAAAGTTTTGTCATTCCAAATAAACTCATCATATTTATTATGTTCTTTCAACTGAATCAATTTTATGACAAGACAAATTCTTGAATAAAAAAGGTGACAGAACAAAATGAACACACTTAAGAACATCTCATCTCAGATCATGTTGCAAATGTCTAACTTGTGGATCAGAAATCCCAACTAAAATATTACTTTCAAAATCCCTGTACAAAAACATTGGTACAAAAATGCAGCACTGTGAAAAAAAGTTTTTTTTTTAATACTGTGAATTTACAGTTTCTAAATTGTGATGCAGTCTGGAAAGAAGATGGTGATGCAGGATTAGCAAGTCTTGTGACAGCAAGAGAGGTGTCAACCATCCATTCGAATGGAGCCTCATTCTTCAGCCCTCCTTAAACTACTGCTGCAGTGTTTATATTGCGCAGTCGTATGGTGAACCGGGGCTGAAGGCAGAGCTCCGCAGTGTGTCCAGGCAGTTCACCAGGATGAGGGTGCCAGTCAGATGCTTCCAGTGTTTAGTTATTGGGTTCTTCATCTTATCTAGACCCAGGTGCAGTTCCTGGATGACATCCCTGTAGCTGTCTCCAATCTGTGCTGCCCATGTGACCAGGAAATCATAGGCAGGTTTCCACATGGCCTGCAGAAAAGCGGAAAAAGGGATGCAAACAAAGGGGTTGCAACAGCAGGTCAGTGTCCTCCCCTTACACCAATCTTCTCTTCATACTGCATGAAAATCATATTATTATAGCATTATCATCGTCATGCTACACACCGAGGTAACATGACAAATCTTTTTGGTGACTAAAGTCAATGGCATTAGGCACAATATGACGATATGACAAATGAACCTTAAGGAACAGGTGATTACGTTGGATGCCCCTGCAGCAGTGACAAAAAAGACAACTTTACATTCAACTCAATAAAAAATACATGCAAACAGGTTGCAGTTGTTTGGTTCAAAGACTCCCTCATATGACAGTGTCTTCAATGTAATCTAATAAATAAAGTGAAATCTACACTTCACCAGTGGCATGAACATGAGAACTTTGCTGAATACAGCCAACAGGTTAGTGGCGCAAAGGTATTTCTGTGAAAGAGCAGTATGCGAAATGCATTTTATTATTTATTACATGCTGGAAATCCTCCATGCATAAAAAAGATCTTTTTGTTGTAGACCTTTGTTGTTTGTGGTTTATTTATTAGTTACTTTTATTTTATTTTATTTTATTGTTCATGACTGCAGGTTATTCCAAAGCACTTTCCTAGTTGATTGGATCCTCGCTGACCATGGCAATAAAGATGATTCCGATTCTGATTTAGTCTTCTGAATGACAGCTGGAGTCATTTGTAGAATCTATCTCTGATTTAGTGAGAAGAACTTCACTTTACCTCACTGTCAACAATGCCATTCTTGTCGCGATGCGGTGCCTCGTACGCCTCCATCTGCTGGCGGGAGACCTTCACAAGTCTTTCAGCAAGCTCCCGCCACCGCCCTGCCACCTCCACTGCTGTGGTCAGCAGGACAAAGTCCATGACTAGTCTGGCTACGAGTCCCTGACAGTCCATCTTCAATAAAGCCTGCGAGAGCACAGAAACACAGGATAGAGCGTGAGCAAAGTGAGTCAACAAACAGTAGAAGATGAATCAAAAAGCAGAGTTTTTTTTCAATTGCATCCCTGAAATCCCTTTTGAAATCTGAGCTTTGTGCATGTTTCACATTCTTTCCAGTGGAAAAAGTATTAGGGGCTTTGTCTGACTGCCACGCTTCTGAGTAGTTGGGTCACATGGAAGTGGAGACGTGAAAACACATGCATCAGAGAAATTTTAATCATATAAATAATATAAATAACCAATGTTTCTGTCCAATGATTACTAAACTATAGAGTACGTGCTCACCACCCGGGGAGGAGCATGTGAAGGAATGTGAAGGACTACAGGATGTTGGTGAGGAAGAGGCAGGGCAGGAAAGCAGACTGTGCCGAAGACAAACTGACACTGTTGTGATCATGTGTGTTTGTGGTGGAGGAAGATGAAGCCGGGGGTGCTCTGTGGAACTTGCTGTGTGAAGTCTCGTCACACTTTCTAAAACTTTCAGATACTTAAACAGATAAAAAACAATCCATAATGATTGTGCTACTAATCCATTCTTAAACTGTGTGCAATTACATTGTGCTATTGTTTGCTTTTTTCCTTGATTTTTTTTCTTTATTAAGGTCCCTGAAAATGAACTACAAAGAAAAGAGCAAAGATGTCTTTCTTCATGAGGACTTCGCCTGCAGAGCAGACATTGATAACTCATGCAAATGTTTCAAAAATCTTCCTCTAAATAATGTTGTGAGACCTGCGCTTTGAAGTTAGTGCTTTACAAATTTCTCTCCCGCGTGAAATCTCGATGTTTCGAGAGCCAAGTGCAGTGTGACATCGCTTGATGGTCAGGGGTACTTCCTGGCAGCAGTGTCATCACACAAGAAAAGCAAGAATGATCGATGAGTGCACCGGAAGGTGATTATACTCGTATGAATGCCAGGAATTTAAGGAAAGCTGATTACTGCACCGATCGATCAGCTGGGCGATTTCTTTTATGATGTCATCATGATCGGCCGATCAAATGACAAATATATGTTAATTTTTTTTTTTAGATATTTTATGTATTTATTTTTAATGGGAAACTAGTTATATTCAGGCGTGATGAGAATTGTTATTACTCTTTAAAAATTTCCATCACGATGTAAAAATAACAAAACAAAGCTGACATTTCGCTGGAAACTGACACAACTAGTAGTGATGCTGCAGACCCACCTGCAGACCTGAGACCAGAGCATACCTTGACCCCAGATTCGAGGAGCAGCCTGTCAGGTTATAAGGCAGCATTCTGGTATTTAACAAGTGATTAAGATTACATTGTCGGTTTGATCTGTTCATTGCAATATTTCCTAACACAGTGTTGCTGACTATTATTGTGATATTGACGATCGGTGTACCCATATTAATTACAAATTCTGTTGCTAGTCTTGCCTGTGAAAATATACAGGACAAAGGCCTAGTGAAAGATTTGTGACAAAATTTTATATTGAACACCGCTGGAATGGCAAAATAGAAAATTTAAGGGGCAGTCTATCATATAAATATAATTTACGTTGAGATGTACTATTAAATTGGCATTATAAATTACATAAACAGAAATGCACTTCAGCCAGCAAGTGGAAGCCCATAAACCAGGGATCACCAACATGGTGACCCCTGGTTTATCGTGATTTCAGAAGTGTGTACTGAACCAATGGTAGCCCTTCCAATCACACAGAGCCCTTGGAGTAGCTCGTGGTTTGCTAAATGGTTGGTGACTCCTGCCATAAACAAATAAATATCTATGCGAAGTATAAATGGTTGGTGCAGGACGGGTAGAGAAGCTATAAAATCACATTGCTTCTATAAACTACAAAAACATCACAATATTCTCAAGTCAAATATGCAGTTACATCCTGAAATTAATTTAGGCTTTTAGCTAGGGGGGGCGTGTGGGCGACCTGAGGACATCCTAAACTGCCAATGACAGGAGGAAACCGCAGAAAGGTTCCAAACTTTAACCATCATTCGCAAAACTAACTCATAGATTTTTATTCAGAGGAGTATTTTGGAAATCAGAAAAGTCGTTCAAACTTTGTTTTTATAAAAATATATTTTTGTACAAATAGATGTTCGCAGTTGTCATGTCAGTTGATTGCCTGGTGTGTTGGGAGGGGAGGGCCTGGGAGCGGGGCTTTGGACACCCTGTTTCAAAATCCTAGTTAAAAGCCTGAATTAATTTCATATTTTAAAACTAACTTACTTCAACTACTGAAGTTTGCATCAACTAACCCAGTAGACGAAATGATTTAATACAGTACCATTCACTGACGATTACCTGTTTGAGTGTTACCACGTCACAGTTTCACTTTCTGAGAACACAGCTCAGCACACAGGTTCGACCAATAGGAGAAGACCAAGGACCAAAATGACATTGCTCATTGATTGGTTAACTTTTGAAAATGTTTAATTATCACATTTTGGCTATATATTCCGACCGGAGCAACCAGAGAATTGACAACGTGGTGAACAGTTATTGTACAGCGCAGCCTTATTCCTTTAAGTTAATCTGTCAATAAAATCAGATGCTTATTAGGCTAATAAAGATGAAAACACATGAGTTATCAAACGCCTGCACACATTGCCGGTCCCGGACCTCAGTGTTCTGGGAGTTTGCTGTTATTTTTGTATGATGTTGTACGCCAAGAAATCGATCACATTCTTTGCTGCCCGCCATTTATCATTTGTTTGAGGTCGCTGTTTTCCGGCATCTAGCGCTGTGTCGCCTGAGGCAAGAAGCTCACCCCCAAGGTGCAGCTCTCCAGCCGGGATCAAGTCCACCGCCAAAACCCAACTAGCTTGTGTTCACATGTCGGACTTTTGAGCTGAACGCACTTTGTGTTGAGACAGAGTGTACAGTGTGAAAACCCCCTTAGTGGAGTAGCTCAGAGTTTGTTTTTTAAAAAAGAAAAAGGCTTTGGTAGCCATCCAAAATTTCTGGAGTCCTTGAAAATAAAGGCCCTTGCTTAAAGCCAGGAGTATAGCAATAATTTTTCATTGCAAGGATAACTGTCAGGCAGGGAAGCAGGCTCAACACAAACAACAAAAACAGATTTCAGAAAAACACCAGGTTATGAAGGTCTCAGGACAATGGAAATACCGATAAATCAGACTTAAAAACAGATTCCGACTGACACTATTAGATTGAATGGACAAACATTCAGTTGATGCTTACCATCAGGAGTTCTTTCTGGAATGATTTCCGCTCCTTGCTTTCCGAATTGTTGCAGTCTTCCTTAAGCTTCTCCAGCACACACGCCACCCGCTCAGGCTCACTGTCCAACTCAGCTCGGCAGAAGTGAGTAAGGGGCATGTTCTCATATCCAAGGGCATCTGCAAATGCTCGCCAGTTGCCAATGTTCTCCATTAGGATTGTTCTCACTGATGCATAGATATAGGTGAGGAACTTGCAAGGCTTTAGTGACTGTTCCAGGAGCATCGATGTCATGAGTTCTGGTCCGGATAACTCATGACAGCTGCTGACTTTGCCCACAACAAGAACATTCTTGCAATGGACAAATCCTAGTTTTCCTTGATAGTATCCAATGTACCATTCCTTTGTCCATAACTGTCCCTTCAGTTTAATCTTCTCCTCACTCAACAGAGCCACATAATCACCTTTTTTGTACTCAAGCAGATACTGATTTTTGCTTTGCCGAATGACAGTTTTGATGAGTTTTCCAAATTTGAGGTTATTTATTCTTTTGTCTTGGAAGACGGGGTATTTCGTGGCCACAGCGAGTGGAGACAAAACTATTTTTCCCACTTCTTTTTTTTTGAGGAAGCGGCGGTGCATTGATGTCTTTGGGCCTTTTTTGGGTGGAGGTGGTGGTGTTTGGACACAAAACTGAGCTAGGATAACATCCTTGTTGTCTTTGACTTGGATTCTTAAAGTGAAATCAGAAATGTCGTCAGCGTTTTGTGAAGCTATGATATAGACCAGCCGGCTTACTTTACCAAGTTTGATCTGAAAGCCCTGCACCACACAGGCTTGCTTGCTTGTCTTCACCTCATAGTTGGCCATGTTTGAATATACCATAACTTGAAGGTCCTGTGGTTTTGTCAAGGAAAACTGGTGCTTTCCCCACAGCTGCAGGACAACTGGAAGTGTTGAATGGGCCTGTTTGCCTACTTCATTAACCAAAAGCGTTTTTGGGGCACAATCATGACCAAATATGGCCACAACTGTTTTAAAGGAAGGATGAATGTGTTTAGGACCATAGACACCCAAGGTGATCTTTTTAACCACATTTTCCCAAACAGTGGCGCCTGGAGCTAACATCTTTGACTGAGCAACAAAGCAAACATACATGCATGGTTCCAAGTTATCCAGAGAAACCTGAATGGTGTCTCCATACATGTAGGGCTGGGGAATTGGAGTATAAGGCCCCTCTTTACAATCACTCCTCAGACACAAAATCTCAGTGGTTAGCCTGCACTCCATTTTAACAACGACACAGACTTTCATTTCCAATGAGATTGGAGTGACCGTTTCCATATTGCTGAGTTTAATTTCCACTACTGGGCTCGAAGTCGTGCAACGGTCATTGTTCAGTTGAAGTGGTGGGTCAAGCAAGGCTTTGATTGATATCTGTTGTGTTTCTCCTTCAAGAACGTGACCCTCTGGTACAAGAATGCTGATGCTAGTGTCTGGCAGCTGAACGGCACCACCTGAGCTGTCCAACCTACAGACAATATTAGTTTCCACAGGTTGCGTTTGTCCCCACCCAGGGTTCTGACCCAATGAGTCCAGATCATGACAGGACCTGGCAAGCTTGCGGTGGTTCAACCATGCTGTCCGGAAGTCCTCTCTGCTTTGAAAATGCTCTGGCTCGGGTGCTTTCAGGCCACTGAAGAAACTCTTAGGGCCATCTGACTGAGCTTGCAGAACAGAAAGTTCAGAAAGACTGTATGATCGTTTGCTTCGAGAAAAGGGGTTGTCCCTGCAGAGTTGCCAACCCTCTGCAGAAGAATTTGGATTACAATGATTAGGCATAGTTGATCTGAGGACAGACTGAGCCTCTGATGGTGAGTTGAAAAGAAGCACATCGACAGATTTTTGGTTATAGTTTTGATCCAGTGAACACTGAGGGACACTGTTCAGGAAAGGGTTGCTGGAAATACGAACTCCAGTAAAAGGATTAGCACTTTTTTGTGTGGTGGACTTAAGAATGAGATCTGACCACTCTCCCAGAATGTCCATTTCTTTGGCAGTCTCTTCAACACAGTCTCCCAAAGAGTCAATCATACCACTGTCACTGAAGGATGAGTCTCTGTAGTTGATGGGTTCAACATAAGCAGCGGGGATGTAACCCATTTCTGTGTTATTGTGGGCATACCACCACTCGCCTCCTGATGAGTCCAGAACATACAGCGTGTCACCTTTGGAAAACTTCAAGGTGGTAAAGCTGGATGGGCAGTAGTCCTTGATGGCAATGACTTCTCGAGCAGCGGTTAAGGAAGCCGTCGCATCCAGACGTAGGGTACTAGGAGATGGCACTATGAAGTAAAAGAGTTGAGAGAGTGAAGTTAGTGAATCTGAGCATTACTTTGAACACATCACATTAGTAAGAACCTGTCTGAATCATGGGGGCTTTTAACACTGTGGACTCTGTCTCGAAACAAAGTGCATTCTGCTCAAAAGTCCAACATGCGAACGCGTTGTACGGCGCGACTCCACGCAAACATGATAAATGCGGAGAAGTAAATGGTCTGATTGCAGTCTGGGCAGACAACACAGCTCAAAAACAACTTCGCAAACTCTGAGGACACTGAGGAGTGCAGCTTCAGTAGCAGAGAGTGGTGCTGCGGACCTGGAGTCATTGAATTGCGGTGCAGCTGACTGCGGGTGTTTGATAACTCGTGTTTTTTTTTTTTTTTTTGCCTTTATTAGGCTGAGGAGAACAGGGAGGAGGAAAGACGCTGATTTTTCTGAAGTTATTGAGGAGTACCAGACTATTCATTGAACATTTTTGACGTCTGGATCTGTACCTCACTGACAAAAATCTTCTAGATCATCAGGAATCTCTCTCACTTTGTTAGAGTAGTATGGATGAATCAAGACGGTCCATATTACGCAGCATGTTAACAATATTTTCTGGTAAAATTAATAATAACACTCTTTCATATTTAATTCTGGCTGTGAAACACTACATTCTGTTACACGCATGGTGGAGGTCCATCATCAGTTAATATCTGAGTTGATGATGTTCGTCAAGCATGGGCTTGCCACCATGGGGTGGCAAATAGGTTCGGACTTGCTTCGTCGTGGGTCACGAACCAGCTAGTTTCGCATAGGGCTGCACAGCAGGTGGTGAATCGGACCCTGCTTCCACAGTTTTCTTCATATCAAAACCATTCCAAAATAAATGTTTTTCTTAGCAAATTTTGTCATTGGAAATGAATAGGTCGAGAATAAAAGCTGAATTTTGCTTGCTTGCTCTTTCATTAAATTATGGAAGTCTCCAAACCAGCTTCTTGCTTCAAATGTAGCAACACTCTTCAACTGTGAGTCTGCATTTAAAAATCTGTTAACTCTTAAATTATTTTCATCAAATCTACTACAAACAGCATCCTCAAAAAGTTGTATTATTGCTCAGCACATTCTGTGATGTAAACTTGAGAAGGAGAAGCGTGCTTGTTGTGAGAAAATGGTGCATTCTAGAAAGTAGACTTTGTACACACTCCACCTCTTTCTTGTGATGTCCGGAAAGTTGTAAAACTTTCTGTAAATCTAACCACCCCACTCCAATGACTCCTATTCGGGCACTGAGATTCTAACAAAAAGTGAAATTTTCTATTTCGCTGAGTTCTTTATCACCATCGGGTGTTCTTTGTTGGAAATATTGTCTTTTGGATTGTGGAGTCTTCAGCAGCTTGCACCGTGTGCACACGACCAGGTCAGCGGAACGGATGTTTCCCCTCAACAACATGCCGGACATCTATAAGACGACAGTGGAGAGGCAGGGAGCAAGCATGCCGCCTGCTACGGAGGATGAAGAGGAGGAGAACTTCACATGCTTTGCTTTTGGACAGAGTCGCCACGTGTCTTAAGATGGCAGCGCTGTGGAAACACTCTGTGATTGGACATGAAAAGTCCTCTGACCTTCGAGATGCCCGCTTCGGCCTACGCAGCATACTTTGTGGTGGAGGGAGTGGACTAGAGGAAGGTGGTCCCCGACCATGGAGAGTCGTGTGGTGCCCGCCTGGATCCGTCTGGCCACGCCTCACCTCCCAGAATGCAAGGTTGATGTGTCAGTACTAATTATCAGCCCTTTCGTCATGCTGACGATCCCTCAGCTGAGAGTGTCAGATAAGACGACTGGATGGCGTTGATCGATCTGACAGACGCTTATTTTCATGTGCCCATCCTTCCCCGTCATAG
The DNA here is from genome assembly GCF_027744825.2 of Synchiropus splendidus. NCBI lineage: Eukaryota > Metazoa > Chordata > Actinopteri > Syngnathiformes > Callionymidae > Synchiropus > Synchiropus splendidus. The sequence continues at coordinate 23,099,603 of NC_071343.1, forward strand.
ACAGTACCTTTGTTTTGCGGTAGGGGGGACTGGTTTTCACATCAACGGTCTCCTGTTCGAATACTCTCTAGCACCACACACGTTCTCCAAGTTCGTGGATGTGGCTCTGGAATTGTTGAGGGATCGGGGGATGAGGATTTTGACCTATCCAGACTGGCTGACCCTAGCATACATCCAGAAGAAGCAAGAGATCACACAACCGCAGTCCTGAATCATATGAGGTGTTTTGGGTTTGTTGTGAATCTAAAAAAGCCAGCACTCAATTACAGTATCTGGGGATTCTGTTGGACTTGCGAGTCATGAGAGCTCGTTTATGAGACGGGAGGATGACGTCATTACTCGATCTTCTCAGCATGAACCCCCCGACACATAAAGGTTCATCACTTTTCACATCTGTTGACAGGACAGCACATCATGATCAGGTCAGACAGTTTGATGACAGTAGCTTATCTGACCTGCCTCCGGCTCTACATCGGGTGGCAGCCAGCATCCTGACATGGGCAGACAGTCGACTGTTGTCATTAAGGACTCAACATGTTCCGGGGCTTCTGAACATGGGAGCAGACAGGATATCAAATGGTGAGCTCTCATGGACGAGTGGGAGCTCTCGTTTTGATGATCTGGGACCACTTTGGAGTTCCGGTTGCAGACCTCTTCGCTACTTCCCTAAGGTTCAGACATTGAAAGGGTAAGATTGGGCTGCCTTGGATTATTTGAATCGGTAGTGACTACAATTCAGAGTGTCAGGGCGGAAATACACTTGGTGTCGTCATCTTGCCCACTTTCAGGAGTTCTGGGATTTTTGCAGGAGCTCTTTGATAAGGGTCGAGCAGTGGCGATGCTTAATGTGTTCGCTGCAGCTATCATTGTGGACCACCGGGGATATGGCCGTTTCTCAGTTAGGAGCCATCCAGTGATGAAACGGTTTCTACTGGGTGCACAAAGGATTAGGCCATCGGTCAGGACCATCTTTCCATGTTGGAGTCTTCAGATAGTTTTAAATGGTTTGTGCGGATCACCTTTTGAACCGCTGGAATCTGCCTCTTTGGAGCATTTAAGCCTCAAGATGGTGCTTATTTTGGCTCTGGCTTCAGCAAAGAGGGTGAGTGACTTGCATGTCTTCTGGGAGTGACAGAGATTCCATAACCTTTTGTCCTAACCCTGCGTTCAGGCCAAAGCTCATCACGTCTTCTTTTAGGTCAAGAGTAGTGACTCTTTGGGCCGTTTTTCCCTCCTCCCCATCAAGATGAGGAGTCTGCCCGGTTGCATTTCTTATGTCCGGTCAGAGCGCTGTGCCACTATGTGGATCGCACACAGACAGACAGATCATTTGTAAATTATGGTGGTTGTTCTGCTGGGATGGCTATGTCAGCACAACGTCTGTCTCATTGGATCTACGATGCTATTGTCAAAGCTTACGGAGTTAGGAGGGGTGGAACCTCCTGTGGGTCTGAAGGCCCATTCCATGAGAGCAGTCTCATCATCAGCGGCGTTATTCAAAGGGATATCTATGTAAGTCATCTGTAAAGCGGCATCTTGGTCTTTGTCTTCCACCTTCACCTGGGCATATCTCATTCAGTGTTGGAGAGTGTGGCTGGACCCTCTCTGGTCGCACTGGATGGGAGATAGTGATCAGTGTCGGGCCATGCTGGCAGAAAACTAATCACTACGGTCTTCACCTAGGTATGTAACCAATAGCGAAGCCCGTTAGAGGGCGGAGAACGTATGACATAGAAATGTTAGTTACCTGAATGTAACTTCAGTTCTATGAATACATGCGAAGCCTACTAACTGTTCGCCCAGCAGGCCCTGTTCTGTTGCTGAGTTCAAAGGAGGACTAGTAGCAGCTAACAAGGGGGTTTATGGGAGAGGTGGAGCTTACTTTTTCAATTCTCAGGCACAAGAAGCCCATTAGAGGGCTTCGCACGTATTCATAGAACTGAAGTTACATTCAGGAAACATTTCTATTCCATGTGTTGTACACACTACAGTCTCTCTTGAAATTGTGTTATGATGAAAGTTATTAGTGGACTTGGTCTCCAAAATCATTATTTGTTTATGTTTAATTATAATAGAGATACGGTGGCCAAGAAGTGCAAAACACAACACAATTAACAGGAAACACCACAAAATTAACTCCAAACACAACGCAAATAACAGAAAACACAACACAATTAACAGAAAACACAAAAACATTAACTTGTAACAGAAGTGGCGAGGGCGAGCATGTTAGTCCCACCCACCAGGTTAGCAGAGAGCATCTCTCATTGGTTGCCTTGCCAATGACGATCTCGTCACTCATTGGACACCAGCGCACACGTCAGAGCAGTGGCTGCTCACGAACCCTCGCTTGTTGAGATTATTCGGAATTACTTTAATGCAGGGCATGAGTATGATGTCATTCTTGACATGCTGTCAACTTACCACCAAATAATCCTCATGCGCACACTTAAGACGAGGCTAAAAGAGAATGGATTAACTCGTAGACATGGATATTCGCCACTAGCAGAAGTTAGATGTGCCATTACAGTAGAATTAAGTGGACCTGGGCGGTTGTGGGGATATAGAACTATGTGGCAGGTGCTCCAACAAAAACTACACGTGCAACATGATTTGGTGATGAGGTTGCTGCGACAACTGCATCCACGAGGGACGAATTTGAGAAGACGCTGAAGGTTCATACGACAGACATATCACTCAATGGGGCCAAATTATGTATGGCACGTAGATGGCAACGATAAGTTCAAGCCCTTTGGTTTGGCCCTGTCTGGATGTATCGATGGCTTTTCCCGGAGAATAATGTGGCTTGTTTGTAGGAATAAACACATGCCTGCGCCTTTGTCTTCGAGTGGTGCACTTGTGTCCAATCAGTGACAAGATCGTCATTGGCAATGCAACCAATGAGAGACAGTCTCTGCTAACCTGGTGGGTGGGGAACATGTTCGCAGCCACATCACAGCAGTGAAAACAGTTAGAGTAGAGCATGGCATTATTCATTTAAGAAACATTTATCTGTCAATAAAATCAGATGTTTATCAGCCTAATAAAGGCGGAAACATGTGGCGCTGAGTCGCCTGAGGCGACTCACCACCTGCTGAGAGTTTTCAGAGACAAAGAGCAGCTTTCCAGCTGGGATCAAGTCCGCTGTCAAAACCCGACTCGCTTGTGTTCACATCTCGGACTTCTGAGCCAAAAGAGCTCTGTCTCAAGACATATCCCGCAGTGTGAAAGCACCCTTTTTTTAAATTAAAGCACAAAATGGTTAAGGAACATGCTGCGGCATACATAACAGCTTGTCATGGCAATCTTGCCATAGACGGGCTCCTCAAGTAACCTATTCCTGAGACATGGGACACTTTACTGAGTGGAGGGATCATGTGTGGAGCCCTAATCACACTCTGGAGTTGTCTCAAAACACGACCGACGCTGGTGTGAGACCAGCTTTCATTAGTCACTCTGGGCTTTGTGTATGAAGAGAAAGTGCCACCTTCAGCTCACACCTCATAGCGCAATGAGTAGGTGGGATTTACATTATTCAAAGACACTCCCTCAAGAAGATGGGGGTCACTGTAGCGGCTGGATCTGTGCTGGACCTCTGCTGGAAGTTGGCTGGAACTGTGCTGGGAGGGGAACTATTGAACTGCTCCTACTGTACTTTCTCTGTCTCAAACTTAATAAATATTAAATTTCGTTGTAAAATCTGCAGTGTTTGCAAATTTTCACTGGTGTCAGGATTTCATGTTTTCCTGGCTTCCTCAGTGGTTTTACACAGACCTCACTTCAGGAACATAGCCCACTTCATTATTCCACTGTAGTTCTTTTGGTATTTCAGTTACCTCAATTTAGTTTTTCACTTCGGTGCATCATTAAATTCTTCCAAATTGTGGCAAAATCCACAGATATATTGTGTCATGCACTCACCTTTGACATTATTCACACTGCATTGCGATACTCCTTCATTCAGGTCAATGAGTGTCCCCTCAGATTTACAGCGAGGGAGGGATGTATTGTTGGTGCTGGCTCGTATTCGATGGGCAGCCATGATTGCAGTTGGCAGGGTGGTACATGAAATGTGGAGATGTTGGATATCAACGGAAAGCCATGACCTGCAACAGAGAAATCCCTGATCATCAGAATATCTAAGAAGGGTGTGACAGAGGGAATCTTTTGACATTGTTGCTTCTTTGGCATAATTCTAGCCAAGGGAGTCGTAAAGACATGACTGTTCCCTTATATCAACAAAATGAAAACTTCACAATTTTGAACAGAAACGATCAAATTGCATTGTCTGGATATTGAACTCGATTATAAAAGATCCCATAGTTTTAGAGACTATTTCAATTACTTCTATTTTCATCTTCTGGATTATGTTGACTTCATCTAACTGACACTGTGTTTAAGCATAAATAGCCATAATTAGATTATTTGTGTATTTCCTGAGGTGACAGGTTTCAGTTAGAACAGTCCAAAATCCTGGAGTCAGACTCTCCTGCTCACTGCTAAATGCTCCCCTGGAATACATAACTTCCTCTGGGTGAGCTGCTTGGAGGTGTGTTCTGAGAGTGGCATCACAGCCCCAATGCCACCCCGACCGCAGCACTTTACAGCAGCGAGTTGACTACCTTTGCTTACATCATGGCAATAACTGAGTGCTACAAAAGGCTTTCCATCTGAACCTGACGTGGCAATGTTTCTACTCGACTTGTAAGTCAATTTTGTGTTCACTGCTGTCTCCGTTGTGTCGGCAAATCATTAAACAAATGTGTACATGCTTGTTGTTTGTTTAAGTGTAGTATGTATGTTCACAGCGAAACAGATAAATTCATTTCATTCATTCATAAAATGTGATTGTACGTTCTTCGGGATTTGAATAAAATTGAATCACATTGTTATAACCACACAAAATGTTCTCAGGTTGGGTTTGTTTGACTTTTTTTCCTAATGTAATGCTGTGACTGTCCAGTTGTTTTAGGAGAGTGTTCTTTTGAAGTAAGTTTTTTTATATTGCAATAACTAATAACTAATAACTGCTCCCTGTGTGCATGTGGGTTTTCTCCGGGTTCTCCAGTTTCCTCCCACAGCCTGAAGACATGCTCACTAGGTTAATTGAACACTCTAAAATTGGCCCAAGGTGTGTGTGTGAATGGTGTGAGTGTACATGCCCTACAATGTACTGGCAACCTGTCCAGAACCTGTTCCCGCCTCTCGCCCAATGACTGCTGGGATAGACTCCAGCAACTCCCCGCAACCCTGAACCGGATTAAGCGGTGGTTAACTGACAATGTTTGTATGTATGTATGTATAGAAAAAAAACAAATTACTGGTAAATGTATATTTAAGTGTTAATTTTGAGAAATATGTAAAAAAAAATGTTAGCCATCTATAAATTAAGATAAGAAATTGGCCATTGTCCCAAATGTTACAAACTATACCAGCACACAACTCATGTATTCGTTCATTAATTTTCTGCTTGCTGTACTGAGAGCTATAGCCAGCGATAGACATCCGTCCAGACATAGCAGCGCACCCCATTCTGCCCTTACAGCTTTATCAAGAGACTAAAAGATCGCCCGTAAAGGCACTTTTCCTCAGAATTTAAAAGGTGGCATGTTTAACTGATGTTCTTTAAACAAAAGAGGCACTGAACAGAGTATCGATACTACTAGTACTTTTGATACATAAAATCTCAATGGCAGCCAGTCCTCAGCCTCTTGGTAAGCAATGTAACACTGTGCTGATGGAAACTATATGGAAACGTATATATTGCTATTGTCCAATTTCGAATGTCTCTAGCTAAGAGGAGCCTGTTAAAATATATGGGGTGCTAGCTCACACAGCATGAAGCACTAAAAACTTCCCAAAGTGGCTCCAGTGAAGTAGGAAATGGCTGAGATGGAAATGCCATTGTGATAACATCGGGTTCAAGCGCAGCTTGCCCAGCCCGCAGCCTTGTCTCTTTCACTCTCATTCCTCACATTATTCTTTGACAGGCAAGATAACTATGGATGAAAATAGTAAAGATGATCTATTCACGGTTTCCTGTTAAGCACATCTCTGCTGCTGATTGCTACTTGAGTCCCTGTCACAAACAACAGGAGATCAGTGTGCTGTGATGTTACTGTAAGATGCATTGCAAAAAGGGGGTCATTTGCTGAAGTTTACCACGGCCATTTATGATCATTCTATTTGCTGAGTTGCAGCAAGGAGCTCATGGAAACCCAAAACAAAAGCCTCCCTGAGTTGGTGTGACCTAATCTTTCACATGCTGACATTTAACAGTGGGAGAGCATTACACCAAACCACTGAAGTTTTAGTTGAATGAATAATTTAGTGTTTTTCTTATAATGTATACAATTACAGAATCTTTGAGGAAGCATCATGAAGTCAGAGTGAAAAGTATTATATTTTGCAAATATTCATGACATATAGGATGTGTAATTTGCAAAAATAAAATAATTAACTCATTCATTTATACTCTTTCAATACACACAGAATTACAATCAGACTTGTACAGTGAACTGATCAAGGGTCAGGAGAGGGGGAGGAAGTGGGGGCGGCGTCCAGTTCCTTCAATGATACTATGGCTACAAAGAAAATAAATTAAGGGTCCAAATGATCTAAATCTCAGTCAGCTGTTGTTTTGCTTGGTAGAATAACTGAATAACTTAATTAACATATATTTTAAATGTATGTGCCCTTTTATTTGTGTCAACAATTTCAAGGAAGCAGGACCTTGAAAACTATCTCATCTTCTGAGGAAGGTTTGTGGAGGGACTTGATTAGAAGATGCTTGAGCTCAGCATCAGCATTCAACAACCCCTCCCTCTGTTGGTCTCTTTCTTCAGTCTACTGTACATAATGAAAGTTGAGTTCAATTACATCCCATTGTGATTAGTAGTAGTAATAATAATCTGTATAGGACAGCAATATAGTTAACCTAAAGGAAGTTATGTCACTAGGACAGTGCTTCAATGATCCAGCATAAAACATAAGAAATAGAATGATACTAGAAATTGCTATTTCTGCATACTTCTGGACCAGCTGTGTGTGAGGAGGGGCCTACAGCAGGTGGAGGAGATTCAGCAGGAGCACCAAGTGAGGCAGGAGAGGTTCCATCCTCCTCATTATCATCACCAACATCATGAGTGGTTCCATCCTCCTCTTCTAATGACAACATAGCGTGATTACATTATTGTACTTCCTCTGAAACTGTACAGAACACTGAAGGCTTTTTTTATATTTAGGGCTCCAGAAGAGAGAGGACACCAAAGAACGGTCACGTCATGGCACTAGACAGCACTGACCACTCCGCTCCTCGGTCACCTTCCTCCCCTCATATAAAGAGACCCTTCCACTTTTCCAGGACGTCTCATCTGAATTAAATCACAAACAGAAAATATGATAGATCCTGTCACCATACGTACATAATGTTGTGTTGAATGCCAATGTTGTGGTGAACTTTCTCCCCGGACTAGATTGTTCGTATTGAAGTATTGAGTGAAATTACAAAATGTACAATTCGTGTCATTCACGATGGGGAAGGCAGAAAGTCTGCATGTAAACAACGGCAGTGATTAGCTTCCCCTTCTCCAGCACACGTCACTCAGAGATCTGGTCTCTGAATGGACACCCTTATGTCGCCAGAATCGCCATATGTATGTATGTAGTGTATGTAGTGGCTACCAACATGCCACCGATTAACTTTGTATGTAAATATAGATGTGTTGCTTGCGGAAGTAGACGGCAGTGTGAACGTATCTTTTAATGCATTGCATTGTCGCTTAGAAGCAAAAATCATTGTTCAGGCTGAGCTACAACAGTGTTTGTTTGCGTCATACGCTACTATTCGGCTTCTGTGACTTTTCGCCACCATAGTCAAATGTAAGCATTTTCTCACTATTCGGCGGAACATATTCAGTCACCAAATGTTTGATGCATCCCTACTTTTAATAATCAATTGTTATGGATTTCATCAATTTGTTCTTGCTCTAGTGATAATACAGTTTAGGGTGCGAGGTTGGGGAAAGCATTGTGTCGATGAGAAACCTCACAATGTCCAAACAAGGTTAAAAATACAAACTGTGCTGGTTTCCCCCCTTAAAAATATACATGTGAAAAGAAGAACATAATGCAGCAATCCAGAAGTGACAGAGAAACAGAGGGGGACGTTTTGTGGGGACAAATCAAATTCTTCCTCCTTGTGAAGACCTTGTGCCATTGTGAGGACCATTTGACAGGACCCAACAAATCCAAGACCCTGAAATTGGGGACTTCAAAATAACTGGGTTCATTATAAATAGGTTAAATAAGTTCAGCTCAGAGTCCTGGTTAACGTTAACCATTTGTTTTGGATGATTAGGTGTAGGGTGAAAGCATGGGGAAATCAATGAGCGGACCCAACCACAGAGTGACAAACCTGTGAGCGCGTGTGTGTACGAGCGAGAGCGCGATATGCATACTGTACATTATACAATTATTGGTCAGTCATAAGTTGATAAGAGCATGAAAGTGCAGATCAAACCCCACTTGTTACTGAACACCATAGCAACCACTCGCAGCAGTGAATCCCCGGACAGCTGCTAGTCAACTCAGCACTACCTCCATGATTTAGTCTCCTTCCTCCCTCCGCGTTGCCGCTTCAACGTCGTCTGTCCTGGGTGGTTATATATCAAACTGTTCAGTTTGGGATAGTGTTACGCAGCAGGTCACGTGACAGCCCACGTTATATTAAGGATCATTACGGCGTTTTGTATTCAAAAACATGACAGTACAGCTGTCGAAAAAGGACGAATTTCGCCGCAGTTCGCTACCATTGAAATCTCGTCTACCCAAAGCGAAGCCGTCTCTTGTCGACTTCAGGCACCTCTTTCCTCCGAAGTAGAAAAGTTGGGAGACTCGAAAAAAATCCCCAGACTTGTTCCGGTGGAGAAGGTTTTCAAAATGCCAACACAACAACAAAAGAACACAACAGCCTTCATACCTGAAAAGAATTCGTTTGGTCCCCCGGTACGCGACTGGAGCTCAGGCAGATTTCGTCGAGCTTTTCCAGAGGCAGTGATGTGGGCTCCAGCGGAGCAGCGGTGCAGCCCAGCTGATGTCACCGAGACGGGGTGGGGCTTCCCCTGACACATCTCCACCAGGACGTGATGTCACCGCGCTCAACGTATGAGTAACAAATAGCTATTTAAAGGTGCTTTTTGTATTTCTTTGTGTACGACCGATGTCGATATTCAATATAATTGGTCATTTTTGTCCAGGTCTTTTTTTTTTTTTTTTTCAAAACTGCCCTTCCTCCCTTCCACATCCAAATCTTTGTATTATTTTCCCTTCCCATCCCTAATGTGCCTTTCACCACCATCTTCATGCCCATACCCTTTTCCTTCCCATTGAATCTGAATTGATACAAATCACAACACCGGCACTGCACTTAAGTAAAGCAGTGTAGTGACTTAGAGGGAGGGGCGATTAAAACTAAGATGAGGTATTTTTATTGTTGATTTAAATGATACTAAGGTATCACAACATGAACAAAGATAGGGGACCAAAAATGTGCCTCAATTGGAAGTCGAAGGTTGACTTCAACTTCAGCACAGGATGCAATATATTACTTCATGGAAGTGATAGTGGCTCCGATGGTTGAGTGGGTTGTCGACCATTTGGAGGGTTCACTGCTTGAATCCTGTTCAAGTCAGTGTCAGGGTGGCCTTGGGCTTTGAATGTTCAGAAGACCAAAACACACCAAAGCCATGATTATCATTAACCTTGATGAAAATTGGATGCTCATAAAGTAGCCTCAAATAATATAGAGGGACCAAGGTACTGTGTCACCCCACGAAGGTACTGTATGGGAAAGAACAGCCCTGTCTTAGAGAAGTTAGCATCAGTAATTTATGTCAAGAACAAGGACAACAGATTTGTTTGATTTGATAATATTGATAGAGAAGTACAGAGAAGGTCGTTCCACCGTGTCTACATAGTTTGTGGGGAGGAAGTGTGTTACTGTATGAGGAAGTCAGTTGCATCAGAGTGTATGTGAGGGTTGTACAGGACCTGTATGAGTACAGTGAAAGAGTGAGGTGTGCTTTAGTTGACTATCATTCATTCATTCATTGACAGTGATGTTTTCTGACAATATAGTGATCTATAGAGTGTGATGATGAGCTGGAAAAAAAGTGTGGAAAGAAGAGGAATGAGGCTCAGTAGAAATAGGACATAATACGTGTGTGTAAACAAGAGAGAGCCTCTATAGGACAGCAGTGAGACCTGGCATGATGCACGGTTTGGAACAAGTAGCTGACACAAAGATGACGAAGTGTAGATCAAAATGAAAGGAGAACATTTTATTGTTTCCAGAAGCTTGGGTTGGATGAAAAGGTGAATGTACATGAATAAAGAAAAGGAACACAAAGACCACTAAATCATGTGCTTCCTCCATTCCCCTGGACTAATTTCCGTAGAGTTTGAACTACAGTTGGAAGGTCATAATCCCCTTAAAATTTCCATCTGTGCATTTTTATTTGTTTGCTTTTCATACAAATCAGTGAATGAAATCAGACTGCAATTGTTGCACATATATTTTTAGTAAAGACTCCACTCAAGCCATCATGTCACTGAGAGACTATCCTATCCTACAGTCAGAACCTGTTCTACAGTCAATAATTAAAAAAAAAAAAAAGATTCAGATTTCCAACATTAAAGAATGCTTTTGATTTTATAACTTTTTTTGTTTTTGTGTTTTTGACTTTGAAAACTGAACAGAAATGCAAGTAATGGAAAATAACATTTGCACTTGACAAATGTTATTGGTCGTTGGTGGTCTTGTGGGAGATGCTCTGGTGTACACAGCTGGATGTGCTATACCAGACTGAACACAGAAGCTGGTAAGGTGTCATTTGATGAGAAGGAACTATGACCACATTAATAGTGTAATGAATGTAGTGAGGAACAACTTGATGCTACTCAAACCCAGCCCACTTGGAAACAGAGTCGCTATATCCCCAAAGGTTCTATGTCGGCGGCTAATATATGGGTTTCAACCGGGGATGCTCCAATCGATCGGCCGCCGATTATGAAAGGCTGAGCTCGGCGTGATCCATAAATGCTGATCACTGCCTGTCATTGCCGATCACAAAATCTGATGACATGATACAGCCGCCACCTGAATCTGAAATTTTGCATCATCCAGAGAGGGAACTTTCAGACAGACAGCTGGACAGACAGCTGCATCCGCTGAGTGCTCTCCCTAATTTTTACAGTCTAAAGAGCTTCAATACTGGCAAAAACTTTTGAACCTCATCACATCAAACCAATGATATCACAGGTGTTTTATTTACCTTTAATGCGCTCAAATTGCGCTGTTTTCGCCCACGTGTCCGCAGCTCTGCCAAATGAGATGATCTACTGGAGGGCGAAGACAGCACATTTTGAACACTTAAAATGTAAAAAAGATGTGAGGAGTTCATGATTCAAGTTCAGAACATTGCTGAGATTGTTTCATGAGTCACTCTGGATCACTTGATCCTCGTGCATTTCTGTGGTGCAGACGGCAACAGTGCACCCCTGGCTAATGGACCGGTGCGGCTTATGTACGAAAAAGATCGATTTCCTTCTTAAATTTGGTGGGTGGGGGTAATATTCCACACAATAGTCTCTTGTATGGAAAATACGGTACATTTGGAAATGATGGGTCTGTATGGCTCAGTGAATTGAACTTTATCGCTAACTTGGAAAGTTGTTCATTTTATCACACACATCAATCTTTTATTATTATTATTGTTATTATTATTATTATTATTATTATTATTATTATTATTATTGATACTAATAATAATGTAATTAATATATATCTATATAAACATATATATTAATGGTGGGACTTTAACGAGTTAATTACGATTCATTAATTACAACATTATTATGATTAATTAATTACAACAAAACCTTTAATTTAATTTAATTTAATTTAACAGTTTGCTCTCCAGACAACATGGAACCTTTGTAAGTGCAGGAGTTCCTGGTTAACTGATCACACACACGCACAAGACACGTCGCAGCTAGGATGATAACAACAACAACAAACCTGGAGCAATCCCTGAACAAAAGCAGATAAAAGCAATATGTTTTGTTCAGGGATGTTTTTCACTACATGGCCAGGGTTTCCACTACTCTGAATGTATTTGAAAGTCTTATAAAATATATAAAATCAAAATCAAGACATTTAAAGAGCTTTAGTTTAAATAAGGTTGTATCAAAACTTGAAAATATTTTTGGAATGATAAATAAAACCATCACTTCGGTCACAGAGGTATTTAACATTTCCAGTTGTACAGTATGTGTGACCTTATTTCGAAGTATGATCATCTTCAGTAAACAGTGGGAGTCGTGGTGATTCTGGACGTTTTAAGGAGACGACAAGGACACCAGCGTGGAGGTCACCATCTGAATTTCAAATTCGGAATTAATAAAGAAAATTAGAGACCGATGGTATTAAAAACTATTTTCAATTTCAGTCAGGCCTCATCGTCGTGAAAAGTCATATTGCTGTACTTAAAAAATTAAAAAGAAAATAAAATACTGACTGCATTTTTCCTGCAATAATAATTCTCACCAAAAGATGGCGCCGTTAAACTTTGAAAGGTGGTGGTGACACTACGATAACGAAATCAATGTTTGTGTCGGATCTATGCTCTTGTGTTTCATCATCTCTGACGTTGAAGTGAATATAAGAAAGAAAGTTTAAAATGTACTATGCAAGGTTTTATCTCGTTTAAAAACAGTTCCATGTCATGGTCTTGCCGACTCTGTGATTGGCACATGTCCCGATGGGGCGGGGTCTAAATCCACGCGTGATTGGCAGTGGTTTCGAAGAGGCGGGCTCTGGCAAGGCTGCCTCCTGCTCTGCGGTGTTGTTTGTCTAGCCGCCGCAGCGACCGAGGAGGTCTGTCGTGGTGACAAACGCGGGACGAAACTGCTTCCCAACGTAATTGTATGACTTTAGCACAAGTAAGAGGCGACAGCACAAGGAGTCGAAGGCACCCTTCTTCTAATCCCTCTTGTGGAATGTAAACGCGCGGGAGCCTACAGGATCGCTGGAACGCCTGATTGTGAACGCGTCATTGTGTTGCAATTCCCCGTGCCGGGTTGGAGTGAAGACTGCGTCGCTAAATGGATGTGAACGTGTGTAGAGAATACTAATGACCAGTGGTGCGTCCTGCAGAGGCGCACCGCGTCCCCCGCTGTTGCTGAGGGCCACGCAGGGAGTAACATCCTCGACTCAAAGCGGATCGCAGTTATTTCTCAGTCAAGTGAGATCGGTGGCTGAATTCACTGAATAGCAGTCAAATATGGGCAACAGCTTCTCCAACGTTTCTGCCTTCCAGTCCCTCCACATCGTCATGCTCGGTCTGGACTCTGCAGGGAAGACCACGGTACTCTACAGACTCAAATTCAACGAATTCGTCAACACTGTCCCCACGATTGGCTTCAACACAGAGAAGATCAGACTGAGTAATGGCACAGCCAAGGGCATCAGCTGTCACTTTTGGGACGTGGGGGGTCAGGAGAAGCTGCGCCCCCTGTGGAAGTCGTACAGTCGCTGTACTGATGGCATCATCTATGTGGTGGACTCTGTGGATGTGGACCGGCTCGAAGAGGCCAAGACAGAACTGCACAAAGTCACCAAATTTGCAGAGAACCAAGGGACACCACTCCTGGTCATTGCCAACAAGCAGGATCTGCCCAAATCTCTGCCAGTGGCAGATATAGAGAAACAGCTGGCCCTGCAGGAGCTCACGCCGACGACCAGCTACCACATCCAGCCTGCCTGCGCCATCATTGGTGAGGGACTTCACGAGGGAATGGACAGATTGTATGAGATGATTGTGAAGCGACGGAAGTTGTTGAAACAGAAAAAGAAACGGTGATGGGTATCTGCTGTCATGTCAGGCTGCTGTGATCATCCTGCTGAAGATTTATCAATAACACACAACCTAATACCGATAAAATCCATTAACAGGCGGGCCTGTTTTTTCTGCTGCTTTTCATTTCACATGTAAAATGCCCCCCACCCTGCCTCTGGCACAACAGACCTCACAATTGTTCATGGATGTCATGTCACTGTTGTTTGTTGGATCGTTGACATAGCCTTTGACTCAGAGGGTGGCTGAGAGTAGCAGCTCTCCCACTGTGCACTTTTTTTAGATCCTAACGGATGCTAATCACTGTAAGATAGGAGGTGGTTTATGTACTTAATGTCAAAATTGAAGTATTTTTTGAATATTAAAGGTATAAACTGTTTTTGACTGTTATTTTATTTTTGTCGCACCATTCAGCACAGCAAATAAACTCCAAAATCAGTATACCCACAACTGTCAAGGAGGTTTTGTGGGCAGGGATGTAGCATGTTCAAGTTTTTCACCATAATAATACTTGAATGCCAAATGTGTTTTCAGGAGTATGCAACACAACCGCACAAATACCATTTGTTGTTCAGTTCTGAGAAGTTGCTTCGTCTCACCATGTGCCCGTGTTGTTAAAAATACCACTCGAAGAGTGATCACTGAAACAAGCAAATTGAAAGCTAGCGGCTTTTATTTATGCTCACTGAGCCAACTAAAGATGGATACTTAAAGCCTAAATTTGTGGAACCAAAATTCATACAACAAGAAACAAAGATGATCTCAGATGAAACTGTCACGTGCATCAGAAGCAGTTTCCGCCAAATCAAATCGGACAAGTCACAGGGACGTGATTCCTTTTTTCAGAATCAGAATCAAATTTATTGCCATGGTCAATGGGGAGCCCACTAACTAGGAAAGTGTTTTGGAATAACGTGTAGTCAGTTAGTTTTTAAACTAACACCAAGGAAAACATTGTTGAATGTCACATTTAAGTAATAATAATAAAGAAAACAGGAAACCACAGACGAGGATGATAAAATGATTAAAATACTGGTTGGCATCTTTTTGTGTAATGGTCACGACATTTTCAGTGAAAATGATTCCATCTAGGTCATAATAAACAAGGTAAATAAAGTAAGAAATGATGGGGAGCCAGGGAAGATGCTCCAAAATGAGTGTTCTGTTGTTTGTCATAATGTGCAGTAAGTATTATTTTCATTCAATTTTAGGTTTTTTTTTTGTTTGTTTGTCCCACAGCAATTATGTGGAAGATGAAAACAATTCTACTCTTGAAGCTCAGAAGAGAGACATGTCATTTTGTTTGTGTCCAGGTGGAAATCAGACAATACACATCGGACTGGAGT
The DNA here is from genome assembly GCF_027744825.2 of Synchiropus splendidus. NCBI lineage: Eukaryota > Metazoa > Chordata > Actinopteri > Syngnathiformes > Callionymidae > Synchiropus > Synchiropus splendidus. The sequence continues at coordinate 23,114,865 of NC_071343.1, forward strand.
TTTCCAGTCATCAGGCCAGAGCTAACAATTAACGCTAACCCTAGTCATGAGACTGCATGCTCATATGTTTTTCTGTGGTGTTTACACAATGAGGGTCTTCAAAAAAAAAAGGCAGCTCTGTCATCTGAGGCCTTTCCGTTGGAACAGCAACAAGCAAGCAAAACTCGGCTCTTCCACCATCAATCGTGCTACACCTTCACTTTCACAAATATGTAGTTTCTGTTTGATGACAGTGAGGACATGTTTTTGTCTATATGCTTCTTAAATTAAAAAATAAGAACGAAGAGAGAAAAAATATTTGACCGTATGTGGACCTTCTACCTGTTATTCTGGTCCAAACATAACAATTTGAATGATAAAGTAACTCACAATGTCCAAGTTAACAAGTATATTTATTCACAGATCATTGACTTGCTTGCTCTGCAGCCCTATATTCAGGCAGGTGACATGAACAGTACCGTCACCTAGGATGAGGAGTCTCTCAAACTCTGGAGTAAAAAGTGGCGAGAGCTCAGAGAACTCTGTTGAGATGATAAGCACAGATATTAAGGACTTCTATTAGTGGGGAGCAGTCACCGTGAATTAGCCAAGTTTCAGTAGTAATAAAGAAGTCTAACTTGTTAATTTGATATTATGTGATAATAACATAGGACAGATTGCTTCTTTTTTGAACAAGGGTTTAATAATCTGAATGTGATGAATGATGAATGGAGCATCAATGGAGGTGGAGCGGATTCTTTGAATATTGGTTTAGTTATTACAGTTGCAAGCAGTTGGAAGTCTGTGCCTACAGTATTGTAACTGGGAAGTTTTGGAATGGGAGGAGGACACACAGCGATTTATTGTTAAAATCGGAGGGAATTAAGCCACCTAATGGTGGAACAGTTACCTATAAATCTCTCGTTCTTTTTAGGATCAAACTGTGCATGAGAACAATTGCTTTAGATCAGTCAGCAGCTGTCAGTTGTATATTAGAAAACACCATGCCCGTGTGTGGGGGGAAGGGTTGTTTTAGAAATGGCTGCTGAAGTTTCCAGGCGCAGGACCTGTGGCCTGCAGTCATTTATCCATGGGGGAAGGGTGAGGTCAGGGGTCAAAACAAACTACAGCTGATCCTGGCAGAAGCAAGTCAACTTTTTCTGCTTCACACCAGTAGTGCAGTTTCGGCTCCTTCCTTAATCCTCAACCTCAATCCTCCAAAATGTGCGTTCTCGCGATGATTCTTAGGAAGTTAAATTGAGGAAAAAGAAGACGTCCGTCTGAAACACTGCAACACTGTTACTTTTGTTTAAAACTGAAGGAGAAATTCTCCACTCACTTAGGCAACTGCGGTTGTACAGTCAGTGCACAATCAATCGCTGACAACTACAAAACAATCAATGGGATACACAATACCACAGCGTAGTGAGCACGAACAATCACTCATGAGAGTTAAACAAAGAACCGACTAACAGCAGTCAGGCAAAAATCAGATTCTACATAGCAAGAGATGCTGAAAAACAGAGGAGGCTATATAGCAGTTGCGATGACGGTTTAAACGTGAACTTAAACTGTCAGCATACTCAGTAGAGACTTTTGATTTTAAAAGTAGACAGATTACATAGTGTTAATTGTTCTCAAGTATCACTAAAGTGACTCACTTAAAATATACTCACAAAAGTACAAGTATCCCCAAAAATGTACTTAGTAACATTAATGTGTAATTTATGTTATTAGTTACTTAGACCGCTGGCTATTTGAGCATTACTGAGTAATACAGGCCTGACATATGTGCTACATTGTTCAGTTGTTTTCATTGAATTTATGTGCTCCTTCTTTGTGTGAAGAAGAAACCCCCGCCTGGAACGGGACACAGGAAGGAAAACATGATTTATTTTGACGTTGCGCCTATGTGAATTCAAGGTGGCGCTGAAGATGGCTGACCTGGCATTATTGTGTGTGTTATTTTGCCTGCTCTTATGTTTTGACAGTGCATGTGTGTTCTTACACCCATGATGAGTTGATTAATATCAGGTCTATCACTCTGACTTGTTAACTGTATTTTTGGTGTCAGTTTCAAGTTAGTCCACTTTTTGCCGAGACGCAAGAGACTGAGGAGAGGAAACGAGCAGGTGCACTCGTTTTGCCCTCACCAATGTGGATCGCACACACCCCTCCCCGGGATATTCCTCTCCAATGTCCGCTCGCTTTGCAATACGATGGATGAACTGGGGCTGATGTTGAGAAGGAACAGGGACTTTTCCTGCTCTTGTATTTTGTCTTTCACAGAGATGTGGTTGAGCAAACTCATAACAGACAATGCGCTTCATCTGGTGGGATTCCACCATCACTGCGTGGACCGGGTTCCAGGACAAAACCGAAGGCTAAGGACCTTTGCTTTTGTGCATCCAAGATTGCTGGTGTATGGACGTGTCAGTGATTTTTCAACACTCCTCTCCCTCTCTGGAATGTCTTACAGTAAACTGTAAGCCATTGTACTTCCCAGCGTGAGTTTGCTTCATTCATTCTGGCTGCTGTGTACGTTCCGTCAAACGCGGACGTTCACAAGGCTCAACGCGTGCATGTGGAGTGAACTTTTCCAGACTCTGTGTTGTGTCAGCTTGGTGACTTCAACAAGCCAAATCTCAAGGTAGTCACAAACTACAGGCCATGTGCTCCCCACTCTGAACCACCACCTTCTTGCGCAGGACTTGGATGTTTTGAGAAGTCATTTTGCCCCAACACCTCTGTGGACTCTCCAGCCCCCACTTCCACTTTGCAGCAAAGGACTGTGGTGTCTCTTAGTGACACAACAAAGAAGAACATAATCACTGATGAGCCGCCCCCTCCCCTCCCCTCCTCCTCTTGACATCCTGGAGCAGGCTGTGCTCAGTCAGTTCAAGAAGCTGAATCTTTGGAAAGAGTTTCCTTTGCCATCCTGAAGCATTGTACCACCGACCTTGTGCCTGTGTTCACGGACATCTTCAATGTGTCCTTGGAGTCCTGTCATGTTCCAGCCTGCTTTAAGAACATTAAACTATGAAAACTAAAAATCACAGGACTGCATGACTACATACCAATGGAACTGAGGTCGGTGGTCATGAAGTCCTTTGTCCCCCTGATTCCATCCCACCTGAATTCTATCACTGCTCCCCTCCTGGACTCAATACAGTTGGTCTACAGAAGGGAGGTTGACAGGCTGGTGTTCTGGTGAAGCCACAACAACCTGGAAGACAGTGAAGATGATCGTGGACTCCAGAAGAGTCACAGTTCCTCCATTCCTCCTCATGACTGGATATGGACTGAGTCGTCCATATCCATTGTGGATTCCTTCCGCTTCCTGGGAACCACCATCATCAAGGACCTCAAATGTGGGCCGACCATCAGGTCCCTCATCATCCTGGTCATGGACTGTTTGTCCCTCTTCCCTCAGGCAGGAGGCTGCAGTCAGTCCAGATGAGAACGTCTCGTCACAAGAACAGCTTTTTCCCCTTCGTGATGAATTTGTGAACATCCGTTACTGTTTGTGCTTTATTTATTTCTTAGTTACTATTGTTATTGTTAATTATTTTTTTATTTTAATTTCTTTTTTGTTTATTATTATTATTTTATTTTTGTTCATTATTGCCCTATGTACCAAAGCACTTTCCTAGGTGGTGGGATTCTCACTGAACTTGGCAATAAAGCTGATTCCGATTCTGCATCAACACTGCAACACTGAAGGCTGTCTTTATCGTCATCAGACTTAAGACATTAGATGAACCTTGTTTGACCTTAATCAGATGTGATGTGGAATCAATTGAGTAATGTCACCCCTGTAACAGTCCCACATATCACATTATGACTTCAACCAGACCATTCTGAGGGAGCTATAAGTGTCCATGCCATACACGTTATTAAACATAAATTCAATGGAGCACCATCCCATAGCTTGCCCTAACCCCAAGCTATGCCTTTTTATTCACGTATCGCACTACCCATGTGTCAGTATGTGACCTAGAAGACTTTTTTGTCAGTTTAGGACGCAAAACGCAACTTTCCCAACGTCAATACATGACGCCATGGGAGTGAGGACGTGTTGGTGCCAGAGGTTCCATTGTTTAAACTGAAAAGATCATGTATTTGTTGTTATTTCTTTTGTCTTCACAATAGTGTTGCAGTGCTCAGTGCAGTGTTCATAAACCCCGTACTATTTTGTGTGTTATAAAAACAAACTTTAGTGTCAATTCCAATTACATAATCAGAACTGTTGGCAAAGGGAAAATGAGCGTTTCATGCAGAAGCTATATTTGTTATTTTCAAAATTAAATTACTCCGAAAGCATATTGTTTTTTCACTCATCAGACATTAAGGTGACATTTCATCTATATGGAAAGCACAATAGGGTCTGTTAGTTAATAAATCCAACAATATGGTCCATCCAAGGGAAATTACTATATTTCTCCCCATGTCGGGCTAAACTATCTGCAAACATTTTTTGAATGGACTGTGCTTCTGGTCCATGGGACCTCGGTTAACAAATAAAACTTGATGAACAGGCGTAAATGGAGAGATGAATGTCATTTTCTGGTCTGGTTTGAAATGTGCAATAGATTTCAGATATGATGATGTCTGTGAAGTTTAAAGATACAAATTGTAATGTCGACAGAGCACTGAGTTTCAACAGGCACACAAGTTACTTTAGGTTTGGGTGTGATATCAAATGAACGCAATAACGTCAGCAAGAAGAACAGACATACGTCACAAGCGACCGGTTAATGACAAACGTTATGTTTTACCAATATAAAAGTTCCATCAAATCCTTTATTTCAGGTTTTGCTGGCTCATTACAGTGTCTTTAAAAACCTGATCAATCTGTGGATGTGACGTCGTCATCCATCATCATCAGGAGACACTGTACAGCAAGTAATATAGTAATATCCATTTTGCCGTTACAGAGCCAAACCCCAAATATGACATTATTTATTAGTTGCTATTCAATCTGGCTTTGCTGGCCCAAGTACAGAATTATACATTTTTATGTTAATTCATCATATGTGTTGAAAAGGTATTTGCCATAAGTTCTTTGAAACAGGCAAGACTGGGGGGAGGGAGGCTGATGGAAGCATACTCTGGACTTGCAAGTGTGAACAGGTTTTTGTGTGCAGTACCAGGTGTGCAAACGCAGACCAGCTGGATGTCAACAAATTAAAGCTCCAGCTCAGGAACACAAGGATGACTGAGCTGCTCTCATGTAGTTTCTCTGAATGTGCTGTTGTGACGGTCTAGCTCCTTTACGATCTGAAATTCTTTAAAAGCAAAGTGCTGAGATCAGCAAGTAATTATCTAAAACGATGAAACCCCCACAAGCCTTTTAGTGCACAAATCACGATCTCTGTGTGCTCCGTCTTTCGCTCCTCCTGGACTGAGATATTGGGTGCAAAACCAACTTAAGCGCTTGCAGGTCTGTGAGGCGGGGTCTGATAGGAAACGATAGCCAGTCTTACCAATCAGAGTTCTCGCACTTGCACCGCCTCGGAGTGCGCTGGAGCCAGCAACAAATCTGATGAAACCAGCCTCTTCGTCGCAATGCTGGGTGAATTAAAGTATTACAAAACAAAATTTCTTTTCTCGACTGAGTAAATATGCGGACTGGTCGCTGTATGTGCAATGTTAGCAGCTCAGCATTCTTTTTTGGGGAGGGTATGGTAAGCTTCACATTTTCAAGAAATGCTAAGCTAGCTAAGAACTGAGTTTCAAGTCATTCTCGCCTTTAGCGGTCAAATTAACTGCGGTCAAATTAGTTGGATATTGGATATTTGACGGATATTCGCCCCACCGTAGATGGTATTGTTTGGTCCATTTTGCACCCATTTTACCTTCATATTGTAGCCAGTTGTAGATCAGTTGTGATGAATGATACTGGTTTCATGTGTGACCAACTAAGTCTAGATATACTGTAAGTCATCAGAGGGTTTTTTTTCTATGCCATCTCAGAAACACAGTTGTTACTGGAGTGCAGGACATAAGTTTGTAAAATGGATTCATTCATCATGGATACCAGCATTGCAATCTCTTCTGATCTTGGCGTCATCTGTGCTGTAGTCATGTTCCCTCCTTCCATTAAGTGCTTCTCCTTCTGACCAAGGGGTAGACCAGAGGGTGCTTCTTTCTGCAGGCCATTAAACACAATGGAACCTCTCCTTTTATCACTTTTATAAGCCAAGGTATATGTTTTCCACTTTCCCGTTTAACACAACAATACAGTGTTTATACCCGGGCTGTTTATTAACAGTGTTTGTGAGGGGCTTTTACTGCCAATAAAGAAGAGTTTGTGATGCCAGCTAACAGGAATTCTCAGTCACCCTCTTATACCAACATGTAAGCATGACATTTCTCCAGCATTTCAGCAGAGCATTTTAATAATTTAGAATTCTCATTAATAATAAGAATAATAAAATGTGTTTATTTTCAAATTTCTATCTCAAGGAAAGATAGAAATGGTGCCCCATCAGTGACTCAACCCAGCCAATCACTGACCTGATCACAACAATGTTCTGGATTTGAGGGTAATTTTTCAGGCATTCACTGCCATGAACTGCACAGTCAGCAGCATGTGTCGCAAGTATGTGACGCTCAGTGGAAGAAACAAATGACAAGTCAGGAATGGAGTAACAAAACAAAGCCTAATTCTAAGTAGAATATAGATAAATGTCAATTTCAATCTCCTATAATACATTGCAAACACTGCATGACAAGCTATCTGACAACTGTGTAACTATTATATCACACATCTTCTAACACACTCCCCACAGAAAGCCACGTTTCCAACTGAAACAGTGATTACAGAGGTTCGGGTTGCTCCGGCAGTTCTTCAACTGGAGCCACGGCAGCCAGATGAGGGACAGATTCACACCAGAAGTGGAAGAGCGATTGAACCTGTCCACTGGATCTATGTAGACATCATTTGTTGTCAGCAGTGTTTAAAGTGAATATTTATTTCATGAGAGAATAATTATTGACATAAAATTGTGATTCCTAATTTGATTTAAGTTCTAACAAACTTAAAGACGGGGGGAAATATGATATTTATGAACCTTTATACAAACAATGATAACAGACACGTCACAAGTCTGGTTAGTTACCTCGAGTTGTCATTTAAACCCAGGATGCAGTTCGTAAAAAACATCTCAGGATCATTTTCGCGGAGGTAAGGAGTTGTACTACAAAGCTAAACTCCAATTTGTTTCAATCCATGTTTATATTTGTGTTGCAGAAAGTAACTCCAATTACTTTTGAACTTGAAATGTTCTATGGTGAGCACAATCAGGGACAGTGGATTTTTTTTTTCTTTACCAGAAACCATATCTGCTGTGAATAGATTAGTGCACTTTCTAGTTATTGCTCCCTGGCCTTCCTTTCATGACTAGCAGTGGCCTTCTAGTTTACTGGCTCACCATATTACACGCTGACAGACACAGGAATGTGCCTTGCAGCTCCAGACTTGTCTGGAAAAACATGCTTTGACACCCATGCAAGACACTCTTTCAACTGCAATTGACTGTCTTGACTGAGCCAAAAAACATGCTTCCAAGTTGAAAAAACAACCAACAAAGCTCAAAATTGTCACAAGCTGTGAAAATGATGGTATTTGGCCAACCATGGATCATACACACCTTACATTGACACGGTATTGACGTAAAATCTTACTAGTTAAAATGTAACCTCTCCAGACGATTAGTCCTCTTTGCTTCCCTCGTGTGTTGTCATTGTGTAACTACGTTTTACTTTTGCTCCTGTGCTTACAATACCAAAAAGACCGGTCAATCTTCGTTATGGATGAACCTTATTTTTTGCGCCATATTTTTTGTCAGGCCAAAGCATCTTCAAATTTTACTATGAAATTATTCCGTAATGTTGGTTGACCTGGAATGTGATGCTGCTCCATCAATCAATTGATCAATCAATTAAAAAATACACACACACAACAAAGGTGATACTGAATATATGATACTATATACAGTACACAGAGCGGTTGATCAGCTTTTTTTTCATTTAGGTATGATTCACACTGAGAGTCCATATAGCTTGGCCACGTAGTAGAAGGCACTTGATCAGAATGCTTCAGCAACTTTGCCTTAGTCAATACTGTGACTTGTATCTCGAGAAAATAAATGATCTTGAGATGACTTTTATTTGCCATTTTCCAATTAGGGCGTTTCCTGCACCAAACCGAATCTCCACAAATATTGGTTATAGAGTATTTAGCATCTCATACTGCATCAATATGCCCGTAACAAAACACTGTCTTAGTTAGCGTGCGTACAATTCTTTAATTGTTCAGAAAACACACGAATAACCAAGGGGATACAGAAGAGCATTGTTTATATATAAACAGGTGAGCAGAAATGTCACCCGGAGCTGAACATCTGAGCTAAATGAGCAGAGACATAGTTTTAAGATATGTTGTGTATTCTTGAACAAAATATCTCAATTTGAAATGTGCTAAGATTAAGGTTAGGGGAGGAGATGCATTCTAGCCAATCAGAAGCGAGGAAGGTGATACAAGTCCAAACACCTGCACCGGACGGCAAATACCCAACCTCCCCGGATTTCATGCAGCACAGAGATGCACTCCATGTAGTAATTTTCCTGTTGTTCTCATAGTAAAATGTGAATGATGTTTACAACTAGAGTTGTGAACATGTTTCCTGATCCTCTACACTCTACACAACTTGAAATGGTGCTACATGTTCCACAAAAACATGCTTTGCTGTTTGTTTGTGTGTTTAAAATAAATCTTGTTGTGAAAAACGCCACCAGCACCCATCACAATTCATTGTGGTAAAAGTTTGGCCGTCTGAGATGCAAGTTTGCAAAATGAAGTGTGGTAGGGGAAGGTACCCGCTTTCCTTTGTTACGACTGGCTAGAGTGCCTCTCACTTCATAACCTTTCAATTTCAAAATTTGTTATTTTGCTTAAAACATTTGCCTCTGCTCAGCACCTTACCTCATTTGCACAACAACATGTGAGATGACAACTCAGCTATTTACCTCAGCTCTTATGCTTGCCATGAATGTGAGATGACATTTATGTGTCTAATGAAATAGCCAATAAATGCTCCACACAGAAAAGACACAAAAATTAGAAATGTTAAAGATAGCGTTAGAGAGGAACCCGTGACCAGATTACAGCAAGTTACAAGAAGATAAGCACGCAGTTAATTAGTTAAAACACCGAAAGAAGTGAACGATTGTGGCCAACAACTTTAATGTGCACCCTATTAAATAATATAAAAATATGTCAGTCTCTGATTTACTTGCGCCCTGAAAATGCAATGGTTAAAGCATCATCAATGTAAAAACAATGTCCTGCAAAGCTACATGCAATAGTCGCTTATTCCACTAGATGCCCCTCTTATACAGTTTTTAATTTGAAAACACAGTACAGAACTAACTGTATAGCGCATGCGCAGTCTTCGACTTTGACGTCTTGCACCGGAAATGAAGTATATTACGTACATGCAATGAGTTGTAGGTAATATTTTAAAAAAATGAAAAACTCCAACTGGAACAAATTAAATACAGATGTAGATAAGACAAATAAAAAAAAAAACCGGATTCGACCATATATTCATTGTTATGTATACAAAACTAAAAAGCGGAAACAGCTCTGACAGCTCTCATGCTTCACTTGACTCGCAGCAAGGAACCGAACAGGTCGACGCGAGGCGGGGGCAGTAACTGTTCCCCTTGTAGAGGAGCCGCTCTCCTTATTAATACGCCAAATCGCTGCCTGGAACCAAAGCGAAACAATGGCGACCTTGGGATCGGAGTCTGCTCGGTCTTTGCCGCTTCTTACACAGCTCGAGTCTTCTCTTTTGGGCCAAAATCAGAACGGAAACCCGCCGCCCAACCGGGGCTTGGAGAGGGCGCTGGATGTGGCAGCGGCCAGCGGTGTTCTCAACCTCAGTGCCCGCAAACTGAAAGAGTTCCCTCGAACAGCAGCCAACCACGATCTTTCCGACACAGTGCAAGCAGGTGAGTTAAACTAGACCAAATTATTCTCCGCGACCCTTTGAACTCTGACCCTTCGAATACTGAAAGTATCTAGATACTTAGGAACATGCTGATAAATAAACCCTCACTGATCTGACGTCAATGTGCTTCCTCAGGCCAGATGTTGTCTTCCGTTAAACGAGATGGAAAATGCTAGGCAGGGCCGTTTCTAGCTCCGTGGGATCCCTAGGCAAGCTGCTGTTTCTTTGTTGAACAGTGAAGAAGCGACCCTTTAAATGCAATACTAAGATGCCACAATCTATTTCAATTCATGAGCAAAAGAGGCAACAGCTAAAATTAAACATTTTCATGTAAGACAATCAGAATCAGAATTGGCCTTATTGCAAATATCAGTAAGGACTCCACCAACAAGGAAAGTGCTACAATGTGCAATAATGAACAAATAAATAAATAAAAATAACAGTAATAACAAAAGAGTCGGCTCTGATCCGACCTGCACGTCTCTGGGTCCTGGAGACATGGAGGTCACAGGTCATGAAGAGGTGGCAGTCAGCACATCACAGATAATAATAATAATCATAATAAAAGCAAGAGACGATAGAGATCAGGAGTAATTGAGTGACACTAACACGAAGCTTGCGCACAGTTACACACAACCACTGTTTGGAAAAATAGGTAAGAATGAAGGGCAGAAATGTTAGGGACTATTCTTCATTCTAAAATCTACGAGGAGAATGATGAATATATATATATATATATATATATATATATATATATATATATATATATATATATAATGAAATAAAAATGTAGCTATGTTACATAATGGATATAGAAATGTCATAAAGCTACTTACAAGATGTTGTTGTAAGAGATTAAAATAAACTTTCATTCATAAGTAACATCACGGGCACATTCTCACTAGATTTGTTTTTGGGTTTCAATTCAGCAATCTCACAAGCCCCAACTTGTCCACCAACTGACGCTATTCCTTCATATCTGCCTCATGTGCCAACCCTGTGTTAAGATGACACCAAATTTATCCATCCTTGTGGCATTTGTATGATTTTACAAGTTATTTTCTGATGCATATATTTTCATTTTATTGTCATTTTTGTTACTGCAACTAATGACTATTTTGATAGTTGACAAGTAACAGACTATCTCAACGACTAGCCGACTAGATGGCATATGAGGTGCACTGGTTGATGAACCTGCAAACATGTCTAATTGTTATATTTTACTTTCATTTGCGCAAAATGTGTTTGTAGTTCAAAATGAAGGCAAAAACCTTTCCTCCTGCTTGGATTTCATTTCTATTGAGTCATTTTAACAGCAACGTATTATTGAGTCAAATTTAAAATTGCAACGCCTTCAGTAAAGTTTTGGGGTTAAATAGCATCAGTGAGCAGGTGCTCTGAGGAAGATGCTGTTGCTGGAATCCTTTACAAAACCAACCCACAGATTTTTAATCGGAGCAATATTTTGGCCGTACCATTCTGAGCGTATGCCATTCACGTAAAAGGGCCTTTGCTTTATGCAGTTGAGCTATTTTCCAAAGTGAAAATGCACTGCTCAAATGTGAAAGACACCAAATCTCTTTAAATAAATGAAGAGGAACAGTCTCCCCTCACCCAAATGTAGGTCATCCCTACCCTTGACGCTTGAAGGCAAACAGACATATGCACAAACACACAATTGACCAAATTACACAGTTTTCACATCACCCTCCTTCAGGCTGATCCCATTACACCCTGGGACACATAGCTTCAGTGGCGTTCACTGACACTCAATCATACATGCAGGCACACAAATGCATTATTGCTCGGAAGTGCGCAAAACTAAATTATGGCAGCCCACCCAGTTTGTCTTTGGGTGATTGTGAGGACATCATTCTGAATATTGTGTTTCACCTATTAAGAAAGACATTCCTGGGAGTAGTAAAACATTTTGTTGACAAATGTCGCCTTTACTTAACATGCTGCAACATTCAAATGATATCATGAAATGTTCTATTTGGTCTATTCTCAGGTCCTTTCAGGTAAGCTTTCATTGATCATTCTGCCCAATGGGTTCCAGTGCTACACCGTTCTCAGAATGTGGAATGGAAGACATGTCCTAAATCAAGATACTGTAGACTAGGGATGTGGGGATACATGCTAGGGATACATTTTTGGGCTTCTGATCCGATCCCGATACTTCAATATTCCTCCGATCCGATACTAGAGCTCAGTCAGCTGTTGACCATTATTGTTGATTGTGTATTAATTAGAGAAGGCAACTAGAGGTCAGTGTAAGTCCACAGCAGGAAGTCAGGAAAACATGAACTCTGAAGGCTTCTCATCGGCATTTGCTATTTATTAAATCCAAGACGGACATATGTAGAAAGTTAAGTGATACAAGCAATGGAGGTTGTACACTGAATGACTTTCCAGGTGAACCGTCCTAGACTATTAGCATGCGCGACTCTGCATTTCAGATATCCCACATATATCATCCTAAAATACATGGACAATACAGTGGTGATAATATTTCACTTTATCCAGAAACCTGCAACCTAATTACCAAAACCTACCGTAGGAAGCGTGTTAGACAACAGCTTAGATGACAACTTGCGTGTGCGGCAGTAGGCCCACGGCGCCAGTCTTGATTCAATCTTGATTCTGCCTTGCCCACGGAGCAAGAACAAGCTCCCCAAGCCATTTCTATGCCATCAGTTTTGAACTTTGTCATTGTCAAAAAAGTTTCAAATCTGCAAATAAAAAACCTTGATTTCAGAAATACAATTTGAAACTGAAGAAACTTTATAATACGAACTTGAATCAAATTATTAATTTTCTTTGCTTTTTTTTTTTTAGTATTCGTACCTGAGCCTCTTGGTAGCTCTTGAATTCGGCGTGGTTATCCTCCAATAATAACAATAACAAGTGTCTTGTTTTCATACTTTGTCCGAGTCCGTGGATGCACACATTGTGAACAAAAATTTGGTTGTCATTTTTTTCTTGACGGAGAATAGGGATGGGTGATATGGACAAAAAAAAAAAAAAAAAAAAAAAAAAAAATATATATATATATATATATATATCATGTATAAATGTTGTCATTTCAGCGATAATAATCTTATCTCGAGTTATCTCGATAAATACATTTTCATTTTACTCCATGTGTTGGACACAATACAGTCTCTCTTTAAACTGGTTTATGATGAAACTTATCAGTGGAGTTTGTCTCCAACACCATTTGTTTATGTTTAAGCGTCAAGATGAGAAATTCAATGTTTCACATCATTCTGGTAGAACCCGGTCATGTCTGACAGCTCTGCCAGTTTTATTTTGCGGTTAAATGGAGCTGCTGCTGTCCCCAATGTATCTCATGTCTGTTGTTAACAGTTGACTTTAACTATGAGCACAGTTCCTATATGCTATTGAAGAAGTATTCGAGATGTGAATTATTGTAATTGTAATTATTATACACTAATTATTATCCACAACTGTCAGTCCCTTGTCCGGTGTGATGAAAAATCTTCCCACAATTCTCTCCTAAAATGGTTGTTTTTTTATTGGCATGATTGATGATTTCACTAATAATACTGAATCAGCATTTGTTGATGGTCCCTAGCTGATTGTAGCTGGTTGTAGCATTAGCACTGCCTGTGAGAGTGTGTCCATGGTCAGTGAATTCTTATGGGGACCAATAAAACAAACACCGATCCAGAGACTCAGAGTCAACCAATACCATTATATAACATCTGCTCTACAGGCAGGGGTGCAGCATCGCAACTCATGTGATTCACCAGAGAAATGCCATTTTTACATCTTGACAGGAAATTATAAAGAGTAGTAACATTTCTACATAACATTTTACATCTATAAATATAAATAGCAACTAATTTAAAATAAATCAATACACAGTAAACAGTGTCATATTTGTCATTGATGACGTCATAAAACCGTGGATCAATTGATCGGTGCAGCCCTACTTAGTTCAACTCATGGATTTCTCTGAATTAGCATGTAGATAAATTAGCCTCATCCACAATTTGTGAATGATATTGAGACCTCTCCATCAGGGCTTCTGGGCAACAGTACACTCACTGTAAGTGGGTGTCGCAGACAAGCTTCAGGTGGAGGACATTATACTTCTCATTTCCACCAGCAAATTTTAAAACTACGATTGCCAAAATAAATGGGTTTTTTTTTCCAATGGTGTCTCGCCCCAATTTTGGAGTTGACTTCAGTGTGGCAAGTTCTGTTTCTAACCTCTTATGTAATGGGTTTGTCTGGGAAGAAGAGACAGCTGGGAGATTGCTCTAGCAGTTTTCTTAAGGGTTCTACTGTACTGTCTTCAGAGCTTCAACTATATGTAGTATATGAGGCATACGGGCTGATGAGCACGCTGATCTAGTCTGATTGAAGTGTTAAATATTTCAATTGCTTAATTATTTTTTTGTCAGGAAATAAAAAAATCCTCAGATTTGATTTTGGGTTTGTATTTGGGGTTTCTGCGACATGAACTATATGTGTGTGTATACTGACACTACTGGTCACTCGGCAGCAGCATGTCTGCTGTGGAGGTTCTTTCAATCTGTCATTTAAAGTTTTCATTCTGCAGCATATGTATGGGAAAATGCTGTGCAGGGAAGTGCGTTTAGATTAAAAAGCACCAGCAGTTGAAGCAGCAAAAGTGTTGTTAGCTGTTAGCTGTTAGCGTGGCTACACCTTCCGGTCCGGTGTGACATTAAGGCATCATCAACCTGAGCGGGGGAATGTGAAGCAGAACCTGCGGCGACACTGAATCACCCAGCCCATTCACCCCAAGCATGTGTTTGTCCACAGCCTTCAGTGACAACCACAGCAGAGCTTTGGCGTTCTCTTTCAAAGCAAAACGATTTGCAACTGGAGTCCCAAACCGCTGCCACACTGCATCTGCCACATTTTGCGGGAGCACCTCTGGACATCCTGTCCGCACCCAGGTTTAACACACTCAGGACGTGGCGCGCTCTCAGTGACAACTCGCTACCCACGTCATCACGTGGGGCCGGACCCAACTCCTCCCATGCTGTACCCGTCTAAGGTGACCCCCCAGCCCAGGAGGAATGCATCTGCAAAGACGTGCATGTATCGCTGGACACAGACCATAGCCACTCCTGCCGAAAGATGCACTCAGGATTTCCAGAATGCCAGGTCCAGGCTAGCCTGAGATGACGGGCTCAACCACGTGTTCTTGTCCCGGACTGGGTGAAGACGGTGACGTGCAACCAGAATGCTGCACCAGAATGCGGGATGAGCGACTGCTTCTTGGAGGTTCTGGCGCTGAATACCATACCGCCATTGAGAGACTGAGCTGTGGAGGATAAGGGGGTTGGTGGTAGTTGGTGGTGTAATGCTCAATCCGTCATGTCATCTCACAACAATTGGTAAATGTTTAAATAAATATCAAGATTGTTATTCCACATGTAGTCTTTTTTGTATTCTACTCAAAGTGTGACCAGTGTTGTCCCACAGCACGGAAAGGTGGTTAATACTTTAACACTGGTATCAGATCAGTATTGGTATGGGTCGATATCCAAAGGCCAGGTATCAGTATCTGGACCATAAAGGTCGGATAGGTGCATCCCTAGTTGCTTGACTGTGTAGCTTGTCATGTAATCAGCACCATTTTACATTCTATACTATAATCTCTCATTGTCACTCACACATACGCGCATGCACACACACACAACCCCACTCGCACGCCCACAGACACACACACACACACACACACACTTTGATATTATCAGCAGCTTCGTTGTGTTTCGCAGACATGTTGGGTGCAACTAGCTTGCAGAGCTACCACTTATGTTTATTATGTTATAATGTAATAAACATAAGCATCCTGCTACTGTGTCCTGTTTACGTATACATGGTTCTGCCATTCATGGGGTTACGCTCTACGACCACAAGGGATAGTTGAAGCAGCACAATGGAAGGAAGTAGCAGCAGCATAATGTAACGCTAGCTTGGTGCAGGGCTGTGCAGATCATCGAATCATGTCTCTGTAATTACTAACGCCATTATTGGGATTTTTATTGATTACTACATTCACGTTTATGAGTCGTTTCTTTTACAGTGGAGCTGGAGTGGGTCAGAAATCAGCTTATCAAAGACAAATCTCATCGGGGCAGACATACAAGTGGATCTCTTTCACAGTAAAATGCGAATAACATCCTAGTCATGCCACTCTTTACGAGCTGAATACCCGTCCGAAGGACACTTGGTGGCGTGTGGTGCACCATAAAAAATAGAACCGTGGCTGCAGTGGAGGCCCACAACAGTGCTGCGCAATGGGGAGTATATTTGTTATATGAAAAAGGGCAAATGTGGCATGAGCTAGCAACTACTCTTGTTTGCGGGAGAGGAGACAGCCGCATAAAAACCTGCACTGAATCTGCAGAATTTCGCGAGGGAACACCTCGTCCGTGGTATGTATCGGGTGCTGTATTGAGCAAGTGCTTGATGAGTACAGCCAAATAGGCCAGTATCGGGAGCAAGTGCTGATGCTAGTATTAGTATTGGGACATCCATAGTCATGATAAAAAATATTGGCGCCGATAACGTGCCTCGCCAATAATCAGCCTTGCCGATTGTTAGGTAATTTTGCTATTATCCCTTAAAGAAATTACATGAGATCAAGGGAAATTTTTACTTCAAATGAGTCAGCGTTCACAGAAGTAACACTGGTTTACAACAACGAAGGCTGAGTGCAGACTAGGGATGGGTGACAATTCTGCATCTCACGATAAATTTGATTAACACGCTGCACTTGCTACATTGGACTTGCACACGTGAACGTGACAAGACCATGACGGCGTGCCACGCTCTCCAGCTCCCTGGTGTTTGACAACCGATAATGGCGTTTGACAGTTGTGGAGAGTGTGGTGGACTTTGGTTCTCGATCATAGTTTTAAACTTATTTTTAATACAGGGAACTTTTGATAATGACATTGGGCGACTTTGAGTCTCTGGATCTGTATTTATCTATTCACTGATTGTGGCCAAACTCTCACAGGGAGTGCTAATGCTACGATCCCCCACCAGGGAGCATCACCAAATTCTAGTAGCATTAGCAGCAAGTATTAGCAAAATCTTAAATATGGCAACAGCCATTCTTGGAGAGAGAATTGTGAAAAGGTTTTTCATCACACAAGACAAAGGGCTGGAGAATTTGGAGAATAGAATATGACTAAATGATCATTTATTCACATTAGTTCTAATAGGAAATGTGTCCAGAATAGGGCTGGGTATCGACTCTAATTTCAAGAATCTATACGATTCCGATTCTCATGACTTAGAATCGATTATCACGATTCGATCTGATTCGATTCGATCTGATCCAATCTCGATTCAGGTTAGTATTTAAACCATTTTCTGAGCTGTTGCCATAATCACATGACAAGTTACGCAAAGTATTAATACTAGTATCATATTGACATTCAACAGGAAATTAATGAAGGATTCATAGTAAATCATCATAAAGATCCCGACACAGAACGCCAGATGTGACTGCTCATGGGACTGGTGCATTATTAGAAATATGACATTAAAAATTCACCCAAAAGATGCTGCTGTTCAATACTAATGCATTTTTATGTTATTATCAAAATGAAAAAAAAGATATTCTCAGCCACTGAAAATGTAAACAGAGTGCTGGTTACTAACTTCACAGCAACCTGACGGTCATTGCGCAGTACGTGAACAGTTCTCTGTGGTCTGTAGTACGTACGAGAAGAGGTTCCACTCCTCATCAATATAGTGAGTTGTCAGATTCGTGTAAGATTGCGAAGATGTCCACGTATCACTTGTAATACCCACCCTGATTGCTGACTGAAGCTTACTTTTCACGTTTTCTCTTACTGACTGGTGCATGTTTGGGATAACAGGCGTTTGCGAGACACCATAGCGTAGTGTGGCTCTGTTACTTTGGATGGCTTGGAAAGGAGCGCTGGGTGATGTCGCGTCACGTGATTCGTGAGGTCGTCAAAGGGGTTGGACTTCACCTGGAGAATATGTGTTAAAACGTAAATTAATTAATCCGATCTTTGGACATACGAATTGATTTTATGGAATTGATGTACGAATCGATTCAGAATCGGAAAATCGATTTTTTTTTAACACAGAACTAGTCCAGAATGGTCCATAGTTAGTCAACTGTTAAGAGACATGAGATGCAGCAGACAGATGGCTCAATTTAACCCCTAAATAAAGCTGGCAGAGCAGTCTGTCAGACATGATTGGGTTCAACCAGAGACATGAAGCATTGAATGATGTTGGAGACAAACTCTGCTAATAAGTTCCATAATAAAGCAGTTTCAAGAGAGACTGTAATGTGTCCAACACATGGAATCGAATGAAAACGTATTTATCATAATAATTATCATTATCGCCGCTAGCATTGGACACTAGCATGTAAGTATAGAATTACATGGAAGCAGTAAATCTTTTTAGCTCAAACCTATGAAAAGAGGGGGTATTGTTCTGGGATATCTCCTTCCCGCCACCTCAATCTCGCTTTCAGTTTGTTGTTGTTGTAGGTGCATTCCAGTGTTAATCTTTATAATCAGCCGTTGAAGACATGGAATGCAGCAACGACCTAGGAGAACAAACACAAGAAGAGCAGCTAGTACGGATGAGCAATAACTTATCGTACACAATATACCAAATATCCCAATATGCCAAAAACAATCCCCACGATGAGAATTGTGTATCTCACAATAAATTTGACAAACATGTGACACTCGCTGCATTGGACATGCATGAATGTGACGAGATTGTGACGGCACGCTGTGCTCTCCAGGTCTACAACGTTTGACAACCAACACCGGTATGTGACACATGTTTTTGCAGGTATTGTGAAATCACTAAGAGTGAATTCAAGTACGATCCGAACACCTATGGTCCTCCGCTCACTTCAGAGACGTATGACACAGCAGTTGCTGATCTCCTGGTTAATAACGTCCACAATGTAAAGGAATAAAGAACTCTATCTTTAATGGCCATGATTATTTTCATGTATCCCTGCCTGGTCTCCCACCTTGTTTAGGCCATTGAGGGAGTCTTGTAATATGATCTAGCTCAGTACTTGAAGGACCTTGTAAAAAAGAAAAAAAATAGTTCACATTTATGAAATGTGAGACACAGACTAAGCTTGAATACCATTCTTCCCATTTCTTTCCATAATTTTACTTTGCAGGTGTTTTTTCTCAGTAAATCCGGATGGAGGAACCTAAGTGAAGAACAAAAACATGAAGCGCCATCACAGTGTGAACCCTCGCGTCCTAACCCTGATACAGGAACTTGCCCATTACAAGTGGTGTGAAGCCCAATATATTTATATTTTTGCAAGTCATACAGGTGCACTAGTTTTTGTTAAATTTGAATATGGTGATCAACATTTTAAATGTTACCACTTCCTTAATAAAGGTATTAATCATCATCAATTGTGGAAATTAAGACACAATGTGTAATTTCTGTTTTCGCAAGTCATACAAATGCACTTTTTTTCTTTTTTTTCCTGTTTGGTCGTTTAGTAGAAATCCAGTGTATTGTGGAAATAAAAAAAAGTTGTAATTTTTGTTTAGGTAAGTTTCCGGCAAAATGGAGTCACTTGTGAACATTGGTGCTGCCGTTCAAATAAATTTGCCAAAATTGATATGTTCCCCTTTTCATTTCTAAAGATCCATTTTTGTGTAGAGGGACTAGTAATCATTTTTGCGAGTTTATAAGTGAATTTTACAGTCTCTCTCTCTCTCTCTCTCTCTCTCTCTATATATATATATATATATATATATATATATATATATATATATATATATAAATAAATAAACACTCTATTTCACTCACACTATATCAGTTGACATATTTTCTCAGTTATTTATGGCGCTGCTGTGTATTTTACAGGAATTCTCTGGTAACCATAGCTGCCAGCGTTTTCCTGTAAAAACTACACTTCTTTTTTTACACTGTGTATAAAGCATCCAGTTAAGCCAAGTATTTTCTCTCCCGCTGCTACCGGTTTCCATGGAACAACATAATTTGGACTGTCAATTTCGACATTGTTTGCTTAAATTTGGCCTGACGGAATGGTTGGTTGAGAAAGAGATGTGACTGTTGAACCAACAAGACAATTAGCTTTAACTTTCAACGTGACCTCTCTCAATTCATCAGTTATTTCAATGTCTACTCCTACAATGTATGCCCCTGCATTGGCAACATAGTTTTGATGGTTATATATATTGCATTACTTCCAAATTTATTATCGACTAAATATGATATTAGGGGTTGAGATATCCAAAAGACGTTATTCCCGTTGCATGGTGGTTCACATAGGAACTCTCCTCCTTGCATGTAGGTGTGTGGTAGTTGAATATAGTGGCAATATGAGTGCCCATGGAATTGTTAGGTCAATAGGTCAAGTTCGAATGTTGTTATTGTTGATCGTAGGTGTTCTTAAATTCACCTGTGACAAAGAGCCTTCCATGAGCTGGAGTTTTTGGCTGTAAATGATGTACAATGTAAATACTTTGCATTGGATTAACAGGCCTGAGACTTTTTTTCTTCTTTTTAATTGTTCATTTAGATTTTTTTTTATTAAATATTAATCTTTGATACCATTATTTCTCAAGGTTGTAAATGGTTTGAGATAAAAGCATAAGATAAATGAAAAAGTTTGGCATGAAAAAGTGTTTGGGATAAGTGGGATAAGGTGGAAACACAGTGGTGAAAATAGTTGGATATTGGACAGACATCTGCTACGGTATTGGCGGCGGCGTACTCTTCTGTGCCTGATAAGGGTTCACTGACACACTCTCACAGGCAGCACTAATGCTACAACCCGGCATCAGTTAGGGACCATCAACAAATTCTAAAAGTAATAGTGAAATCTAGAATATGACTAAATGATCATTTATTCACATTATTTCTAATATTTCTTCAATAGCATCTAGGAAATGTGTCCAGACTGGTCCATAGTTAAAGTAGACTGTCAAGAGACATGAGATACAGCAGACAGACAGCGAAATTTGTCCCCTAAATAAAGCTGGCAGAGCAGTCTGTCAGACAAGAGCAGGTTCTACCAGAAATGTGAAACATTGAATTTGTTATCTTTACTCTATTCTATTTAGTCAGCTTTTATATTTAAACATGATGATGTTGGAGACAAATGCCACTATACGTTTCATCATAAAACATTTTCAAAAGACACTGTAGTGTGCAACACATGGAATTGGAAGAAAATGTATTATCATGATAAACAGTGTTTTTGCTGAAATCACATTTTTTTCCATATCACCCATCCCTAGGATGAGACTAAATTCACTCATCAGATTTGTATCATGATGTCCGAAGCCATAGTGAATTACATACTTACATCAACTACAGATTTACACTGTAGTTTGTGGCAGCACTGTGAACGCTATGTTGCTATTCACGCTAGATTTTCTCCCACAGCCCTGACAGCATTTGTCGCTATTTCTGCCGCTTTTTTTTTCTTCATTCCTAATCATCGTTTTGACAACGCTTCCACCACATTCCAGGTACTGCGATGCACCACTGCTTTTAGACCGAACAGCACCGTGTCATTTAAAAGACAGATGCAAGTTGGGGTTTGGTAAGGAATGGGATGGCACTCCTATGGTTGTGTCAACATCTAGTTTAAGCATATAAGCACGCTACCAGCTTGTGTAAGTTAGTAGGAACTACTTCTGGCTGAATGTTTGCAGCTTATTTGAATGCAGTAACACTGCTTGGCACCTAAATGGTTAAACGTGAAATGTTTAGTAGAAACCTCTGATTATAAAAAAAAAAAAAAAAAAAAAAAGGCCCTTTCTAGTTTAGTAATACGAGGTGGCGAATTTGGCCCTTTCAGTCTCTGTCTTAACGGCACAGAACAGTTGCAGTCATCAAAAGAGCTGCATCTAGCTAGTGATTCCTGTTTCTTCCTGAGCAAGGAGAGGTCGCAGCTGCAAGGATGCACGTGCACATGCCCACATGCATGCACACACAGCCTGACACACACTTGACATAGCGGAAATGATTCACCAATTCAAACCGGTGTAAGCTCTGAGCAAATGTTGCTCAAATGTTGCTCAAATCTTGGCCATCTGTGCAGCTTGGTTGTTTTTCAATGATATTACTATATTTGTATATCATTTGTTATTATATTGAAAGGCACTGAGATTGCGAATGTTCTTTCTCAACTCAACTTTCTGATTTTATATTTTTAATTAATTTCATCTCAAGAAGTGTGGAAATTCAAGGTTCTCAGGACAACATGGCATGACAAACATCACTGTAAATAGTCAGGCCTGGATAATGTTGTCATTTTCAGCCTAAAAAATCCCCAGGCTACAAAGCTTCTAACACTGTATTCTTTATGTCAAACAGAAATGAGTATTTCAAGTACAAGGAACACACACACAAAATAATCAAATAAATAAATAAGCCAAATAGTGGCATGTGATGCAATCAAACACCATGCAGAGCCACCTAAATGATAGTTTTCGCTTCTAATCGACCTGAGCAGTTTTCGATGAGTGTTCAACCAAACCATCGAGAGCCTTTTGTTTGCATTATCAACCCATTATATAATGGTAAATTTTGTTTCTATCATTATCATTATATTATATACATTATTATTATAAAGAAGTCTGAAACATTGAAAATATGTCAAAAATATTCAGTAATCTAAACATTAACTTCATTTGACAAAAATGTATGTGTTCTGTATGTGAAACATTATTTTTAAAAATAGTAAAAACTACATTGGATATTCTGTATTATTCTGTATTCGGCCTAGCATTTAAAATTTTATTGGCTTCAGATTCTGCTACAAATTTAAAATTTGTTGCATCCCCAATATTTTGTATCAAGAAGAACCGTGAGTACTTTCCAGAGTGACAGCATGTACTGATGTGAATATTGACGGGTGAAGATTGACGGACGGCAGGTAAAACCCCATGCCTACAATTGGCAGGGATAAAGTGTAGGCTTAGATTAATAAGGCTGTTCCCAATTAGGATTTTAAAAATTCTTCCTGTTCTACGAGTTGTGGCATCAAAGCTTCTTGAAGGCCATACATTTGGAACCTGGAACCTATTGCTGCAGGATTGGGTAGATTGTGCTTTCGAAAAGAAGTTGAACTTAATTCAGATTTCTACACTTGGACTGAATATTTGAAAAAAGTTTCTTGTGATGCATATGACGAGTGGCTCTTTTGTGTGCCTGTGTGCTCATGTGTTTGTATATTTTGCTGGAATGTGTGACTTTAGGATTGATTTATTGCTTTTTTAAATGTATTTTATTTATTTATTTTTGTTTGTTTTTGTTTTTTTGCAGATTTATCGAAGAATCGACTTATTGACATGCCATCTGAGATCTGTTTCCTTGTTGCCTTGGAAAGTCTAAATCTGTATCACAACTGCATCCGGACCATCCCAAGCAGCATCATCAGACTGCAGTCACTCACATCCTTAAATATCAGGTATTCACATCATTCTTTGGCCAAGTAAACTTTGAAATGAAGGTGAAATTAAGCCTACCACAAATAATCGAATCGAAAAATTAACTTGTTATTGTATGCAGCGGATTTGTTTTTCCTCTGACTTTCGTTTCCAAACTTCAGCCTGTTGTGGTAAACTTGCCCTTCTCTTTCAACATGGCCAGGGAGAATGGACTGCTGACAGCGCTGACCGCGCTTACTCTTGGCACGGTCTCAGGCGCGTCCCAGTCCACTGTTGTTTGAGAATGGAATGAGAAGAGTGTCTCTCTGCTGCATGTTCATTCACGTGAGATGCACTACAGAACTTTTGGAAAAACTGACTAGAAACCTAGAAACTAGAAAAGAAAAGTGAGATGATCTCAAAATACGGACAAGCCAGAGTGTCCCGTTTGTGCTAAGGTGGTGGCAACATAAAAGGGCAGTACACTACAAACTTTCATATCCACCTTCAAACACCACTGCCCCTCTGCAAAAAACTGCGTCTCCTAAATTAAAAGGACATTGTGACTTCATTCATTCATTTTCGTCATGCAGAAAAGGTCCTTAATTGAAATTCTTTTCAACTGTGACATGTGATTGTGACATTACTGGAAGGACAAAAAGTGCAAAAAGAAACAACGTCTGCTACAGGTGCATCAGAGTTGTACCAAAGAAGAGCAGGTCTCTGCAGCCAGCAGCTCGAAGAAGGCAAGAAGATGGATAGACCCAATGTTGTGACATGAGCTCATTATCTGCGTTACATGCAGCCAAGACCTACTTTTGAATCCCCTGTAGCAGACACTAGCACTGAACGATAAGGGTTAATCACGATTATTAAAACGATTATTCAATTCTAGATTTTGCACTTGCAACATTTATTGAACATTATACTACATTTCATCAATAACAATAATTTAACATTTATATTCAACCATGATTAATTATAGTGGTGTTTAGCTAGAAACACCAGCCTGTTTATATGGTCTGGCACTTGTGGCTGGGATGCAAAGATATTTCTTCACCAGTTTGGAGAGTCGTGGATAGTGGTTCTGTTATGCATTCCACCACGCTAGCGTCCACTGTTGCTGCATGAAGGTAGGATTGTAAATCAACTGTTACAGTTGTAGCCAGTTGTGGAGAAGTTCTCTGACCTTGAAGAAGCTTCCCAGGCTTTTCTTCCTCTTCTTTGTGACAGCAGCAACCTCCACACCATGCATCACTGCTGTTTCTACAGGGGCAAGAAAAATGTGAATGACATAGCTGAATAGAAACACACTATAGCCTTTAAGTATATTAAATTTTGATTCCTTAGATTTTGACAAATCTCCTATAACTATGATTAGAATTACCATTATAGTTGTCATCTCATCTGACAGTCTGGCCTCAATAGGTTGTCAGTTGTCTTCCCTCATATATTTAAACTTGAATCTTGGGTCCATGACATTGGCCATGCCAAGCAGCTCTTGTGCTGGGGCATCAGGGTATTCTTTGTTGAGGTAGTCTCTGATTTAAATTTTAACGCTTCTGGTGAGAGCCGTGCCATCATCTTTGACTGCCAATATGGAGCTATTGAAGAGGTTGAGAGTGGGCTTGAGAAACGACACACATTACTTATACACTTACACATTTCTCAGCAGACAGCCCATCTGTAAATTCAACCAGTGGGCTGAGTGACTTATCAACTCCCTCTAACTCCTCAATTTCCTTCGAGGAGGGGCAAGGTGCCTTGTCTTACGCTTGTTTGAGAGCATTTGGGCAATGGCCTTCTGCTGCTTGATGATCCCGCCAGCCATGGCCGGCCAAGACCCCCACCTGGTTGGATAACCAGTCTTGAGTAAGCGCTCAGGGAGGTTCAACTTATTTTGCACCTCGACAAGCACCCTCTTTTTTCTCCAGCTGTAAGAGAAGGCCAATTGCACGGGTGTTACTAGGATCGTTCATAGCATTCTCAGAAAGGACAATAAATATTTCCATTAGCTCATTACCATGATTTTTATTGTTGTTTTGAGTAAATGTCATGTATGTGTAATCAACATCCAAAATATCAGTTAGGTGTTGTTAAGTGCAGTTCACCTGACCCTTTTTGGTGTAAAATGTATTTTTATTTCCCTCATGCAGCAGCTCAGTTTTAACTCTTGTGGTTAATTCGGGCTCTGGTCATTCATGAAACTAGCACACATTTGTATATACGGTATAAACAGGGCTTCAAACAAAGCAACTATCTTCATAACACTGTTTTTAGTACTAATAAATGCTACCCCCAAATTTTACCTAAGTACTGTTAGTAAGACGGGAACCTGCTTATCTGTGGCCAAGTGTAGTCTGTGACCAAAGCACTGCAACCTTATTGAGCCATTGATTTAAGCTGCCAGTCTGATATTTGCAGCATTATCTGTGGTAATACAGACAAGGTTCTCTTTCTTTAAATCCCACGGAGCCATCACTTGCCACTGACAATCGGTAATGTTTTGTCCTGTGTGGTCATTCGGAATATATATATATCTGCATCACAAACCTAACAGGGACATTGGGTTTGTTCCAGACACCCTTTGCACCCTTGGCACTCTGCTAACTATGCTTTCTCCAGGCCCACAAAGACACAATAGAGCTCCTTCTGAACTTCTCTGTACTTCTCCATGAACATCCTCAAAGCAAACACTGCATCTGCAGTTAATATACTTTACGCGACTCTTTCCCACAACTTTATTGTATGGCTCATCAACTTTATCCTTCTATAACTGCCACAACACTGGACCTCTCCCTCGTTCTTGAAGATGGGCACCAGCACTCTTCTCCTCCATTCCTCAGGAATCCTCTCACTCTCAAAGAACTTGTTAATTGTTCTAGTCAAAAAGTCTACTGCCACCTCTCCTGAACGCTTCCACATCTCCACAGGTATATCATCAGCCTTTCCACCCTTCATCCTCTTCAATGCCCTTCTCACTTCAGCCTTACTAATCTTTGCCACGTCCTGATCTACAATGGCCACTACTCTTTGTTCTATCTCATTTTCCTCATTCATGAGCACTTCAAAGTACCTACAGTAGTCCAATTTCCGTCAGCACCCTGCTGGTTAACAGCACTGATAGCGGTCGTTGTTAACCCGGGCCTCGACCGATCTGGTATGATATTCATTTGACTGATCCACATCCTTTAGTTTGGCAAGTTTTTACATCGGATGCCCTTCCTGACACAACCCTCTACATTTTTCCGGGCTTGGGACCAGCGTCAGAAGAAACTGGCTTGCCTCCCCTCACATTTTTTGATCTGTTGTTAGACAATTATATAGCAGTGTATAGTTTATCGCAATATTGCTATAATATGAGAATGAAACAGTGTTGTGATAATATCTGTACTGTTGACCATGTATTGTGTATCATATCACATGGTGTTGTGTGGTACGATCTTCACCCCTATTTAAAAGTGTAATCCTGAATGCAGCTTCTCTTGGCTCTCTCCACGCTGTGGTCGTCATAACCTCCTTGCTCTTCAGTGTACTGGTCCCACTTAGGTGCCAGTTACACAGAGACAGAAACAACTGACTCAATCACCGCTTTGTGTTGGCTGCAGTGTTTATTTACACAGCGCAGTCAACACCTGAATCTAACATCATCAGAAAACAGGGTTCACTGTGGTGAGTGTAAACTCTCCATTGGATACGGTGCTGACGCCATAGTATTTGGGTATGTGAACTGGGCACTGATTCTCCTGTGGCTGCCTAGCATTAACCCTAATCCTGAAGAAGTAAGCAATAGAACTATACTGAAGTACTGGATGACAAGTAATGGCTCAAGACAACACGGTATGCCAAAGCCAGCCTGTCTGAAAACTGTCTTGTGCTGGGACCTTGCTGTACCCGAGTTATTTTGATGGCTAATGCAGTGTCAGCTGAAGCACGCTGCAGTTAACGGTGACAGAACCGAAGCTAGTCGCTGTTTGATGGAGACGCCCAAATGATGGGATTAGCGTTCTGATACACATGGACCATTGGTCCCATCTTGTCAACCTAGGCACCAAATATAATATAAGTACCTCTCTATACAAGGTTTTCAGAAACTTCGAGTTGGTGTCAGTGTGTGACCACCCATGTCATTCATTCATTCATTCACATTAATTGTGTTTTCAATGGTGTTGGTTTGTCTGTTTTCAAAATAACTTAAAAGGTTGTGGACAGATTCGGATGAAATTTTCCGGAAATATGTGATGTGGGACAAGAAACAAATGATTCAATTTTGGGAGTGATTTTGATAACCGTCTGGTCTTTTTAAAGGAGTCTAACATTTGGAGATAGGACCATTTTTGGCATTTGGATCAAGGAATGTTTTTCTTTTTTCTCAGCTATGAGAGGAGGTTTGTCCACTCATATCTGCATTTCAAACTCTCATTTACGAGTTGTATAAGGATCTCTGAAATATTTCAGGCTCATGGAAACCATTCTAGCTTTTATTGAACTTTTTTTTGCAGCCGGAACCAACTGAGTTTCTTGCCATCCTGTCTGCATGAGTTACCTCTGAGGGTCCTGAATGCCAGCAACAACAAGCTGGTCAATCTGCCAGAGACCATTTGGAAGCTTCACAGCCTCATGGAGCTGGTAAGGCCCTTTACACGATCACGTACTGACATGGCATGCTTTTTATGGTATTTCGAATTTATTCCATAGTCTTGGGTTAGTGCTCACACCCAAGTCTTATTAGATCATTACCCTGCAGAGCAAAATGTCGAACAAGGACTACAAACATCATTTCATTCATCTTTGGTGATCCCAGGGGCAAGATACAGGGGACGCCCAGTACAGTTCAACTGGGAGTCATCAATAAACCTGAGTACATTTTTGGACTTCAGAACGAAACCTAAGTGTCTGAAGGAAATCCTTGCATGGTCAAGGTGATTGTACAACCAGCGCAAAAGAAAGGTTCCTTCAGCAGTTGCCACAAGTTGGACTTGGACTCCCAAGCTTTTTGTTGTGAGCATTGACCACTACTTCACCATGCTGTCATGGAATGCAAATGCTAAATATACTCTTTCTCGAAGCCTTCATTTTTTACTATTTGTTTGGATGTTGATGGACCTGGGTCCCATGGCAAATACACAATCCAGGTTTCCTCATTATGGAGACATGAAATCAACCACTGCTTAGTCCTGTTCAGGGTTACAGGGAGTGCTGGAGCCTATTCCAGCAGTCATTGGGTGACACGAATACACCCTGGACAGGTTGCCAGTTCATTGAAGGGCACACACACCATTCACACACATACGCAGACCTAGGAACTATTTTAGAGTGTTCAATTAACCTACTGAGCATGTCTTTGGGCTGTGGGACAACATAAATAATCAATTTGCATTTTATTGCATTTTATTTATTTGATCAGAAAAACAGAACTTCATATTTGGTACAGAAACTTTTGTTGGCAATTAGAGAGATTTGATGTTTTCTGTAGTTCTTGAGCAGTTTTGCAGGAATTTTGGCCCACTCCTTCATTCAGATCTTCTCCAAAGCCTTCAGGTTTTGGGGCTGGCTGGGCAATACAGACCTTCAACCCCCTCCAAAGATTTGTGTTGGGTTCAGGTCTGGAAACTGGCTAGGCTACTCTAGGACCTTGAGCTGGTTCCTACAGAGCCACACACTGTCCGGCTGTGTGTTTTGGGTTGTTGTCATGCTGGAAGACCAAGCCACTACCCAATTTCAATGGTTTTACTGAGGGAAGGAGATTGTTGGCCACAATACACAGCCCTACGTGGCCCCATCCTGCTCACAAAATAGTGCAGTCGCCTTGTCCCCTTTACAGAAAAGCATCCCCAAAGAGCCTCCATGTTTCACTGTTGAAATGGTGTTCATGCTTATCGTTCTTCTTCCTCCAAACATGGTGAATGAAGTTTAAGACCAAAAAGCTCTACTTTTGTCTCAGCAGATCACATGACCTTCTCCCATTCCTACTCTGGATCATCCAGATAGTCTTTGGCAAACTTCAGACGGGCCTTCATGTGCGCTCGCTTGAGCAGGGGGAGATTATGTGCACTGCAGGATTTTAATCCATACTGTGTACTTCTGGGTTCATTCCTCTCCTCATGGTCATTGATGGCTTCATCCATTTTCTAATAATTGCACCAGTTGATGCCCTCTCACTAAGCTGCCTGTTGTCCTGCACCCCATCTCAGCCTTGTGCAGACCTACAATTGTGTCCCTGATGTCCGTGTGCAGCTCTCTGGTCTTGGTCATTGTTGAGAGATTAGAATTCGTTTGATTGAGTGTGTGGACAGGTGTCTTTTGTACAGGTAACCAGTTCAAACTGGTAGAGTTAAGACAGGTAATGAGTGGAGAACAGGGGGCTTCTTAAAGAAGAACTACAGGTCTGTGAGAACCTAAGTTCTTACTAGTTGATAGGCGATCAAATGCCTATGTCATGCAATAAAATGCAAATTACTTATTATTATAACACAGTGATTTTCAGGATTTTTGTTTTAAATTCCGTCACTCATAGTTGAAGGATGCCTTTGATAAAAATGATAGACTTCCACATGCATTGTAAGTGGGAAAACTTAAAAAAAAGACATTAGCCCTAGACCTAGCCTCTCTGAAGGTGAGCCATCTCCCTCTTGGAGTATCACCTCATCACCTGAGTATCACCTCATCACCTGGAGTATCCTTTGGCAACTGTACAATATAGGTTTGAAGCAATCCAGAGATTGAATGTGATGGGAAATCATTTAACCTTTTACGTCAAACTACTAAACGTCTTTATACTATTTTAAAAAAACTAAAAACAAAAAGGACACATTTTTTTCTCTATTAGAAAAAAATTAATATTAGTGTTAGTATTAGTATTAGTATTATACCTGTCATTCAGAATAGAAATACGTATTCAATTGCAATTACCTCCTGAAGCACCTGTTGGCCTCTGCAGTCGGAAGCTTTGAAAGATCAAGATTACTGTGAATTGCACACGTTGAATAACCACATATGCATCATGTGCTTACCGCATGTTCCATTTTTTGGGCCTTTGGGATTTTGTATATAGGCTTCAGTGTCCTTGGAGCAATACTTCATTGGTCCACTAGGTTTGTCCATGACTTTAGATGTAGAAGATATTTAGTTCATATTGCATGTTGTTAAAGATTTATTAGTCTTACCCTTCAATGAGGAAACGTTCCATCAATGTGATGCACCACTCAGCATTAGACAATTGTTATACATTTTATAAAGAAGTACAATATCCTATTTTATCCTTCAGATTCTGACCTCATTAAACCAGAATGGAACTCAAGTGGTTAAGTGCAGTGCATACTGTGAAAATAACTGATTTGTCCATTTTCCTGAATACAATCTGCAAAAAAAAAGACAAAGCAGTTTACCATCAAGATGAAAATTCCACAGGAGAGATTTGTAGAGGAAAACCCAACAGGACAAGGTGACGAATGGTGAATACCTGTTATGAGCGCTACAAATAAAAACATAATACAAGTGATTAAAGAACTATGTACAGTTCTTTAATCACTTGTATTATGTTTTTGGTCTCTGCCAAACTTGGTAGTTGGTGACTTATTATTTACAAATAAATGTTTTCTGTTAATTCAATAGAACATGTACACAAAACAAACCACTGAACAGTTGTAATAAAACTATAGATGCTCTCGCAGCACTCGTCACCAAAGCTATCTGGCTTAACAGAGTTCAGCAAGAAAATCTCTTTCTTTGCTGGATTCATGACCTGAAATCATTGTCAGACACAAACATTAAAATCGTCACTTTAATGTAATACAAATACATAATAACAGTGTAATTCATAGTAGTATTTGTACGCATACCAGCAGGACTTGGTCTGGGTGCATCTTGTTTAAATATCCCACACCTGACCAGGAATCATGGCTGGGCGCAGACCTGTGCAGTGGGGGGGGGGGCTGCTCTCTCAGGGTGGCTGTTGAAGGAATCAGTACATCTGTAGAAAGTAGCAGCTGTAGAAAAAAATATTACATAACGACTAATTAACAAATCCAGGCCGTTGCACTCCTGTACTGTACTGTAATGAATACCTCTAAATTGAGGTCTGGTGTTGGGCTTTGGCTGGGACACATTGACACTCTGTTTCAGTAGTGTGCCATCACTGGTTGCCAGCATTGCCACTTCCTTCTCTGAAGTGGAGGCAATAACATAAGACCAGTCCAGTTGCTCTACAAATGCCCTCCTGTGCATTTGTTTGCTTTGAGGACGTTATCTCCCAAGTCAAACTGGCAAGACTTCCCATTTTTCTCTTTCTGTGCCTCATAAGCCTTCTTTTGCCTCTGTTGGGCAATCTTGATGTTCTCGTTGAATTATAAAACACCAAGGAAATCATTATATGTCAGTTTTTTTGTTGAAACGTTGAAGTTTGTGCCAATTTATTACACTAACCTTGGCATGAACGTCTGCCACTGCTGCAGTCTTGGTCTTCAGGTGGTGTTCTGGGACCCCAACTTATAGGGATTTGCCCTCCGTCTCACTGGGCTGAACACCTCATGATCACCTTTTTTACATGCACAGATTGTTGAACTCTATGTCCTTAATGAACAAACGCTTACCCATTTGTTAACATCCTGCTGAACAGTTCTCCAGTGGTATGATGCCCGAACCTTTTCAAGAGTCCAACGCTTACCTGAGTGAATTTCATATGTTTTCAAGATAGAGATAGAAAAGGAAGAAGATAATAAACGAAGTTCATGGATGTGGTAGACAAAGAACAATAACAAGAAGGTATTTACCTGGATGTCCGGTGCCAAGGTTGTCGTGGCACATCTTCAAGACATCACATACTTGGTCCTGGGTGAACAGTATCGGGCATTGTGTGCCTCTGAAGGAGCAATACAATGAAATGAAAAAATACACACATCAGCAAAATGGTATTATAAAGCCAAGTCTCTCTCTCAATTATGTATTTAATTATTGATAATGAAATAATGAACCACATTTAACTCAGGGTGCTTGCCTAACACTGGTTAAAACAAAGTACAAGAACATTTTGCAGACTTGGTTGATGCATGTGTGGAAGTGCTGGGAAAATAATATGCAATACATTACTGTAATACAATTCTTTTTCTAGCCTTTAACGAAAGGCACATGGTGATATTTTACTCTGCACAACTCAATACTGTGCATAACTTTTTTTCCTTCCTTTTTTTTAAACAAATTCTTAGTTTTGTTTTGATGAAAGTAATATAAAAGAAATGCAAAGACCAACACTGTTTAGGGCACATCAATACTTACCTAGCAATACTCCATACATGTCAGCCTATATATATATATTTTTTTCCCTGAATACATGTCAGAAAAAAAAAAAAAAAATAAAAAAAAAAAAAAAAAAAAATATATATATATATATATATATATATATATATATATATATATATATATATATATATATATATATATATATATATATTATGCGTTCCTGTTCATTCCAGTTTATCTTAACAGAAAACAAAAGTGTGGAGCTGGCTGCACTGGTACAAGTCATGATCATGTGATTGCATTGATGGTGTCTTCAGGATGTCAGCTGTAATGAGATCACTGCTCTGCCTCGTCACATTGGACGACTTCGAGCTCTGAGAGAACTGAACATACGCAGAAATTTGCTGTGTGTCCTTCCTGACGGTAAGCTTGCCATCTCATGCAGTTCAGCATCAGCCATCAGCTTTCCATGTTCCTGTGCCCTCTCCATGCAGACCTGGCCGAACTTCCACTGGTCAAGTTTGACTTCTCTTGTAACAAGGTGTCGACCATCCCAGTGTGCTTCAGGAAGATGAAGCTGCTACAGATTTTACGCCTTGATAACAACCCTCTCCAGACTCCACCGGCTCAAGTAAGATGTTTGCTGTGTTTGTAGCCAAGGTATACTTTGTGGAGTTGTTTGATGACCTGATCACATAAACACTCTTTGGTCACCCAAGATAAACACACACTGTGCTTTATATTGAATATTGAGTGGTGATAGTAATGATAAATAATAATACAAAACTGTACAAACCTGTTGTTGATTAAAGCCCTAGAAATGTTAAAACTGTAAAACTGCCTTTCTGTCCTTAGATCTGCATCAAGGGCAAAGTTCACATCTTCAAATATCTGAGCATGGAGGCGTGTCGAAGTGACAGGATGCCTGATTCTGTGTACCTGTCTGTCATCGAGCACCTCAGCCTATCTCGGCCTTCCACTGGAAGGTCAGTTTGTGCTTTCTTTTCTGATCATGATGGTCTTTTTAATTCATGCTCTTTTCAATGCAGTGTTTCCTTTTGGATTTGCTTCAGAGTTGAACAACATGAAAGCACACTTGAACTCATTTTAGTGTACTTTCATGAAGTATTTTCATTCAGAAGTCTCACCTGCACTGCCTTTGAAAACAATTTTTACTTGAATGTATGCACCTCAAACTTTGCCTTTTGTTTATGGTCGCCAACCAAATCTTGTGTCTTAACGTTCTGTCGGTGCTGTTTTTGCAGTGATTTGGCCGTACCTATGAAAAGCAGTGTTCAGATGAAAACATTAGGAGTGAATAAAGAACTGGTAGCTCCGAGTCACGATCCGTTTTGAATTTTGCCGTTTCTATTAAGGTTCTTAGGTCTTAACAGTTGTGGTATGCACATTTTGACAGTGCACCACCTCACCGTAGATTTTACCTTTGTGGACATTTTCACACATCACCACTGCAAATGTGGGCAATCATGTTTTGACTTACTTTGAGTGTAAGCATATAAAACCACATCTGAAAATGCCTGTAACACACAACTGGTGTAAGCCGTCCTGAGTGCTCCCTGAGGAAGCCCACATGAAACAATCCCCATTTGTGGTCAGAAAAACTACTTCCTGTAAAGCAGGTTTCTGCTTGTGTTTCAGAGAAACAAAGTGATCAAGGAGCAACCAGAGACAGAATAAAGAATCGAAACAATTTTCTTTTATGTGCTTTTTAGGTGAAACCCACTTTCCATTTCATATTGCTATTTGTGGGACGGTGTGGTATTGTGTCTTAGATTATTCATTGAACTTTGCCAAAATCTCCTGCTTAAATAAAGTCCCAATTTTTTTTCTCTTGTTCTTTCTCAATCTGAGCCTACTCACATCAATTAGTACCTAGACTTTACATTCTAAAGCTGTGATTTCAGCTGTATAAACTGTGCTCTACGTAATGATTTGCTCTCTTGTCTGTGTTCATACATAATGAGTTTCAGGCTAAAAAACATTTGACTGTAAGATTCAAGGAGTGCATGCACTGAACTATTCTTTAAACATGAGACCAAGAAATATTTTAATTCTGGGTTTTTTTTTTCTTTTTGTTCAAAAGAAAAAGCAGCCACTTTGTAGACTGAGTTGAGTGCTACTTGAACAGTTGACGCAGAGAATACAAATGTTCTAAATGCAAGTACTTATGTATAGTTTTTGGTTTTTCTGATGACACACCATTGGCAATGCAAACTGTAATGCTAGGTTGGTGTGACACTGTACTCACTATACCACATTTCCAATACTGACACACGTGCTTTTTGAAAATGGCCACACTTTTAGTGAATGCAGTCAGTGTGTAGTGATCCAATTAAGATTTGAATTTATGAGTATCTATATCTTCTGTGCATTTACATTTGTGTCAATGTGTGTATGTGCATGTGTGGCTAGTGTGGAGGATATGGAGCAGCTGAGGAAGCAGGACGGTGACTCAGGAGTCGGCAGTGACATTGGAGACAAGAGGCTTTCTGCCAATGAGGTACTGTTTATGAGTGTGTGTCTGTGTGTGTGTGTGCGCTTTGAAATGTGGCCGAACGTAAGTCGTATATAATCTAGTAAATTAATGATTTGTCCCAGCTCTCTTAAAATGAAATTGTTCAGAAGCTCATGCCACAGAGTAAGAGAGAAAAAAGATGTGGTTTGATGTCTCTTTACGATCTTGTAAAAAAAAAAAAAAAACAAACAAACAAAAAAAAACATATCCTCATTAAGAGTTTTAAATTCTTGCCCCAAATCGCAGTTACTTGTTGTTTGTAAGAATATGCTACTACACTTGTGCTTCCATCAGTGCTCTATTCTCACACAGGACTTCACTATAAATTAAGTTCTTAGGTGCTGCCTTGGTGCTGCCATGGTTCTGCCATTGCTGATTGCTGTCCAAGGTTTAGATGGTTTCAGAAGCCAGCCACCCTTTGGTTAAGTGTTCTTTACGTGGCCACCAAGCGTCCCCACTACCAATGAGGTTGGAATGCCCATGGTGCGATCTCCAGTGGGTGCTCACCAGTCTCTTTCTTACAAAGTGACCCTCTTCTATTATCTGTGGAGAGTTGGCACGTGGACATTTGTGAAAAGCCTTTTATTACCACATCCATCTTATTGGCTCAAGACTGCTCTCATGATGGCTTAAGAGGCAGCAGGACTCATTCCTCCTCCTTGTTTCGACATCAGCTGAAAGAGGATATTTGTACTGCCAGGTTTTGCATTCGAGACTCCGTCTCTCGATGAACAGTGCTGAGAAAACCAGGACTTGAGGTGACTGTGATTTCCATTTAAGGTTCAACGTGACCACTGTTACGGGTGCAGTTCACCACGGTCAACTAGTAAAGCCTTTGCTTGGTTTAACCCATAGGGAGGTCCCATTTGATGGCAGAGCACACATGAAGTAGAAATCCACGGTTCCATTTTAATCTGGTTCTATTGTATCAGTCTTATGACCTCTGACTGCTTTTGCTGATTCATTTGGAAATAGTGATGAAGTGAGGATGGAGGCCATTCATTCTGGCAAAGACGTGCTGCCATCCGCTGGTCGTCATGTGCATCAATCTGTCTCAGCAGCAAAGCATTAGTGGAGCCGGCGTTACTATTAATTAGTCTTATTTTATTTGTGTTTGAGTCCACGACATCATGCTCTTAATATCACTGATCACTGCACCGCCTTTTAAGTACACCCTCATTCAAATGTCCTTTTTCTTTTTTGTTTGTTTTTTGTGATGACAGCCGTCTGATGAGGACAGTCTTAGTCTCAATGTTCCCTTGCAGCACATCACTGAGGAGGAGGGGTTGGATAAAGATGACTCCAGTGAGCATATCAGCTCACTCACAGGTATATATACGCTCGCTTTCATTTTCATTGTAACTCACTGTGTTAAATTTTGTTAACTGGTGCGCATAAAAGACACACTGCTCTGATCAGAGGAAGATGTGAATCTGTAGACATAGTCAACCTAATAAAAGTATGTCCACGGTCTGACATTGTTGAATTGATGCCCACAATAGAAGTAAATCCAAAGGTACATGCTGACGCTCACACAAAAAAACAATTTTGTTATACTGGGCCACTTTCACACTCAAAGTCACAACATAAACCCACAAGTGTATATACTAATGGATTGATGTTGTTTGTCTGCCTGACTGGGTAATGAAAAATAAAAGACCATTGAGGTGACTCTCATTTTGACCAAAGTTTGTTAAAGCAATGCATTTAGCTGCCACAGAACATTCATTTATGGGCTCACATGGAATTTCTACTCCTCTTTCTGACTTCTTTCAGTGGATTCCATTGCCAGCTCCGTGCGTCTGATTGAGGATAGTCCTACAGAAGCTCTGATGGCACACTTGGACGATAGAGACTCTCCTGTCAGTGCTCGGTTCCATAGCTACATCAAGGTAGGATTGAAGACCAAACCTGCCCTTTAACCCAAGCACTCATCAGTTAAAAAAGAAAGTTCAATTAAAATCTTAGGAATTAGAGGAACATAGTTTCTTCTGCTAAAGAGAGAAATCATTTGATTCAGAAGAGAAAAGCAGTGTACTGTAGCTTATGAAGACCCAAAATCTGCAACAGCTCATACTTCTCTGTCTTCTCTTGTGTACAGTAGTGATGGGTAAATGAGGCATCATAAACCGTTTGGACACAATGACACACTGTGCTGATACTGTGTTGATACTGTGTCACTGAAAACTGACACCTGCTGGACATTAAAAATCCCTGCAGGCAACTGACTTGAAAGACTGAATTGACACTGATTTGATGACCTATTGTGTATAATAATATAATTTAAGTCTTTGCATTCATTATTATTCCATATCTTTATATAATGTGAACATGAATCGTAATGTGAAAAACGTTTTTTTATTTTTAAAAAATCCAATGTTTTAAAATTTTCTAAATTAAATTATACCTTGAAATTAATTTGAATTAGCATGGAACAAGACAAGCGAAAATCTGAGACAAACTGGGTAAAGATTGAAATAAATACAATATTCTCTGACCGGAGATCAAAATGGTCCCACACGGCAGACAACTTGCGTTTCCCATGGAGCTGCCCCTTAGATCCACAAAGACGTTCACAAGGAACCGGGAGATTAGATAGTTCCAGCAGTTGCATCCTGTTGTCAGATGCGCTGCCTTATGAACACAGTGCGTTTTTGTTGAGTAGACACAGTCACGTGATGATCTTAAAGCGGTACTCGCACCGACTTGGATATTGCTCTGTGAGCTCGGCATGCGCGCTGGTGCGTCGGTGTTGCGGGACCCATCACTAGTGTACAGCCTTACACATTGTTTAAAGTGGCCATGTCCTTCATATGAAGACTTTTTCTTTCTTCTATTTAGGCCTTGTTAAAATATCGATTCTATAAATAAATAAAAAAGTGTACTCTACTTGCTTGCGGCACGCCAGTTGCTCTCCAGAGCCTCTATACTGTACAGTATATAGAGTGAAACTAACAACATGCTTGCAAGAGTTATGCAGACTTGTCATTTTTGATGACTTTCCTATATTTTAGGTCATATTGTCAGTGGAAACCTATAAAACCTGTAAAGCCTCCTATAAAAAATGTAAATGGGGTCGGCCTCATGCAGCTATGCTTCTGTCAGCAAGTGAGTTCAACCCGCTGGGTGACCATCCACTCAGTGTCAGGACCACACAGGAGCAGACGTTCGGACTTACAACTGCAGTGATTGCTGCTTGTTGGAGATATTCCGGTGACTAGTCATTTGGATGTGGATAAGTGCAGCACAACAGTAGCAAACGGACAAGTTTAAAATGTGGTGAAAATTGTGTCACTTGAACGCTGGACTGCAGAAAGAGCCTTGTACGAGGGAAGTTTTATAATCAATCTAATGATCATGGTTTTAATACAAGCCGAGTGTGTGTTTCAGGTGAACTATGAAAGTCTGAGGAATGGTTGATATCACAGACTAACGATTAACTTTGAAGGAGTTTAAAATGTTTAGCTGTAATGTTCAGCAGCATAGAGCTGCCATTAAAAAAAAATATGAGTTCACATCAGTGAACAGTCTCATGTCATGTAGTTACGTGATACTTCAGTGTTATATAATAATGTGATAGCGCAGAATCATGTAAAAACAAGATGCTTCAGTTTCATGTAAAAATGAGAGTTCAATATTAAGTTTAGAAAATATTGTATGTATATAAAATGGCATGCAGAAGCCTAACTTTAGTTCGGATAGCAAGGTCAGTCAAAGGTGGCTTAAGAAATCTTCTTTACCGTTGTCTTTGATGGTGGTGTGTAGTTTGTGGTGCTTTGTAGTGGCAGACCAAAAGAACAGCGCAACGTTCTAAAATATGTGTTTCATTGTGCATTCTATAATATCAATATCTTGGGTGAGTTTTCACCTGTAATGACTAAGGACAAATCCAACATGATCATCATTAATTCACTTGTTTACAGGAAAAGCTGACACAGAATGGCAACTATAGTAAATGAAATACTACAACACTAAATGGAAGCCATATGTAGACAAGTGACATCAGCTTGATCTGCTCAGTTAACAAGCATCAT
The DNA here is from genome assembly GCF_027744825.2 of Synchiropus splendidus. NCBI lineage: Eukaryota > Metazoa > Chordata > Actinopteri > Syngnathiformes > Callionymidae > Synchiropus > Synchiropus splendidus. Next base: position 23,154,124 of record NC_071343.1, read on the forward strand.
CACTCTTCATCTTTTGCTTGCCACATCATGTATACCGAATGCAAGTGAAAGGAACAGAAAGTTATGAACAGCTAAAATACAGAACAAGACCGGTGACTGAATCAGCAAACTGTTTGTTCAATGAGAAATTCTCGGTTTATTTGCATCACTAGCCAGTGCTATGATGCAGAATGAGGGAGACAAATCCTACCGGTGTGTTGCTGAGCCATCCCCTCGTTGTTTCACGTCTTCACGTAATTGTTGCAGTGCACAAATTCCATCTTGCCACCAAGTAAAAAAAAAAAGCCAGTCGAAGACCACCTTTGAGTCCTCTGTTTGCCTGCATTAAAATCTGGCTCCCCAAGCAAGCTGTTATTCGAAGGATGCTACCTGCTACCAACCAGAAGTGTTCACTGAGGGTTTTCAGGTCAATGTATCGTGAAGCATCTCATTTTTACATAGTGCTACGCTGTCACATTATTACATAATGCTGAAGTATCATGAGAGTTTCATGAAATATTGTGACACCTGATTTTTTAATTTGTTTATTTATATTTTTATGGCAGCTCTACACTGCTATAGTAATGTAATGTATGATTCACTATTTCAAAAAAGGTGATTACATTCTCGCCTCAGTAAATTGAAGTTTATTTAGCCCCAGTATTTTCTGACATAAGGTGTTATTGCACCTTGTTATTGCACATGAACAACATTGTGTATTTACGAAGAATCAATGATACTCTTCATAACAAATGACAAATATTTCAAGATGCATTAACCAAAACTGAGGGACAATTGTGATTTTCATTTCACCATAATCACCATCATGAATGAATCGCATCAGGAATGACTGAATTTGTGGGCTTGCCTGGTGGAAAGGTTACTGCATTGTGGAAGCTGCATTGGAATCTGTGTGAATCTGTGCACAGGGGAGGACAGCAGCTGACTTTGATGAGCCCCTCAGGATAGATGAAGACTCCCACTGGTCAACAGAACAAAGGTACAGATAATCCAATTTGTTTTGAACCTGAAACTTCAGAGGTGCTAGACGAAAACAAATCATCATATTATTCAAATTTGTGTTTTATTACGCCCATAATACAGATTCTCATACTTGGATGCTGCTAATGTGTCATATCACAATGTATCGATAGTCTAATGCGCAAGGACAGTATGGAGCAGAAACCCTCTTGCTAGTAATTTCTGTAGTACAAGTCAGGTTAGACTCCAGATCACAATAAAATGTTAATTACAACAACTACCCACAAAGCAGGATTGATCGAGGATGCCATCGAACCAGACGGGAAGCGTCCAGCAGTCAGAACTGGCTTACAGACTGGGGTCTACATATTTATGCAATTGACTGTGCAGAAAGTTGGTTTTGGTGGTGATGTATATATATATATTGCTGTAACTACTATATCATGTGTATGTGGCCGTTCACTTTTGTGCCTGTATGCCCGCAGTGGACAGATTTCATACAGCCTCACAACGCAAACTAGCTTAATCTGATTGGATTAAAACTCCCCATAACCAACATTGGAGGCAGGATAATATCACATGAAGAGACTGTCAAGATACTTCTGTGCATTTAGGGGGAACTTTTATTATAATTATGATCGTGATTTTTGGTTGTGCTAGCCCTGCAGAGAAGCCTGCCCCCCAAAGAGCTCAGTGGGGATGCAAATTTGGCAAAAATGTGTCAAAAAATGGAAACAGTATTGTCAAATACTTAAGCTGACCATAGAGATGGTGATGAACTACTTTACTTTCATTGTGTTGTGTACTATCAACGTAAAACTCAAGTGCTCTGGCTTAAAATTATTAAAAACAAAAGTGTGAGGACTAAGGTAAATGACAAAAATGCTTTAATTGTGAAATCACAGCTACCTACATCAGAACCACTGGGATACTGTATTTCAGCCACAGGTACCTGCTGAGCACAGGAGGTAGTATTGTCGCCTGTCACTGCTCTTATCGAAAACCTGACCATGTGAACAGACTGGTGTTCCTAGCTAGAAATGTTTGAGTTACATGATGAAAATTAAGTTGTATTTTACATAATGTTTGGTTATTTTGTCGTTTTGTTGTTAAATATTCAGTAACATTTGACAGTAAAATCACACCTTCATGAATCATTGATCAATGATTTGAACAATTATGATATGCGATAATGATTTGAATCAAAATTATTCTGACCATTACTTATATACCTATGTACGTCAAGCCCTACGCTAAAACGCAATGTGATCCATTTAAAAATATCATGTTAGAATAAAGTGCATTTAGCTCTTTCACAGAGACGTTCACAAACTAGCAAGACTGGACCTTTGTGTGTTTGCAGGTTGACAGGCTCTAATCTTCCTAAGGATATGATCAAACAACTTAAGGAGGCTGTGCAGCTGCTGCAGGACCCTTCCAGGTACATCATTGGTTAAAGTATTGTTTTTGTCCATTGGTGAATTTTCTTCAAAAGCCTTCTGATTATTTCTAAATATGATGTAACTAGGCTAACATATGTGGAAATAGTTGGTTGATATATATATATATATATATATATATATATATATATATATATATATATATATATATATATATATATATATATATATATATATATATCTCAATTGGCGATTAATCAAATATAAACCATAACCGCGGACAACTGCTGAATTAGCCGTCAGGGTCAACAAGGCTTTCTCTGCAGTTTTTATGCAATGAGAATTCAGCTAGCTTGCCAGGCTGTATAAAATCTGCCCAAGGCCTTCAAAGTGAGCGATTCACTAAGTGAATGGACAGTTGTTGCGTTAGCCATACCGATCACAAGGTGTTGACTGAGATGCCTCATGTTAAACTTGATATGTACGCGTCCTATTATTAGATACTCCCGTGTGACACCCCTAGCAGTGCTATGCAGATCAACCGAGCAACACCAGAGCCACCATATTTAAATCATATGGCTTAACCCCCAATATTGACCAGGTGCGTAACTGCAACTGCAGGATAGTTTTTCAGCAATTAAATGTTTTCAGCCTGTCAGTTTTTACATTTTGCACCGCTTCAATTCAGCGACTGTTCTGTTTTTGCAGAGCTACGTGTGGCACAGCTTCTCATTCAGCCTGTGAAATGTGCTGTGAATCTGGGAAATTTTGGATTTTATACATACAGTGTTTGTTACACAGCGATTTTTGTGATGGGGATGTAATTGTATTAGGGTGATAGACATTTTGTTTTCCATGTAATGGTCTCACTGTGTACTGTACAGTGCACCTTACATATTGGGTTCTGTGGTTAGTAATCTGGTATTGTCAGTAAGTTATTCCCTGTTCATCATTCAAGCAGCTACTATCACTATCACTTGACGGATGAGCAGTGCCACCAGGCCATAGATAGCACACCTTTGTGTTGCCCTTGAACCTGGTGTGTCTCAAAGTGTCATCAGTAGACTTGTAGCAAGGCTAGGCAGATTTGGAGATTGTAGATGGCTCATTCATGGCACATTCTAACCTTGGAGACATCATAGAAGGCATATGACACATCGTCACACCCCAGTTCCGCAGCACATGCTCCACCACATCATGCAATGGTCCAACTCGACTTCAGGAAGTCTGAGTCCCTCACATATGTAGCTAGCAATGTCCTCTGGCTTAACCCATATAGCACATCTGGTACCACCTGAAGCAGCAAACGAACTTTTCCGGACTCCCCTTTTATTGTGCTTGGTGACTTCAACAAACTCGGGTCTGGGAGGAGTTCGGAGAGGCCATGGAGGAGGACTATTGGTCGGCCTCGAAGAAATTCTGGCAAACCGTCCGTCGCCTCAGAAGGGGGAAGCAGTGCCTCACCAGTGCTGTTTACAGCGAGGGTGGGAGACTGCTGACCTCGACTGGTGATGTTGTCGGGCGGTGGAAAGAATACTTCGAGGGTCTCCTCAATCCCGTCGTCACGTCTTCCACTCAGGAAACGGGGACTGAGGACTCGGATGGCTCTCCCATCACCCGGGCCGAAGTCACCGAGGTTGTTCGTAAGCTCCTCGGTGGTAGGGCCCCGGGAGTGGATGAGATCCGTCCGGAGTATCTGAAATCCCTGGATGTTGTAGGGCTGTCGTGGCTGACACGTCTCTGCAACATTGCGTGGCAGTCGAGGACAGTGCCTCTGGATTGGCAGACCGGGGTGGTGGTCCCCCTGTTTAAGAAGGGGGACCGGAGGGTGTGTTCCAACTATAGGGGGATCACACTCCTCAGCCTCCCTGGAAAGGTCTATTCCAGGGTACTAGAGAGAAGACTTCGGCCAATAGTCGAACCTCGGATCCAGGAGGAACAGTGTGGTTTTCGTCCCGGTCGTGGAACACTGGACCAGCTCTATACCCTCCACCGGGTGCTCGAGGGTTCATGGGAGTTCGCCCAACCAGTCCACATGTGCTTTGTGGATTTGGAGAAGGCGTTCGACCGTGTCCCTCGCGATGTCCTGTGGGGGGTGCTCCGGGAATATGGGGTGCGGGACCCTCTGCTAGGGGCTGTCCGCTCCTTGTATGACCGGAGCAGGAGCATGGTTCGCATTGCCGGCAGGAAATCAGACCTGTTCCCGGTGCATGTTGGTCTCCGCCAGGGCTGCCCTTTGTCACCGGTTCTGTTCATCACTTTTATGGACAGAATTTCTAGGCGTAGCCAGGGGTCGGAGGGGATCCGGTTCGGGAACCACAGAATTTCATCTCTGCTATTTGCGGACGATGTTGTTCTGCTGGCCTCGTCGGACCGGGACCTTCAGCATGCGCTGGGTCGGTTTGCAGCCGAGTGTGAAGCGGCCGGGATGAGGATCAGCACCTCCAAGTCTGAGGCCATGGTTCTCGACCGGAACACGGTGGTTTGCTCTCTCCAGGTTGGTGGAGAGTTCTTGCCTCAAGTGGCGGAGTTTAAGTATCTCGGGGTCTTGTTCTCGAGTGAGGGAAAAAGGGAGCGTGAGATTGATAGACGGGTTGGTGCAGCGGCAGCAGTGATGCGGTCGCTGTATCGGACCGTCGTGGTGAAGAGAGAGCTGAGTCACAAGACGAAGCTCTCGATTTACCGATCGATCTACGTTCCCACCCTCACCTATGGTCACGAGCTTTGGGTAGTGACCGAAAGGATGAGATCGCGGATACAAGCAGCTGAGATGAGTTTCCTCCGCAGGGTGGCTGGGCGCACCCTTAGAGATAGGGTGAGGAGTTCGGTCATCCGGGAGGAGCTCGGGGTGGAGCCGCTGCTCCTCCACATCGAGAGGAACCAGCTGAGGTGGCTCGGGCATCTGATCCGGATGCCCCCTGGACGCCTCCCTGGGGAGGTGTTCCGGGCATGTCCTACCGGGAGGAGACCCCGGGGAAGACCCAGGACTCGCTGGAGAGATTATGTCTCCGGTCTGGCCTGGGAACGCCTCGGGATCCCCCGGGAGGAGCTGGAGGAGGTTTGTGCGGACCGGGAAGTTTGGGCTTCCTTGCTCCGAATGCTGCCTCCGCGACCCGACCCCGGATAAGCGGCAGAAGAAGGTGAAGGTGAAGGTGAAGGTGACTTCAACAAGTCCAATCTGAGCGAGGAGCTTCCCATGTACAAACAGGTGGTGAAATGCCCCACCATTGAGCAGAGCGTGTTGGATCACACATCTGTTGCACAATGCTTATAATGCCCTCTCTCAAGCAGCACAAGGACTCTCTGGTCACTTGATAGTTTATCTTGTTCCCACATACAAGCAGAGATTGAAGCTTGTAAAGCCTGTTGTGAGGAGCATGAAGGACTCTAGGAGTGATTCTGTAGCGAAGCTGCAGACTTGTATGTAGACCACAGACAGAGAGGTGTTCAGGGCTGCTACCATTAATCTGAATTAGTATACAGACACTCTGACTTCATGGATCAGCTACCGTGAAGAGTGCATTGTTCCAACCAGTGTTGGGCAAGTTACTTTAGTAACTAGTAACTTAGTTACAGTTACCTCGTTCAAAAGTAACTTCTTTACTCCAAGTTATTCATTACTTTTAAAGTAACTAGTTACTACCAAAAGTAACTTTTTAGATACTGTATATTATAGTGGAGCTCAAACATAATCATCTTAGAACAGTCACGGTCATGAGGCTGGGTCAGGAACCAGCGACGTCGGGTAATAAAGGCTATCTATGATCTATAAACCCTAATCCACTTCAAGTGCAATCCCATTACGAAGTCGCTGCTTAGTGACCTAAAGGTGCAATGGCAGTGTGAGTGCAAGTGAATGAATGACAATGTTGAAACTTTTGATGTGCATATTTATTGTAATCATTTAGATTACAAACTACACTTTTAGCACTACAAAAAACTCTTTACAGAACACTCAGTAGTAGCAGGAACACATCTATCGCAACTGGAAAATGATGGTTACTCACGTAACCCAGGTTCTATGAATATGTGCTCCACCTTCTAATGGCCTCCGCTATTGGTTAATCCACATCGAGGCACTGGCCTCGGCCTGAGACTTCGATTGATTGGCTCTCCGCCCAGGAAGGCACCACCCACCACGTATAACTCTCCCCTGCTCCCGCCGCTCTGCTCCTTTTGGAACTCAGCGGAAACAGTCCTGCTGGGCAGCCAGTTAGAGGGCTACGCGCATATTCATAGAACCTGGGTTACGTGAGTAACCATCATTTCTATTTCATATGTGCTCCGCCCTCTAACAGCCTTCGCTATTGGTTAAAAACCGCGGCGAAGGCAGTAGGGATTAGTTCACTCCCAGCATGGCCTTACAGAAGACCTGACAGGAAAGAACCAAATCAACGACCAGAGGGTCCTGCCATGGTCAAAGATCCCTGAACAGACAAAACAGTGTGAGCCACTGAAGTGTCCGTCATGTCTCTCAGATAGTTCTGAGCAAAGGTCGAAGCAGAAGACCTAGAAGCAGCTTGACAGATGTCTTCCATAGAATCACCTCCGAAAAGCGCAGCAGATGAGGAGATGGCCCTAGTTGAATGAGCCCTGAGGCCCTCTGGGGCCACAGAGCCTTCAGCTTTGTATGCAGCAGAAATGGCCATACAAACCCAGTGGGCAAGGCGCTGTGAAGTGACAGCTTTGCCTCTCAAGTTCCCTCCATAGCAGACAAACAGACTATCGGTCAGACGAAAGTCCTTTGTCCTGTCCACATAGCAAGCTAGGGCCTGCACCGGGCACAACCGGTGCATCCTAGCCTCCTGATCAGACTGATGAGGTGGGGAATAAAAGGCCCTCAACATCAGGACTTGAGACAGATACGAAGACGTGATGACCTTCGGTCTAAAAGCGGCGAACGCCGAGTAGAAATCTCTTAATGACCGGGTGACTCCTCACAGAGACCCGGTCAAAACCTTGGTGCGCAGCCGAAATGGCGGCCTCAAACACATTGAGTGTAGACGCCGCCCGGCCCTTGTCCAACAGCTCCTGCATGAAGGACAAGATCTCCGCCACAGAGCAAGCAGACGGCAAAAGCTGTCTCGCTGCGCACCAGCTAGCAAACACCCGCCACTTAGAAGTGTAAAGTTTGTTAGTAGCTGGTGCACGGGCGCTCTGCACCGTCTGGATGACTGCGTCCGACAGCCCCATGTCCAGCAGTCTCACCCTTTCAGCAACCAGACCTTGAGAGGTCGATCCAGGACAGGACGGGACCGAAGCCGGCCCTGATCCTGCACCAGAGCCCCGTGAGAGTCTGGAATCGTCCAGGGTGGACCCGCCGCCAAGCTGACCAGGTCCGGAAACCACCTGGTGCCGGGACTGTCGGGGGCCACCGTGATCACAGTCAACTTCTGCGTCCTCACACGAAGAAGGAACGGCATTCTCAGCGGAGGAAACGCATATAGAAGTCCCTGCGGCCACGTCACGTGCGCCAGAGCATCCACCCCCAGGGTGGGGTTGTCCGACACCCTCAAGGAGAACCACAGAGGGGCTTTGTAGTTCATCCTTGACGCGAACAAGTCCGCGACCGGAACCCCGAAGCGAGCCCAGACCGCCTCTGCCACGTGTGGTGCAAGACCCCACTCTTCCGCCAACACGCCTCCTCTGGACATTCTGTCCGCGTGGTGGAGGGTGGGGAACATGAACTGCAGTGACAACTCCATCGCTGTGATAGGCAGCATGTCTTCCACAACATACTTTGTTGCTACTAGTATGTTCAACTGCTTCTGAGATAAAGGCTGTGAAACAGGCAACCTGAAGTCAAGCTACTGCTGTTTGGCTGCAGTGGCTTCTCCTGTGGCGTCAGACCAGCGAACCTTTGCAGCGTCTGCTTCGGGGCTCACCAGCTTGGTCGATCGACGTGTGCACTTCATGAAGATGTTACACCAGATTGGAATTGATCGTTTTGGACGTGCACAGTGTTGTCGAGCCTCCACATAGCTTGCACGCCACTACAATATTTCTATGGTCTTTTACAGCAAAAAAGGAAAAATAATAAGAAAATATCCACAATAAGAATCCCACACCCGGACTGTCATCGATTGCAGCCATTATTGTTTTCACAAGCCCGGCGCTGCGTCACGTGACTAATGTGGGCTTCACGTCCACCACGGAAGCTTTTAGTGCATATTATGGACACTGCTTTTTAAGCTTTTTAAAGAGTTGTGAATGTGAAGTAACGAGTAACGTGCATCTTTAAATCACAGTAATGATAAACGTGTTGGTAATTTTGGCAAAGGAATGCGTTATGGCACTCGTTATTACAAAAGATAATGTAGTTCCTATAACACATTACTTAATAATGCGTTAGCCCTAACACTGGTTCCAGTGTGCACCAAGGTGAGTTATGCAAATGACAAACCTTGGTTCACAGCTAAACTCAGCCAGATTAGACGGGAGAAAGAGGCAGCTCCCAAGAGTGGGGACAGGAACTGCTACAAAGTATCAGTTTCAGAGGGGGCTGAAGAAGGCTAAGGTTGTATATTCAGACAATCTTGGCAGCAGTTCTCAGCTAATGTGGCTCCGTACGCTCTCCATGGCTCTTCTCCCTGTACACCAACTGCTGCACCTCCAACCACCAGTCCGTGAAGCTGATCAAGTTTGTGGATGACACCACCATCATCGGGCTCATGTCAGATGGAGATGAGTCGGCTTACTGGAGGGAGGTGGAACGGCTCGTGTCCTGGTGCAGCCACAACAACCTGGAGCTGATGCCAAGAAGACAGTGAAGATGATCATGGACTTCAGGAGAATCACAGCTCCTGTGTCCCCTCTCATGTTGGCTGGTTCGCCCATTTCGATTGTGGACTCCTTCTGCTTCCTGGGAACCACCATCACCAAGGACCTCAAATGGGAGTTGACCATCAGTTCCCTAGGCAGAGAATGTTCATATCCATCATCTCGTCCATCCTCACCTTCTCTCTCACCGTATGATACAACAGTGCCACCTCCAGGGACAAGGGCAGGCTGCAGCTCATTGTGCATTCTGCTAAGAAGGTTGCAGACTGCCACCTGTTCATGACCTGAATGTGCCCAGGACCCAGAGAGGTGCAGGTCGGATCAGAGCCAACCCTTCTCACCCTGGTCATGGACTGTTTGTCCCTCTTCCCTCTTGAAGGAGGCTACGGTCGATCCAGTCGAACCACTTCAGTGATTCAGCGGAATGGCCTGACACACTGATTGTCCGACAATCTCCATCCCCATCCCCCACACCCTCAGTGAGTGAAGGAGCTGGGCGCTCTCGGTCCTGCAGGCCCAGAGCTTGCACAGTTTCTGTTGTGACATCACGGCCGACGTGAGAAAACAGGAGTCATTGTCTTGGGGCAGCTGAGAATGGTGTAGGGCTGATATCGCTCCTGGAGGAAGCAGTTCCCAAACTGCACATGCCAGTAACAGACACTGACGAATGTTACCATTTTCCATTGAGCCTTGTTACGATGCTTTCAAAACTCAGACGGAAGGACTGGCAAGAAAAATTAATTAGCATAAGAAAGTTGACTGCCACAGCGAGTGACTTTTACCTAGTACCGCTGTTCTCTGTCTCCAAACTTGGCCAGCAACAGCATCCATGCCCCCGTCACACACCTGTACCAACACCTCTCACTTGGTTTTTACAGATAACCCACTGTCCAACAAAACATTTAAAGCCCACAGCACTCTGGGGTTGGGGCAATCCTCCAAATTTTAGTGTCACACTTTTAACACAGTGGAATGGGAGTCTAAAAAGTAATCTTTATGTTTCTCTTTAACAGTAAAATGCCACTCAAATTCCATTCCATTTTTTACGTGGATCGCTTGCTCTCAGTGTGTGACTAGAGTATACGGCTTATTTAAATGGAAGTGGATCCGGTAAAGTTTCAAAGTAAAACACCACATCCATGCTTAAAATCATGACTTACATTGCATGGCGACAAACCTGCTGGCATACAGAGATGAAACACAGTGTCTCTTGAAACTTGACTTCCCGGACAATGAGGAAAGTGGTCAAATATCGAACAAACGTGTGAGACATGGGTCAGATTGTAAACTTTTATTGCTCTTGAACCGTTCAGAGACACTGGGAGACGGCCACAGTGTGCTGTGTAGACACTCACACGTACACACAACACATCCAGAGGACCCCTTTATAAACAGGCTGTATAAGCTCAATATTGTACTTTTTCTGTGATTGGGGGGTCGATGCACTGCTCAGTTATTGTGGCATCAGGTGAACCCAATTTTTGCTCGCCCATGGCGCGTCCGTTCTGCGTCCACCTTTGGTGGAGCATGCCACTTTGCAGAAACAGTTGAAGCTAGAGAGATGTTATTTACGTCTGGAGACTGATGCAAGCTCTTAATGTTTGCCTGGGAGAAATAAGGTACTCAAGCTCAAAACATCAAGACGAATCCATGTTCAGACGGAGCAGGTGTTCTTGCAAGATGTTTAACTTGCAAGTGTGTTCAAGCTTAGGACCGCATTGTCACCTGATTGATGACCATTTCAGTGAGAAACACTTGTCCTGTTTCGCAAAGCAGCAATTCTGTGCATATTGCCGATCACTGGACAGGAACCTCTTGATGCTGATGATGTCTTTGTCCCGTTTTGTTCCAGGGTGAACTCTGACCAGCAGGAGCTTCTATCTGGTGTGCAGCTTTATCCACTAGAAATCATTGCAGGGGAACGATTCGTCAGGTAAGACTTCATTTCAGTCTCAGATTTTCAGAATGCAGCGAATGGCAGTACGGTTTGTCAAGTGCAACAAAGTAGTTTGTCAGTTCTTCCTAATGGTGTTGTGAGAGAATTTGGAGGTTGCTCATGTTTCCTGAGTTTCTGACAACTAGGTCTCACTATTACAATTCGACATGGCGTTTGTATGTGGTAAACTCTCTATCTTACATTGAATTTGCTTCCTTCAAACTGAGAACTCAGGGCCTTATATTCCCAACCCAGCTGGGAGTTAACTTATCCCGAGGTGAAACCATTCACTGAAATTAGTCTATTAGCCATGCCAATTAGAGGGTGGGGAGCCTACGAAAGTACCGTCATGATCAAAACTACCATGTCTGATTGTGAAAGAGCTCAATTTCCTGGGCCAACACGCAACAAAGGATTTTAGTATGATAGATCAGGAGTGCCCAAACTGGTCCTCAAGGGCCGCAGTCTGTGCCCATTTTTGTTCCTACCCAACTAGCACACAAAGCTTCACTAATACCACGTCTCTGAGACAGTAACCAGTTGATTGTCATTCTGCTGGGAACAAAAACCAGCACCTTCTGCAGCCCTTTCTTGAACAGTGTGGACACCCCTAATCTGGACGATGATGATGAGCGTGTGATGATTAGCTCAGCTGAAGACAGAGTTTTGAGCAGTTCAGCCTTACACATTGATTACCATTACTCCCTTTCAGTAATGTTTTCAACTTTGCATAAAGTTCTGCATCCAACCTGTCATCACACTCTATCACATGATATCATATGCAACTTTGTGGTCAGGGTCAGCAACATTTCTCGGTAATTTTCTGTTGAAGTTTTGAAGTAAATACAAAACTTCAAACCTCCCCCACGATTTGTGTTTTGTAAGGATTTTGTTACACAATTTTGTTACACATTTCTTTCTTACGCATGTATTTATTTTATAAGATACTGTTTATATTTATACATAAAAAGAAATGTTTTTAATCTTTAAAATTTGAGGCGTTTCTCTCCGGAAAATCACAAACCTGCAGTTGCAGACATTACAGCCAGTACTTTGCCGTCAAGGAAAGTGACAACCGAATTACAGTTTGCAACCGACTCACACGCTTTCAAAGTTTTAAATGTTTTCTGTTCTGTGTTGTTCAGTAATATCGTTATACAGTAGGTACATGTAATGTGAAAAAAAAACAACTTTTGTGTATGATTTTTTTTTTTTTTTGCCTTGACAGAGGACAAGAAAATGAAGTCAGGTCCGGATCTCAATCACAGAATGAACATCTCCGCTTTTCTGGCCCCAGAAAGCAGGTCAGTAACAAGTGCAACTTTATTCATGATAAATTTTATTCTGTTGACTTGTATGGAACAGCAGCAACTGTTCGACACCACTTTTATGATGCACCGAAATGTGAATTCTTGGCCAAAAATGTGTACACTGAAAGCACAATTGTGCCAATTATTTGCACTACTGCAATTATGACCTTGACTGTGTGGTTATTCATATAACAGTGACTGACTGATTTTAACCATGCGCAATATAAAATATTAATTGAAATCCAAAACAAAACGTGCTGTCGACAATCTTTAAACACTCTTACTGAGATTGTAACATTAAAGGCCTTCTCTCATAAAAACACAAAATTTATTTAAAGAGCTGATGTAAAGAGATACGATTATAGCATTTTTTACAATTACCACTAAAAAATAACTTTCAACAATATGTGTCATATTTTTGAACATGCCTTATTACATACTGCAGTTATTGGTATTAATAGCAGAGTCTGTGTGCCGCCCACTGAAAGTTGCTGGAGACAGAAGTGACGTAAATGCCAGCTCTGCTGCCAGTTTTGTCTACAAGAATACACCAGCTTTGTAGCGATTGTTTTCATGTTTCTTCTTTTGATGTCGTGTTTTTTTCTTCACCTTGTGTTGTACATATTTGTTCCAATTTGTTGTACATAGTTGTTACTTTAATTAATGTTCCTATGGATCTCACATTATATTATAAGCTTGTACTGTAGAGTGCTTTTCTAGCTACAATTGTCGTAATAACAGCAGCAGAGCTGGCATTAGCAGTTCTCAAGCTGGTGGGAGGGGGTCTGCTGCTGTGTGTGGTTATTGTAGATGCAGGCAGGCTGTTACTGTTGAGGAAACATAAAAAGCAGCTGCCTATTAGAGCAGACATTCACAATGTGATTTCAGTGTTCAAATGAGACTCCTTTGTTTTTGTTTTTCTTGATGATTTCAAGCCCTTCCGACAAATGTTTTTCATGGTGTGCCAAGTCAGAGCATTCTGTCACTGACGTCAAAACGTGGCCGTTTGTTTTTCAGCATCTGCATCACAGAGCTCTTTTTAGAGTTAGATTTTGTAGTGTAAGCAAATCCGTTTCACAAACAAAACACAGTGAACATAGTAAATTGAAGTCAATGTAGACACTTTTTTTGCCTATGAAACTTTATCACAGTTTATGACTTCATCACTTTCAAAAAGGAACATACTAACAGCGATCAAAGCGTGAGCACCAAAACATGTTGACCTTTAAGATAGGTGTCAGAGCAAGAAAGTAATCTTCTTCAGTAAGTTCCAGAAAGATCACCAGGGATGTAGAAATGTTGAGGCAGAACACTGGAGTCTGCGGCAGCTGCAGAGACACAGTAGTGATTGGACATGTTACACTTGTCCAAACCAGGTAGTCCATCAACACTTCTCGTGACACTGAATCAGCAAAACTCTTTTTTCTTTTTAATAAATGCTAGTGAACATTAGCCATTGATATTAGCCGCAAATTGCAGCTAATGTTGTGGCTAATTTAACTGGCTATACCTACAATATACTTTATTTAACACAATAAAATGACTAGCAGACACTGAGACGTTTGCTAGCATCTCAAGATCTCATGTTCCCCACATTGGTAACACACCAAAGACCCAACCAAAGAATGACTAAAAAGTCCAGTACAAACACTGTCATCTCAGCAATTGAACAAGTTAGCTAGTTGCTGTTAGGGCTGGACTAGGACAAAAACAGGCCTGGGCATTTAAGGGCGCTTTCACACTCGGGATTCTGTCTCGAGACAAACTCCTTTCAGCTCACAAGTCCGAGATTTGAACACAAAATATTCAGGTTTTCTACGCGGACCTGATCCAGCTGAAGAGCTGCACCTCGTCTTGGGAAACTCTCGGTGGGTGGTGAGCTTCTCGCCTCAGGCGACTCGGCGCTAGATGCCGAAAACTGGAAAGTGCAACTCCACACAAACATGATAAATACCGCGCAGTAAAGGGTCTGATCACTGTCTGGGCGGACAACTTCTCAAACTTCCAGAACACTGAGTTCTCGTGATGTGTGCAGGTGTTTGATAACTCACATGTTTTCGCCTTTATTAGGCTGATAAACATCTGATTTTACTGACGGACATATTTGAATGAATTATGCTGCGCTCTACAGTAAGTGCCGTGATGTGGCTGCAGCGGAGCCGTCTGCATGAGCAGCGTGGTGGAAAGACGCTGATTTTCCCCAAATTACTGAAGATCACCAGACTATTCATTGATAATTTCTGACGTCTGGATCTGTGCTTAAATGATTAAAATCTTCTCGATCCTCAGGAACCTCTCTCATTGTGTTCAACGTGTTGTGAGAGCAGCGTGGATCAATCAAGACACTCCGTAGGAAATAAATATGACAAGACTCATGTTTAGTTTTGGCTGTGCATTCTGTTACATCCGTGGCGGAGCTCTGTCATCAGTTCATATCTGAGGTGAGGACGACTTGTAATGTTAAGAAGTGACAAAGAAATAAGGAGGTCAAGACGACGGTGGTACATAGGTTGACGCGCGGCTGATGACGACTTGCTTAGACTTGCTTCATCGTGGGTCACAAACCTGCTATTTTGCGCAGAGCGCCGCCAGCTGATGAGACTAAAAACTACCTATACCTATAACCCCCTTGCCTTCCGATACTCAGCCCCTTTTAGAGCTCAGCCGCAGAACAGACAGTCCTACTGGGCAGCAAGTTAGAGGGCTACGCACATATTCATAGAACTGTTGTTGCATTAGTTAACCCAGATTTCTAAGATTTTTCCTTCACCACCTTGGACAAGGTCTTCAGCAAGAACGGGGAGTCGGTTTAACAGTGCGGTTTTGAAAGCGATCGCCGCCTACCGCGAACCACAAATAAGACCTGTGACGCAGGAAGATGAGCACGTGAATATATCTGTCAGGTCCACTGACATCACCCAGTCCCCTGGTCTGACACACTTTAGAAGCTGCCTGACATTCAGCATTCTGAAGGATCGTGGTGCAATGTCAGTGTAGACCTTTGAAGATCCAGGATGGGTCTCAACTCCCCTGATCTCTTCGGGACGAGGAAATACACAGGGTAAAACCCTGCCCTGCACTCCTGCGGATGGACTCTTGAAACTGCCCACTTAGGAGAAGAGAGTTAATCTCTTGTTCTAACCACAGCCTGTCCTGATGAGAGCAGGCCGCTGTGCTCCGTCAAACATGGGGGGTTGAAGACAAAACTATCACCACAGATCACAATGTCATCAGCAAACATCATCGTCCAAGGGGCTTCTTCTCTAACCTCATCTGTCTACCTGTCATCAAGAACGAGCTCACATGACTTGTACGAACTACATTACTACGTACCTAGCATCTGATGATGATCACAAGTCAAGGTTGAGCAGCAGAAAACAGGGGGTTTATAGGCAGTGGGAAGTGCTTACCTGGGCAATGACGTGGATCCGAGAAATTTTCGTAATACACATAATGTGTTGACATTTTTTGTATTTTACCGTGAGGGCAAAAGGGAAACCACTGTATGAGCTGTCGCTCTGCGCTGTATGACAACAAAACCAAAGCATGCAAAGCATTATTATATTATATTGTTATTATTATTAGTAGTAGTAAGTAGTATTGTTGTGGTTGTTGTTTATTTATTTTTTTTCATGAAGCCGGAGAGATGCACATTAATATCAATAATACAAACTCTTTATTCCCCACCTTAATGAATGCAAGAAATGCTTATACACCATCTTTATGGTCCATGGTCTCATTTAGCTCATTTTGTTGTTTTCACTAACAACAAATGGTTGCCATCTAAACTTGATTCCCAACTATGCAAGCCGAAACTAACCCTCATCTCTTTGTGGACATTCTGACATTTATTGTTTGAAAGAAGAAGTTGCTCTTGTTTCACCTGGTGCATACTGTAATGTCAGCTATGGACTGCTTTTAACCATGTTGTTTTAAGTTTCAGTGGTTGTGTTTATAACAAGTAAGATCTTATTAATATCACTAAGAGTATCACACTTCATATTCGGGCTGCGTTTTTTGGCTCAATGCAGACTAACAGGCTACACTGCTTCATGTTCCCCAGCAGTTGTACTAAGTTACTGTTTGTACACATACAACTTTTTTTTCCTTTCTGTTTTGTTTACATTGGTGTCTGTAACACAGCTTGAGTCACTTAGCTTCCTTCTTTCTGTTTAACAGCAGCTCCACAGGCCATCCACGAGTGGATATTCAGCCTTCTCCACGCCTCCATTTAACCTGAAACCTCGATCAGGTGAGTTAGCTGACCATCTGCTGTCTCCCAAAAATGTGAGCAACAGAGCACAGCTCACATTTTACTGTCACATTTCAGCAAGTCGCTTAAGACCTCAAAACTTTATTTTTTCTTAAAGGCTGTGAGAAAGTGTGTGAACAGATTACATATTAAACAGACCACTCACACGATGCTTATACAATGTGCATCTTAATGCAACATATCAGATCCGATATAAGGAGAATACATGTGGAATTATTATATTGTACAATTTACACTCAAACCGCAAATTCAGAGTAATTCAGCTCAGTGTAATTAAACTCAATAGATGTGGTCATGCAAAAGAGGACGCTGGCCAAGCCAATCAGCTTGTTTTTGTTGTTGTTTGTTTTACCCCCAATTAAAACCAATACTTTACGTTAGTACCACAGACCCACAATATATTTATTTACATTTCCATTCACAGACTGTGGGCTCGTCAGCTGAGAGAGTCTCTGCAGCGGTCTGTATGTTTGTTGAGAGTCTCATGTTGACTCGCCACTGTGCATAGTTAAAATGACTTCACAGTGATCAATGGCAAATAACACACGAAATAAATGACACGTGCTGAGTGTGGGTCAAAACAGGGTGAAATGCTGATCTAACTCACTTTAAATCATGGTGATCATGGTCTGATAATGTGTCTGTGGGCCACTAAACTCTCATCAGCATCGAATAAATCCTTCATTATTCAGTCTCGGACACTACTAAGGTCATTAATGAGAGTCTCATGTGTGTAGTAGAATTAAGTGGGTATAAAACTTGCCTACACATGGCGGAGGTGTGAGGATGGTTTCATAGGAATTAATGAAAACACAGCGCTCTGAAAATGAGACGAAAAAAGGTAATTTTTGTTATGGCGCTTTTCCACTTCACAGTAACGTCAGTGTCAATGTAAGATCATTGGTGTGCCGTCCTGAAAGTAAAGGTGACTCTCACAGCTCGTAAACAGCACGTAAACAACTCACTGGTCTATTTTCTATGCATTATTGTTGCCGTACTGGCAGATCTCTCTTCCAGATTTAAGAGAGAGTCGATGGTGAGTGCTGACTTTAGAATGTTCATTTCTGAACACATATGCTTTTCCAAGACTTGCTGTATGTAAAAATAGCTAATTTACCCAGCTCTGGTGCTATTTCCATCACGAAATAAAGTCTAATGAACATGAAAATCATTTTTTCTGTTGTAGTTGTTCGTTTGCTGACTAATACATGCCTCCCTTCCAAGAATCCGCTACCCCTCTGACATGGCTGCTATAGAGACTATGGCAGCCTGTGTGTCTGTTACGCACTCAGGGGTTCACTGAGGCGTTATTTGTGAATACAGCACACAGACGAAGGACAAATTCTTATGCGGGCCACGCTCTGTTCAGCCACTCATCACCAAGTTTAATCACAGAAACATTCAATAACATGACAAATACTGTACTCCTGTTTCATTGACAGTCTCGCAGGGTATTATGATCATTCAAACAAATATGCAATACGCACACACCTATCAGGGCCCACGTCACGTGTACAAATTGTTCGAAAGTTAGCTTAGCCACCAACCGCTACCTCGAACTGCTCGTAAAACACACGCACATTCATGCAGAGTTACACCGGCAACTACTCTCACATCCAGACCCACTCACTTGTTTACTTAAACACATACTGCTGATCTGCACAAAGACGAAGGACATATTCTTATGCAGGCCACGCTCTGTTCAGCCGCCCATCAACAAGTTTCATTAATTTTATGTTTTTACACAGTAAAATATATTTTCCGCTTAGATGATTATAATGCACCAGGATTGCTACAACTGGGTTGTTTTGCACGTGAAGGGCCCATACCCAGGTAACACTGGGTGACAGCAATATTGGCTCTACATAAAAATTCCACCCCTACAGTGTTACATGTTTCTGCTGTATTGAAAAGTCATGGCTGAAAGGGGGGATTAATGGGCTTTTCACACTGCAAATTTTGTCCCTGGTGGCCTGAGTCCGATTCACCCCCTCCTGTGCATCCTCACACCTCTGTGGCTCAGACGATGTCCTTTTTTTCTTCTAAGCTGGCGGCGCTTGGAGCAAAATAGCTGGTTTGTGATCCACAAGGAACCTGAACCTATTTACGTCTATCAGCTTGACCACCTTATTTCATCATCACCTCAGTTATTAACTGATGAAGGACCTCTGCCACAGCTGTTACAGAATGTGGTGTACACTACGAGTCATTGTCACCTCAGTTATTAACTGATCAAGGACCTCCACAACGGCTGTTACAGAATGTGGTGTTTCTACACAACATTGTCCGCCCAGACCACGATCAGACCCTTTACTGCCCTGCATTTATCATGTTTGTGTTGAGTCACGCTGTATACGTAATTTCCGGCATCGAGCACTGAGTCACCTTTGGAGAGAAGCTCACCCCCCGCAGAGAACTTCCCGGGACAAGGTGCAGCTCTCCAGGCAGGATCAAGACTGCGCTTAAAACCCCAGTTCGCTCGTGTTTCTATGTCGGACTTTTGAGCCAAATGCACTCCGAAAAGCCCCTTAGCTTCCTGCAGGTGACTACAACAACGAGAATGTAGGTCCTTCATTGCTTGAATTCCAGGGTGGTGGGACAGAGCTTCATATGACATGGCCACTTGAACCAAAATGCTCTGCTGGTTGACAGCAAATATTTATTTACTTTGCTGGTTATGAGCCACGTCCAAAGATGTTGCGGCAGCAGCATTTTCATTTTAAAACCAGAAAGAAAGGTTCAAAAGCTGTCTGTATGGTTTGTGTTGTGCAAATATATGTCCCTGAACCAAACTTTATTTGTGTAGTTCTTTAAATCAGAGACAGATGGGTAATCTGCAATCTCATTATCGAGCTGCCATCTTCTGCTGCTGCCAATGTGATGTGTGTTTGTCCTGATATTGACTGCTGCTGATGTCATATGCCACTAACTTTTATTTCTGTTGTTTTGCTTTCTTGTCTTGCCTCACAAAACTCCTACGCTGATCTAATGCATGTTTTTGCATGCTACTGTTATTTTCCCCTGTTATTCTCCACTGTCTGCCTCCCTCCCTGCTTATTTCCGTCCCTGTTGATCTGTTGTCAATCCCTCACTGTGCCTCTATTGGTTATGAATCTTCCCTCCTCTGTCATTTTACTGTACCTGGACTCTGTGGTTCTTATGCTGTCCTGTACTACACATGCCGCTCTCTGCCGTTCGCCCTCACATCATGATTGCAGCCCCACCCTCACTACCATGCTCCCCCCCTACTGGCCGTGTAGACCACTCCCTTCTTCTACAGGCCTCACCCTCACATAGAGGTAAACATTGTAGTCATCGAGATGGAGGCAGTCACAGTAAGTACTGTTTTTTTTTTTTTTCTTGACAATGTTTGCAGCATGATTCCCCGCGAGTCTGAGGACAGTTCACCTTGAACAGGATCAGTCATCCACAAATGATTCCCATCTACTGCAGCAGCTGGTAGCTAATAAGACATGAGCGGGTTCTACCAACATCGACAGCAAACTTGAGTAAATATGCTGCTCGTATCTGTGACTCTGACGCTAGCATCATTTGCCGCTTGAATTTCACGGCTAATGTGAAGTTTTGTGATTATTACAGGGACTGTTGAACTCAGAACTGTGTTAGTCTATGAAGAAGGTACTTACTTGAAGCAAAGATAACTATCGATGGACACTCAGAATTGAAGAACAAATTCTTCAACATAGCACTGAACAGTGAGATGTTGAGACTACTTAACTGGCTGCTTGTTCCCTAGTTATTGATTGTGCACTTTTTCTATGGTTATGCCGCATTGTGGTTTGGGTCGGTATGGATTGGGTGGGAATGGATTGCTTTCATCCTGGTTCAGCTCTGCGTTCCCATGGATTTTGCCCAGGTTTTCATTTTGGCCGTGGGTGATTTGTCGTTTTTGGTAACAACACTCACTTACGATAATGGCTGCTGTTGCAAGCCAATTCAGATTTGGAATTTGGAAAATCGTTAAAATCACTCCCATTCAAAGAACAGACTACATGGTTGTGTCACAGGTTTGGGCAACCTTTTCTGCAACCCAAGTGAGATGTACCTAAAAGAATTATCTGGGTTGCGTTTATATATATATATATATATATATATATATATATTTTTTTTTTTTTTTTTTTTTTTTTTTTTTATATTATATTTAAAAAATTCTTATGGGGTGTGATATGGTTCTCAGCATGCATTTCCTGATGCCACTGCAGTCCTGCCCCCCCTCTCCCTTATAACACTTGGCCTACATTATTCCAAGCAGTGACTGCGATGGAAAACTAACCCAAATTCAGAATTGACAATGACCTCAATCTGCTATAAGTATATTCTGGTATGTTGACTCTCTGTTGAAGCGTGTGCGCTCATTCCTCAGGGCGAGTGACATCTCACGCTGGGGAGACTGAATTCTTCCCTGACCTCGTTTTGACCCAATCATCACTATGTGTGTTCATCAGTGCACACTGGCCGGAATTGAATACATATATCGGCCTGATTACGCATGGCTTTTCCTGCTTGACATGGGCTATTAGTATTCTAGTGTCTTTTATGTTATCCTGATGATGTGTTTAGTTCTTTAATCATAGTTGTCACAGATCTTGCTTGAGTCCCCTAGTTGATGATGTGATGTCCTTTTGCAGGACCTGACGGTGTTGGAGTAATTTTGCAAAAATAATGGGCGATTTGACCAGATGAATGAGTCCACCAAGCTCTCAATATTTTGGGGGGGCTTGTGGAACAGTTGATATTAGAATACTCAGTCTTGAAACAAGTTGTTTCCAGGTTACAGGGAAGTTGTCTGACTTTACAAAATTAGATTTTCTCTCTAAAACCTTTTTACGTGTCTAGTCATTGGACTGGCCATCCAATAGTTGGGTGCTCAATCTCTATTGACATCGTGGTGTCCTCAGTCAAGACCTACTCTACGCAACTGCAGCCTCCCTTGTTACCTTGACCTGGTAGTGTCCTCGTTGCTATACAAGTGACCAGTGAACCGTTTTATAGGAGTGGAGCAGAGATTGTGGTCTAATTGGTTTTCATCATAGCCGATCATGTATGCTCAAAGAGCCTGGGTGGACAACTCAAGAAACTTATAAAACTAGAAAAGAACCGAGAACAACAAAAGAGATTGTTTGTCATTCATAGTCTACGCTGCTGGTCTTTGTTGTGTTATCAAATGTGGGGTTGGTATTTTTGCGAGGTTATGTATTAGATCCCAAACTTTATACTGAATGTCATACTGAATGTTTTTTTTTTCCCATTTTTGATGTTGAATATAAAAATGGAAAAAATAACCCTGTTAACCCCAGAAGGCTTAAACTGTCAAACTGGGAACCTGCTCCATACCTACTGTCCAATATAGAACAACCACAACTTATTGCTGTGAACACGCAAAATTAAGTGCAACAAAACTCACAAGCCGCTGCACTAACATGACACAACCTGATGACATAACCCACAGAACAAACACCACATTGTCTTGGCCCGCCACTCGTCAGACATCTCTCACACAAATAACAGACTGCGCAAGTAATTCAGAATAAGGCAGCAACAAGAATGTGAAATTTGTGAAAGTGTCGCAAGCAAAAGGTTTTTATTTCACAAAAATCAGTCAACAAAATAAAGTATATTGAAACCAAATCAGTCGGCTCCAACCAGCTATGAGAGAGAAGAATAAATGATAGAATAAAGAGAGGGGAGATTAACCATTTAGAATATGTGTTTGATGTCTTTCAGAAGTTGGAATGTCAGTCTAAAATTACTTTGGAATAGGAAAGAAATAAGTGTGTCTATATTCTTCTGTTAGCATAAAACAAACTGCACTTTGAAAAGTCCTAAAATTTGATTGATGTTTCCATTTTGCTACTTGTAATCAAGATCCTTCAAGAGGAAGGAATGACAAGGGAGAAGGCCCAAGTACTGATGGCCAGTGGGCGCCTCTTTTGTGCCCCATCACCACCAACTTGGCGCCTCATGCATTTTTTCTGAGAGACCTATTGCAAAATCATTTTGAACCTACACCGTAGCTGGTAAAGATCTGGCAGATTTTTCAAAACATTTTTATGACAACGACAAACACATTGTGATTAGCTGACATGTACCTCATCGTTGTCAGACTAGGAACTTGCTAGGACAGGGATGATAGTGAAAAGCTTTTTCATTGATGTTGACTTGTTTCACTATAAATGAATATATGCATCTTTTGTGGTGCGCAACTGTCAGTTCCTCCAAATAATTCCCTGATGCAACTACTAATGGAATTTCAACCAATCCCCACGAGGCACGGTTCAATCCGCGGAACTTTTTCATAAATTCCTCCAATCACTTTGGTCTCCTTTCACCCACCCCTCTACACGTCATCACATTCACTACTTCATTGTTGAGATGGAGTCATATGTCAAAATCCTCACATTTGACTACAAATATTACCATGAAGGTTCACGATTCAGACATCAGCGATTCTTAAATGTCCAAATTCCAAGACTTAATATGTACAGCATAGTAGATGGAACTAAGGAACAAATGTGCAGTGTGCAATCACCCAAACATAATCTGTGGAATTTCAAATTTTTTTATATATGTATTTCTTTCTTTTGCATGTACATGAAAGTTTTTTTTTTTTTTTTAATGATCACTACAATACTTTCACTGAGACTGAAAAAAGAAATAATTTGGTTCACGTGAGCAAGCAATAAAATGATTTAAACATTGTGAGTTCAGCGTTCCATTCCATGATCAAAATTAAACGTGTGTTTCTGTTGATATAACTTAATTTCGATTATAGTTTCAATAAGACTATGTGAGCAGCAAATTACTCTCTTACAAATGAAACACCTTATCCATTCCCCATGCCACAGACAGCACAATTCAGTGAGATGTAACAACATAACACACATCTTGACCCTGACAATGAGGAGAACTGAATCATTAGTCTCATGCATTTGCCTACTCAACATATCATACTATTCCATACTGGGCGGCTAATGCATGAAGGCAGTGCCTTTGAGATAAACTCTTGAGAGGGCAGGACATGCGAGACGCAGAAGCAAGAAATAAGATGAGGTTTCAGTGAATTAGTTGTCCAAACACAGCAGACAGTGCCATCTGGTGGCCTCTGAAAATCAGGACACTGTTTCATGAAACCTCATCAACCATTCAATATTGTGTCATGAATTCTAATCTTTCTCTTCCTTGTGTTTTAAGTTTGCTGTGTTGCTCATATTGTTGCCATAATTACTTACCACCCCATTCTTGTACAGGTTATATCAAGTGTAATCAATGTTATGTTCAGAATCGTTGCATCTGTGATGTATTTGTCTGCAGTGTTCCTGAAGAGCCACGTGAGTCTGGAGTCAGTGGATCCTCAATTCACCATTAGGAGGAAGATGGAGCAGCTGAGGGAAGAGGTGGCTCTTATGGACCAGCTCCGCAATGTGAGTCAACATCATAAATGGTGCGAAAAAGTGCTTACCCTCTTTCTACTTTCTTTTTTTTTTTCCTTGTTTATCGTACTTAAATGTTTTTGATTATCAAACAGTTAAGTTAGTCGAACATACAGTATCACAAGTAAAATGCAGTTGACTGAAACTTCATTAGGGAAAAAAATGAAACTGATGTGCCCCAGATGGCTTTAGTGGCTCTGTGGAGGAACTTTGGTCCTCCTTTGTGGTTTAGCCATATTGGAGGGTTTTTTCATGTCATAGAATCTCAATAGGCCAGGAGATGTACTGGCCGTAATGATTTGGATTGTTGTCCTGCTTCAGAAGAACAAAGAACAACAAAGAGTAGAAGGAGTGGCCATTGTAGATCAAGACATAGCAGGGATTAGTAAGGCTGAAGTGAGAAGGGCATTGAAGAGGATGAAGGGTGGAAAAGCAGTGGGTCCTGATGATATACCTGTGGAGGTGTGGAAGTGTTTAGGAGGTGGCAGTAGACTTTTTGGCTAGAACATTTAACAAGGTCTTTGAGAGTGAGTAGATTGGAGGAAGGAATGGAGGGAAAGTGTGCTGGTGCCCATCTTCAAGAGTGTTGTGGCAACTATCGAGGGATAAAGTGAGCCATTGATGAGCCACACGATGAAGTTGTGGGAAAGAGTAGTGGAAAGTAGACTGAGGGCAGAAGATAGCATATGTGAGAAACAGTTAGGCTTCATGCCAAAAAAAGAGCACCACAGATGCAGTGTTTGCTTTTTAGGATGTTCATGGAGAAGTACATGGAAGGTCAGAAGGAGCTCCATTGTGTCTTTGTGGACCTGGAGAAAGCGTACGACAGAGTGCCAAGAGAAGAGTTGTGGTATTGTATGAGGAAGTCTGGAGTGGCAGAGACGTATGTTCGAGTGGTGCAGGACATGTATGCCAGGTGTAAGACAGTGGTGAGGCGTGCTACAGGTGTAGCAGAGGTGTTCAAGGTGGAGGTGGGACTGTACCATCTGTTTGCAGATGACATTGTGATCTGTGGTGATAGCAGGGAGCAAGTGGAAGATAAGCTAGAGAGGTGGAGGTTTGCCTGAGAAAGGAGAGGAATGAAGGTTAGCAATGTTTTGTGGTTTGGAAACAGTGGCACTGAGGAAAAGACAGGAGTCAGAGCTGGAGGTAGCAGAGATGAAGATGCTGAGGTTCTCTCTGGGAGTGAGCAGGTTGGAAAGGAGCAGGATCCAGTATATCAGAGGAACAGCACATGGTGTTTAGGAGACAAAGTCAGAGAGGCTAGATTGAGATGGTTTGGACATGTACAGGGGAGAGATACAGGTGGTTCATTAGTCGGATGTTGAAGTTGGAACTGGCAGAAAGTCGAGAGGAAGGCCAAAGAGGAGATTTATGGACATGGTGAAGGAGGACATGAAGTTTATAGGTTTGAGAGAAGAGGAAGCAGAGGACATGGTGAGATGGAGGAATATGATCCGCTGTGGCGATCCCTGAAGGGAGAAGCTGAAAGAACAAGAAGAAGAATTAAGTCCTGCTGCAGGACCCAAGTTTGCTTCAACTTGAGCAGCAAACTGATGGCCAGGCATTTTCCTTCAGAATTCAGTAGGAGACATCAGAATTCATGTTTCCATTTATTGCAGCAAGGTATTTAAGCTCCTGAGCAGCCGAAGACCATTATATTACCACCTCCAAATTTTACTGTTGCTATGATGTTCTTCCTGAGATGGTCGATGTGGTTTACAGCAGTGACATGAACAAACATTCTGGAGGGCTGTGAGCCTCAAGCCAGTCGAAGAAGGTTGTTCTTAATTATGATGGCAAGCGAGAAAAGTATATCTTTATGAAACTCAACATGCTGTCGACCCAATTCAAATGATATTGTATGGCCTTACATAAGCCATTGCCACAACTTATATATGACTAATTAACGATAATAGAAATATGGAGCAGGTTTTGAAACACATCAATGGTCATCCAGTCCTAAGATTCATTACAAACCAGTCAGTACCGCATCAGCATAATCTTCACATTTGTGTGTCCACAGATAATAGAGAGCAGGTTAAAGGTGGTGCTTCCTGAAGATCTGGGCTCCTCTCTCATGGACGGAGTTGTCCTCTGCCACCTGGCCAACCATATCCAGCCTAGATCAATCGCTAGCATCCATGTGCCCTCCCCTGCCGTTGTGGGTATACATGAGGCATTAAGACAATGCAAGGAATATTAAGAGGCAACCTTTTAAACATTTTGTTTGCAGCCCAAACTCAGCATGGCCAAGTGCCGGAGGAACGTGGAAAACTTCTTGGATGCCTGCAGGAAGATTGGCGTGGAGGAGGTAAAACCTGCACATTGCTCCTCTTATTTACATCTCGTGTTGTTATGGCATCTTGACTGCCACCCATTTGATGCTCCTGATTGAAATGGAAAGCAGAAGGTTTCACATCTGTTATGTAAGATCTTATTGGTCAATCCCTCTGTTTTTGAGTCTATATTCAAAACTGAGCGAGCAGTTTGAGATTTGATTTTTACTTAAAATGTGAGTGATAATTTGAACTAGGCGTGAGGCGATACGGGTAACTTGCGATTCAAGCCTCTGGCTATATTATATTATATATGGCTCACGATCACAATAATATCACGATACATGATATCGGCCATATCTGATGTATTGCAAGAAATTTCATCAACGATATGTCATGAAGTATGTGACTGTAGCAGAAAAAATACCCTTAAAGACATCTGTAATGATGCATTGTCCATGTACAAAGAAAACTGAACTCAAAGCATAGATTATTTGCATTTGCACAAGCAATGTACAGCTGGACAAATTAAAGTGCATGAACATTAATAACATGATAAAAGTGAGTAGCAATGGTTCTCCCATCTGTTGAGTCCATTTTTGCTAACATCATGGTGCTAGTGTGATAGTTGCCCATATCTCTTCACTCATCAAGCGTTGGTTTTGAGTTTGTTGATGTTTTTTTTGACATTTCGCATTCACAACATGCCCTAACCAAATAATGAATCAAATCATATGTGCGCTGCTTCACAAGTGTCACGTAGTAACAGCACTCAGGCTACCTTATTTACACTATATTACACACTGTATTTGCTCATCCATCCAAATGATCAGAATCAGGTGTCCTAATCACTTGGCCTGGCTACATGAGTATAAAATCAAGCACCTAGGCATGCAGGCTGTTTTGACAAACATTTGTGAAAGAAATGGCCGCTCTCAGAAGCTCAGTGAATTCCTGCGTGGAACTATCATCGGACGCCAACAACAGCAATTGAGCTACGAAGTGGAAGTGCCATGTAAACTGATGGATTGCAGAGTCAATTGCTACAGAGCTCCAAACTTCATGTGGCCTTCAGATTAGCCCAAGTCCAGTACACAGAGAGCTTCATGGAACAGGTTTCCATGGCCGAGCAGCTGTATCCAAGCCATAAATCACCAAGTGCAATGCAAAGCACCGGAGGCAGTGGTGTAAAGCGCACCACCACTGGACTATAGAGCAGTGGAGATGCCTTCTCTCGAGTGATGAATCAAGGTTTTCCTTCTGACGAGTCAGGGTTTGGAGGTTGCCAGGAGAATGTTACATTTCGGACTGCATTGTGCCAAATGTGAAATTTGGTGGAGGAGGAATTATGGTGTGGGGTTGTTTTTCAGGAGTTGGGCTTGGGATACCAAAACATTTTTGACATTTCCATGCTCCCAACCTTGTGAGAACAGTCTGGACATGACTGTGCACCAGTGCACAAAGCAAGGTCCATAAAGACATGGATGACAGAGTCTGGTGTGGATGAAATTGACCGAGTCCTGACCTGAACTCAATGCTTTGAGATGAATTAGAGTGGAGACTGAGAGCCTGGCCTTCTCAACCAACATTGGCCCGTGACCTCACCAATGCCCTTTTTGAAGAATGATGAAAAATTCCTCTACACACACTCCTCAACCTTGTGGACAGTCTTTACAGAAGTGTTGAAGCTCTTGTGGGTTAGGAATGCGATGGTGCTTTACTTCATGTGTGAGTCAAGGCAGTTGAGCAAATGCTTTTGGTAATATAGTGTATATCAAGGCAACTAACAGGCAGATGTTGATCATCTTAATTCTGAGTTTATTTTTTGTTTTTTAACATCTCGAGTTCAAGGTATGATCTCATCAAATTCTATCTATCAATCCGTATTTAATCCCCGTCTGAGCCCTTTTCATTATCCTTTAGGTTTCCTAGTGATGGTAGCCATTAGCAGCGCCAGTGATTTTAAAGTGACAGCAGAATACGCGAGAGGTGGAGCAGTTTCTCATTCCTCACCAGGCAATGTATTGATGGAGTGTGACATACATAACATAAGATTCAGAGCGAACAGGCAAACTAGGATATGTTCTTGAACAGAAAATACAGAGTTTTAATGAACAATTCAAAGTGCTGGGTAATGTGTGTTGCAATAAAATACCAATATTTGCTGTCAGTGTACCATATTATTTATACAGTACAATATACCATTAGTTTGAACATAAATTTTATTCCAGCAAACAAAAGAGTTGTTTGATCAAACAAAAACCTGTTCTGTGCCCAATAAATGTCGACAGTCCATGAGTATCAATAAAGTTTTGAAGTTCGCCTTTAGCTCTGAGGTGCAGACAGTCTTTGGCGTCATGGGTCTGACAAGACTTCCTCCATCGTTCTGTCGTCTAAGTGTGTGTAATGAAATTAGAGCCGCATCAGGTTTAAAAACAGCTGGAAGTTGCGCATTTGACCGGCTTCTTCGCTGTGAGACTGTGGGAAGAGGAGCGCCGCGCACCACAGCAGCACTGCTTTGACTGACAGACAGTGCAACAACATACTGTAGCTCTATACTACAGTATAGTGCATAGAGAGAATGTCAGCGAATCCATGTGATCTCCTCACGTTGGTTGCCCGTCAACACGTTCAAATTGTCACGGTTTAATGTCATCATCTCGCCCACCTCTATCTCCGCACAAATGAGGTGAAATTGGACCATTTGGCCATGGCACACCTGATGGTCTCTCACGGCACACTCGTGTACCGTGGCACCCCAGTTGAAAAGCGCTGCCATACTCAATGCTCGCTCAGTTTTGTGACACAAAAATAACACCATTGACCCTTAAAATAGACGTTTCAGAACCAGCGAACAAAATAACCCTCGTGGAGAGCATCCACAAGGGTGGATTAACATGTTGAGCTCAGAATGAAGCGGTTGGCTTTCCAAAAATGATCATCCAAAAATGATTCATTTTGCTATTCTTTGTCAACAATTACAGTCTTTTAGTGACCTCCAACATGATGGACGTATGTGTGTGTGCTACACATGTGATTATTGTGTATTATGTAATTATTAATTATTGTGTATAATTATACACCTGCAAATGTTTTACATGGATTTTCAATTTTGTTCTGTAGTGTCATTGTTCTGCTTACCAGCAACAGTGACAATTCCAAGTGCGTTTGTGTTCAAGCATATCTACCATAGTGAGGTCCAATTTTGGACCACTGTGAGGCCCTTTTGCCGAACCCCACAAGGTTAAAAATCAATTTGAGGATGAGGGCTTCAAAATAACTGGGTCACTATAGTTGAGTTTAAGTTTGGTTAAGAGTCCTGGTTAAGTTTATCCATTTGTTTTGAACGGTTACGTTAACAATGAGAGGCTAGGAAAAGCATTATGCCAATGAGCAGACCCCACAACGATAGTGTGACAAACCTGTGCGTGTGCGTGTGTGTGCTTGTTTATCTTACATCTGCATTTGTCTCTATACTTATATATATGCAATGCTGTTTTGTCCTGCTTTGCTTTGATTGCTGGATTCTGCACTCATTGGCACCTATGAGGTCTTCAGTCAAGACTGTGGATAACAGTCTTGAAACCTACTGTAGTTACTTTGGGTTTCCACAAGTGGGTCCCAAACTCTTTTCATTGTCGTATTTTTCATAATTGTGAAAAGAGGACAGTGTGTTCAGTAAGAGCTTAGCAGGATTTTGAGAATCTAAATATAAACCAATTGCATCTGAGTCTTTACCCGTCATTTTTTAAAGTTGCTTTTTGATATCAGTCTATTTTCTGGTGTCATTTATCTGTATAGCACCTCTTGGAAACCCACAATAACACATATTATGATATCTACAGAGGGAATAGCAAGCGTGCTCCAAAATGTTTCTGGCAAATAACAACAAAGCTTTTGGCTGGCTGACTCCCATCTGCAAGTATCTCTCCACATGCTAACATGCTTCAGTTGATTTACGCTCTTACACAGGTAAACATGCTTCCCCTGGTTAAGTAGACTAATGCACATCAGCTCAGCAGCATACTTCCTGCAGGTCTAACTGTGAAGCTTCAGCACGTCTGAACTTCACTGTCTTGTTAGCTTGCTTCCCTTTCGTATGAGTCCCTGCTTGTGTCCCACCCTGCTTACTGGCTTGCAGCACATTTTGGTGACACCTGTGTGACACGTTACTTTTGCATTTATTGGCTAACCTTCCAACTTTTGTCTCTCTCCTGAATGCGGCTGGACCATGTGTTCTTTCTTGTTTTTCTTTCTCGTTTTAACCCTTTCAACATTGATATTTACCACCCTGCCCCTTTATCATATGTGGGCTCAGTTGTCCCTCTGCTCCCCCCTTGACATCCTTGCGCGTCGTTTGCAGCCTCTCCTCACCACAGTGCGGCTACTGGTTAGCTTTGACGGTACCAACACGGTCAAGAAAATGGACAAATGCCTAGCCACTTCTTCTGAATATTCTAAGTCCCTTTCATTGTTGTCCGTGGCAACTCAGACAACCCCAGCCCCAGCCTGGCAGATGTGGGAGCTTGTGGGCTCAAGTCTTGTTCATATCCTTTGTCTAGTTTTGCTTTTTGTGATCTATAGTTGGAGTGAAAAGAGATAATCATATTTATGAGTAACTATCCATCAGAAGACCTTCACATATTTATGTTGCCACTTCAAGTCATGGGATTATGATCTAATGAGTTTGGCTCTTGTGGAACAATGACTGTCCCTGTAGCCTATCTTGAGACGAGGGCATGTGAATGTGAACCCAAAGCAGTTACTTACGAGGCTGTAGTAGTGATGACCGCTATTAAATTGTAGAGTAGTACAATAGTGCATCCACTAGCATCATCATTGTTGGGTTATTGGTCTGAAGCAGCCAGCTGTTTGTCTGGAAAAGATGTCAGCACTATAATTAAGAAATTAGTCATCATTCCAGAAAGAAGATTGGAAACATATTTTTGGTTAGATTCCATGGCACAATTTGCTTATCTAAACTAAATGTTAATTTTACAGTCTGTTCAGGGGCTTCAGAATGATACTGGAACCTCAGTGTGACACTATTGTACTACTTCTTTCAAAGATCATGTCCAACTTTTCTCACTCATGTGCTGTAAATGTTTACTTGTCGGCCTCTTGCTCTGCAGTATCTGTAAGTGCCACATGATGAGGTCCACAGTTTTAACCATGTGTAGTCATATGATAATGAGCTTTGCTGCCTTTCAGCACCATAATACGTTTGTTAAACTGCAACCTATAAGGCACATTGGTGGCACTTCCTGCACCATCTTGGAATGATCTATCTACACTACACCCATTTGAGATGATACATTACAGTACGAGCACCGCAGAATAGAATATCCACACTTGATCATGTATAAACATGGGCAGAGACACAAAT
Organism: Synchiropus splendidus; assembly: GCF_027744825.2. Classification (NCBI taxonomy): domain Eukaryota; kingdom Metazoa; phylum Chordata; class Actinopteri; order Syngnathiformes; family Callionymidae; genus Synchiropus; species Synchiropus splendidus. The sequence goes on from NC_071343.1 coordinate 23,185,899, forward strand.
GTAGTTGGCTAACAACAATTCGGAAGATGTTGCATTCAATGCATGCCAATGAAAATGACTTTTTGGCAGAACTTTTGAGTTTGGGTCTCCTCTGGCAGACTTACAGAGTCAAGGAGCCCTGACAGGTTCTGTCACATCTGGATTTCAATCTAGACTTGACGACAACTACCAGAAACCTACCTGAGGGTCTAATGGTCCTGGCTGCCTTCAAGGCAATAAGCATTTCTTCAATGTAATTGGGGGCCAAACCATGAGTGTTTGGACCTCTACATTGGAGAGACAAAGATACATAAACGCTCAGTTGGTGCAACGTCTTCCGTACAAAACTCTGCAGCCCATTTAGACCTCGATGACAAGCGACTCTTTTTAAAGGCAGCAATGTCCACATTTGAAACATTTTGACACCATCTCGCATCTCAAGGCAGATCAACTTAGAGCAGTTGCCTAATTACACCGAATGACAGCCCTAATAATATTGTTGATCTAACTTTTGACAAAAAAGGACTTGTTTACAGAAAAAATACTTTTTGTACAAATATTTTGCAAAGTTTAGTCATCATATTGGTTTGGTTCTTCCCAAATTCATTGGTGAACTTTTGAAAGTACTTTCAAGACTAAAGCTCTGGTTAACTGGTTTGACAATAGTTATGGTCATGAGCTGCTCTGAAATCTCAGTCCTTTTTTTGTCTGCTCCCCCTCCCTACTCATGCAGTGTGCTGGACCATTGTCTTTGTAATATGCTGGCTCGATGCTACCACACTCAGCCTGCTGGAGCAGTTTAGAGGAAAATTAAGCAAGTGGTGAAAATGTGTTGAAATCAAAATAAAACTTTTAAAACGACAATTTGTTTTTTGCCAAGCTTATGTAGCAACATTGTTGTCAGCTGTTGTTTTTGGACCCAGAAGGCGAAATGTCCAATGTGAATTATTTAATGCCTTGAAAGTTTGCATTACATCATGTAAGGCTTGATTTCTCGATGACTTTGCACAAACCCACCTGAATAGAAGTGCCATTGTTCATGTGTATCTGAAAGTTGTGATGTCACATATTCGAGGAACTCACGTGAAGTTTCTTCCCCTGATCATTCAGATTGAGATGAAAGGGTAGCACAAGAGTAGAACTGCAAAAAACTAAAAAACACATTAACCTCATGATGTGGCACTTAAACATAGAAGTCATAAATGGTGTCAGGCAATTAAAAGTGACCTTAGCATTGTTTTCTGTAATCTAACTGTTATCTATAATATATGGTCTGTCAATAAAGCTGTAAAGAGAAATAACATGATGAGATTATATTATTGTATTATACATACTATAACCGCAACTGAAGGCCGCAAAACCGGAACAATAGGACAAACACGCAAACAAAAAGTAGGCGGATTAATACATTGCCAAAAACCAGGCCCTGTATTTGCCATTATAAATCACGCAGAATGAAGAATGGGTGGATTAAGCTGGTTTTTTTCTAGATGAAGCTGCTGCTGTGTGTAAACAGTGACAGCACCCCTAAAGTCAGCATCTCAGTCAGGTTGTGTAAGGCGTGGTTTTGCTGTAACACTAAATACTGTTGAACTGCCACTGCAGCCAGTGAAGTGCCTCACACGCATGTAATGTAGTGCAAGATCTTTAGGAAACTTAAATACACGCACACCAATTCTGTGAACGATAAAGCTAAACATCTTCATTGCAGTCACAGCTGCATTGCATAGACTCATGGATTTATTGAGTCTATGTTAAAGGGGACCACGCTTGGTAACCCACAGTGATGGAGTTGTCAGCAGTGTTAGCAAGATGAAACATCACCATAACTACTTTAAAGGTGTGAAAGGACCATGCTCATCCATTTCTGAGTAATTCCCCCGGAAGTGAGCAGGGTTTTCTGTTTCATGGTGCAGGATGCAGCAAACCTCTCTGTCAGTTGCTGAAGCACAGATACTACACAGAAATCACCGCCTGGACAACCAATTGGATGTTGTATCATTCCTTGATGTTAAGTGTAACTGTGACTTCCAGAAAACATTGTTTTTCACACGCTTCACACACAGGGGGCAGGCAAAGAATCGTTGAAAAATAGGAAAAAGATTATATACAGTAGTTAAGTTTCATCAAGTTTGTTTCATCGCCTTCGCTCTTTTTACATGTGACCGACAATTCAATCGTAACTTTTTTAGTGAAAGTTAAATATTGGATTTTGGTGGAAATTGCCACATTTTAGATTGTTGCTGATCAGCTGTACTAAACCACTATACACATGTTTATAGTGCCACATCCATGCTAGCCCCTTTAATAAATTACTACGACAGTAATTATGTTCTCATCTGTAAACACTGTTTGAGGGCAGACTGAACAACACCACTCAAGCTTTTTTTTCACTGGTTTTGGTAAAATGGCTTCTCAAAACGGACCCAGGTCATGATGTTAATGGTTCCTGGCACAAAGTAAACCATACCATATTCCCATTGCCTGTTTGTGTTGAAAATAAAATACAGTAAAAATGACGTCAATATAAGCAGAGGCCTTTAGGAAGAGGACACAACCTCTCTTCAACAGACAAGTGAGCTCCTTTAGTCTGCATGGATTCTGGAGCATCTGTACCTGGGTCATGGCTGGGCGTGGAGTGGTCTCTCAGAGGTAAAACCTTGTTCTGACCGGAACTCGCGCTGACGTTCGTAAAGCTACAGAGCAGAGCTCAGAGCAGGTTCATTCCAACCAGATTCAGACGCAACTACCCGAAAATGAATACTAAATTGGGATACCAGTGTCCAAGGTACGGTAACAAGTCCACAGGATTGGGGGAGAGGAGCAGCGAAGAGCAGGCAACAGACACACTGCGAAACAAGGAGATCAATCAGAAAACTCACAATCTCAAAGTGCATGGAAAACATCCACGGTTAACAGAAGTATCATCCACAATACGAGTACGGGCACGGAGGGTCATACCAGGGCCGGGAAAAACAATAAACTGATGCCGGTTGTCTTCTGGCAGGCGTTCAAGTAGTGAGTTAGTAGTTAAGGAGCAGGACGTTGTCCATAAAAATGAGAAAAAACGGAGGGGCTTGTGACATTTTTTTTAAAACAATGCACATGACGATGATTTCATAAAGGCTGGACTTATTTCATACTTATTTCTCATTGACCATAAGAACGAGTGTAGTATTCAGCATTCTTCAACAGATGTTGAGGACAGAATCATCGCACATTACCTTTAACATGAATACATGTTGGCTCTTTACCGTTTCATACCGCTGTTCGCTCCGGGTTGCCCCGTCCATCTGACGTTGGATAGTATTACATTAGTATTACAGTTAATACTTTGGATACTCCATGATACTTCCACAGACATTTTTATTAATTGTTGGGGCCAAATATGCCAGATTTTGCGGCAGAATAAGAAAAAAGATTCTATGAAAGTTTTGGTCATTTGGTCATGTAGCTGGAATTAGTTTCTGTGATTTGATTTGGGACCTTTAATATTTACTTGAAGGGTTTCGTAACTTTATTCAAGGAACATTTCCCCTGCAGTTGGTTGAAAGATCTGTGTCATTCTAGCAGGAGTACATACAAAGGAGTTGCTAGCTGTGAACCTACGTCAACACAAAAACTATCGTCTTCCTTAACTGTCAAATACATAATTTTTTTTGTCCTTTGACAAAAAAAGTTCTTCACACTCTGTGTATCCCCCGCCATTGCAGGATTGCATGCTTTTGATGTCAGAGGAGAACAATGTCACATGGTTGTCTTATTTCGCTGCAAGTCATTTGAATTAGTGAGATGTAACTGTGATTTGTATGGTTTAGCGTTTAATTTTACTAATAAACACATTCTTGAATAAATCATGACCGGTGTGGTTGTTTCACTGCCATACTCTTGACCCTTTGAAGACTATCATATTGACACATTGATGATGAAAATAAACATATAGACTCCCACCTTTACCAATGCCAAAAGTGTGGAATAAAGATTGAATTCAGTGTTGTGTTTTTGCAGGTATCTGTTCATCGATGAAACAGGATTGAACAATTGTAAGCAACGATAACAATCATTATATTGATAGAATTGATAATAGACTGATAGATAGGTTATTCTAATATTAATATTAATGTCAACAAAATGACCCCCTGCTCACTCTGTGGCGGTGACGTTGTTAACTCTGGTGCATCACAATTAACAAAACCTAACAGTAGCCAAATTGTGAGAAGCAGCATCACTGAATTAAACCAACAAGCCAAGCAGAAAATATGAAGCCTGGCGTAGTTACTACTTTGCACAGGCAGATGGCAAACTGCTTTATCTTCAATCTGAGCAATGTGTGGCCATGTTTATATGATTGTGAATAAAGATTGAAAACTTCCCCCAGTCAATGAGTCAAGGGTGTTTGTAGTTTTGTAGTAAGAACGTAACAGAATCCAGGGGCCTCATATATCAACCATGCGTGCATACAGACGTGCATGTCGCATGCGTGCCAACATTCCCACGCAAAGTATGGCATTCATCAATGTGTACTTCTGCGTAGTAACAGAAACGTATTTTGTTCACATCAGTTGCATGACCGCCATTTACCTGTAGAAGGGGATGAGTACAAGTGACACACATTCACATTCATAAAGCCTATTGTCGGGCGGTTTTTGAGTGTCCCAGACTTCGGACAAATCGGAGATTTATTTGCTCCTGATTTCGAACGAACTCGAACGTCTGTGTAGCATCAAAGAGTGGGGTGGGGGGTTGCGGTCTCTGTGTGGGATCAGCTGTATCTTCAGTATCACCCTCAAAATACAGGCATCCTGTGGTAGAAAAAAACCCCCACAAATGTATAACACATTTTACCCACTGGTGAAAAAAAGAAGGTTTTTAAATTTTGGATATTTCTACACTTGGAATAGCATCAAGTATGTGTAATAGATTGAATGAGTGTTTATTTCAGTTCCTTCTACATTGTAAATGTGTTACATGACAAGTTATAAGATAGTCTTCGTAATTGTTACATTTCTGGAACACATTCAGTCAATATTTCATTTTACATGATACAGGGATTGAAAAGGAGCAGGGTCAACAACAGTTCTTGTAATGTCTTCAACATATTCCCACTATCCCTATACCTTTTTTTTTTTTGGAACAGTGGTTGCACATCGTTGTGTGGCAAATTGTGTCAGTGTGAGGTCCTTTATGTGTGTGTGTGTGTGTGTGCGTGCGTGTGCGTGCGTGCGTGTGTGCGTGTGTGTGTGTGTCGAGTAGTAACTTCACAAAGGCTCAAACTCTGTATCCCTCAGTCTGATCAAAATATCATAGCTGATGCTGAAGTAATTTTGTACTTCTCGCATGTTTCATTGTTTTACCCTCAAAATACAGATTCATGAAAACTAATGAATTGAATATAAATTGAAAATTGATTTGAAAACTAAAAGTAACTAAAAGTTCTTTTTTACCTTTAGTGACACTCCAATATTTATATATTACAATAAAAATTGAACAAGACAAAGTCAAAAGTATTTATAAAAATGTTTGTAAATGTTTGGTATGTTTGGCATTTGAATGTCAGGTAAATTGTGTGGGCATCCCTGGTTTCAACAATGTACTGTATCTGTTGGCTTGTTATTGTAAATGTTTGCATGAGGAAGGCTACTCTTTTGTTGATAAAATCTTCCTTTAAGTTACACTTAGAACAGAAAAGTGTGATTATTTTGTGATTAATTGCGATTTATCTTCGACTGTAGTGTCTATATAGCCGTCAGTTGATAAACAGTTTTTGAGCTTAAGTCAAGTACATATTTGAATTTTACCATATTTATTTGTGTATTTCTATGTTTGTAATGGAAACCTTTGTTGACTGATTTTTTGCATCTGCTGCTTTGTCTGTTTTTCATCCAATATTTCTCTGCTTCTCTCTCCACTCCCTTTTTGTCTCCTTTATATTTCCCTCCACATCTTATTTTTCTACTTGTCTATCTCTACTCCTGTATGTCTCTGCGTTCCCACAGTTCAAACTCTGTCTCCCTCACCACATCCTGGAAGAAAAAGGCCTTGTGAAGGTCGGCATGACGGTGCAGGCGCTGGTGGAGCTGGCCACCTCCAAACACACTCCACCTACGAGAGAAACGCCGCCTTTGTTTGGACACCTGTCCCCCACTAAAGTTCCAGATTTTTGAGGAGCAGAGGGGGTAACTGGAACTGTGCGGGTCAGCATTGAAGGCAGCTAGAACTCAAGAGAACTGCTATCCAAATCTGAACTGTCAGGTTCCATTCACTTTCTGGGTTCATGCCAAAGGTCTTCCCAGCCCCCTACCATATTTTGTGAAGTGAAGTAGTGAAACGTGGCTCATGGGGCTTATGGTAAGTCGACAGTATCTTAGAGTAATTGAATTAAAAATATAAAATAAGCTAAAAGTGAAAATCTTCCTTAAGTCCATACAATATTTATCAGTATTAAGAGATCTAGAATGATCTTGTAATGACCATGAATATTGCAACGTTAAGCATTCTAATTTAATATCACTTTTTAAATATTGTTATTATTAATGCAATTTTAATGAAAGAGTATTTTGGCATTAAATGATTATTTTTTTATACAGAATAGAATCCAGCCCTGAATTATATTATTTGATTTGTCTGTGAAATAAAAACATTACGTCCACTTTGTTCGCCACATCAGCCAAAACGGGCCATTCTACTGTGGTGCTCCAATTGTCAATATCAGAGGACCAGAGGTTCGTTTCAGAAAGGTGGTTGCGTGAAAATCCTCAGATGGTTTGGTTTGACACTTGGTTTTTCTGTTTCATGAAGTCGAATCAGCGAACCTCTGTGTCAGTTACCAGGGCAACATATGCCTTGTACCAAACCTGGTTGCAAGCAGGTTTACTGGAGCAAAACACTGAGTTACCTCTGTCGAAGTGCAAATGTTACACAAAAATCCCAGTGTGGAGAGGATGATCATCACCCGACTGGATGTTATATCATGCCATACTAAGAACCTGGATGTGAAGCGGAACTGCCACTTCCAGAAAATGGCAAAATACTCTGATCTTCCATGTCACATGCGGCATGCAGAGGGGGCCGAACAGTAGGAAATACTAAATGATTATCTAGTTAGAGGTTTTAATTAGAGGTAACCAGCTGTTCTAAAACCACTGTGTTCCCTTCTGTGAATGCTGTTTGACGAGGACAAAATGAGCAACACCACAAGCTTGCTTGTAGTTCACTGATGTGTTTATATGTTTTTTCATATTCCATTTCAATTGCAGACAAGAAACGTGCTACTTTTTTTTCAAACGTTCACCATTGCTTGCATATGAGACCATGGGACGGGACAGATGGACATACGGACATATCACTTTGAAATAATTTTCATGGGTTGGTTAAAATGATTAGCTGTTGGTTTTACTGTATTGACATTTTTTCAACTTTGTGTTATAGAAGTAAATTAATTAGTTGCAATTTGGCAGTTTGGGGATTTTCAGTCATTAAAATTCAATTTGCGTCATAAAAACAGTAGTAATCAAGAAAGAAACTTTTTCAATTCACAATGCCAAGCTATCCAGCCGCATCAGAATTTTTCTCTACTCTCCCACTTGGACACATTTGTGCTTCCATTTTTAGTGGCCATGTTTGAAAATCATAGATTTCGCTTTAACAGTTCAGGGAAATTGGTACACAGGTGAATGTAAACAAGAACAAGAAAGTGCAAGACACATTTGGCCTGTCAGGTTTGTTCACCAGTTCAAAATTCTTGACTGTTGATGTAAGCAAATATGTTCTCCTGCTAAATTTGAAAGTATTCACTCATTTTGCATTTGAAACTGACACTGGTCTTGTGTACGGTCCTTCACCTGCTTCACAGTAAAAGGAGCAGTAAAAAATGTTGCCAATTACTGGTTCAGGTGTCATTAACAGAGTTGTCACATGCCTGACTCAAAGCAAGTAACAAACAAATCAGGAAAACAGGGGAAAACTAGTCTAGTTGACTGATGCTTGCAAGGAGCATCATTTTGAGCTAGATTAGCAGGCTGGAAATTTCAAGCAGCAGATGTTTCATTGAAGAATGGATTGTGGTCTGACCATTATGCCACGCTGAAGTCTTAACACGTTTGTAAAGCCTAACACCTAACAACGACAATAATGATAAGATTTTTGGATGAATGCATTTTTCTGGCTTGAGCACCGGGTCTGGTATCTGTTTACCTGCCTGTCACCCTCTCAAATCTCAGTCTATTGTCTACCTAGGACATCTGCAGAGGCTACACTCAGGGCTCATTTCATTTAACATGATGGTGTACAATGGTGCAAATGTACGAGGCAAAAATGTTAATTTGACAAGCGTTGATTCCTAGATGGAGTTGCCGTTTGGTGACTACTGCTCTCCATCCATCATCCGTCTATCTGAGTTGTGGGTAATGAAAATGCATGTATTCATAGAACTGAAGTTACATTCATGTAACTCCTATTTCTATGCCATACGGGCTTCTCTTATGTATTTGCAAAAACACCATATTATTTTTATTTCATTGAGAAGAACTACTTTTTTGTTATGCATGCATACGGCAGGATACATATGCGTGATTGAACCGCACATTCATTTGTTGTTGTAGCACTCTCCTTCACCAGAATAAAGGATGCAAAAGATTACCTGTGTGCGTCCTCCAAGCAATCGTGTTGAGTTGAGCATAGTCTAAGGGCTCAAAAGTGACCCACACAGCCCTCCCAGCACAACCTGCAGACTCCAGACACCAGTGAGGGATAACAGCCCTGGCAACTGGTCTGACACTACGAGCTCCAAGTAAAAATCACTTGTCCCGCAGTAATGGCTGCAGCACTACACTACAAGTATCAACGCAGAGCAAACTAGCGGTTCTTGCAGGAAACTCAGTACTCCAGACATGGGGCATGATGTTGCTACTAGTCCTCTTCATCATTTGTCGAAAGTAAGCACTGTTTAGTTGTCGGAGTGGGGCACTCTGGATCATAGTGACCACAGATAATCCTAAATTGCCCGATCTCATCCTCTCAACAACCAGACCTTGAGAGAACGTCCCAGTACAGGACAAGAGGAAATCACTCCTCCTGGATCTGGAGTCACACTGAAAATTGAAGAGGTAAAACACACTTCTGACTGATCTAACTTTGATGTGATGAGGCTCAGCAGTGTGTGGCCTCCCCGTGCCACTCCCTGCCTCCAGTGCCTGGTCATGCTCCTGATGAGGTGGATGGTCTCCTGAGGGATCTTCTGGATTCAGGCCTGAGGAACAGACAGGCCAGTCCATAGCATCAATGCCTTCGTCTTGCAGGAATTGCTGACACACTGCAACCACATGAGGTCTAGCATTGTCACTGTATCAGCATATGGTCTCAGAAGGGACCTGAGGATCTCATCTTGGGCTGTGCGGCCCTCCAAAGAAAGGGCATCTCACACCATTACTGACCCATTGCCAAAGTGGTCATGCTGGAGGATGCTGCTGGCTCTAGAACGTTCTCCACGACATCTCCAGACTCTGTCAGGTCTGTCGCGTGTCCTCAGTGTGGACCTGCTTCGATCTGTGAAGGGCACAGAGCACCAGTGGTGAATTTGCCCATTTGTTGTTCTCTGGCAAATGCAAAAAGTCCTACACAGTGCTGGGCTAGAAGCACAATCTCCACCTGTGGACGTAGGCCCTCATATCATGCTGAAGGAGGTTCTGACCGTTTGTGCAGACACATGCACATTTGTGGCCTGCAGGAGGTCATTTAGTAGTAGCAGTGCACCCCCTGGTCCTGCTTGCACAAAAGCGGAGGTAGTAGTCCTGCTGCTGGGTTGTTGCCCTTGTTTGCCCTCCTCCACATCTCCTGATGTATTGGCCTGCCTCCTGGTAGCGTCTCTGTGCTCTGGTCTCTACGCTGACAGACACCAAACAAACCACTTTTCGTCATTGGAACCGTGGTTGTGACAGTGGTTCTATTCTAAAGTGACCAAAATGTCAGCCAGACAGCATAGGAACAATGGTCTGTGGTAACCACCTGCAGAAACACTCCTTTCTTGGGGCTATCTTCTGAAATGTCTATGATTTTCACATGTTCTCTAATGCATTTGCACTGCAGCATATTAAATTAATTGGATTTCCATCCATGTTTTTTGTTTTTCTAATTTTCAAAGAGAAGTTAAAAATGAATGGAAATGCTAAAAAAATATCTATGCATGGAGGTCAATCTGTCTGCCAATTGATAGAATGAAATGATTTTTTTGATAAAAATGGCAGCAGACTAATACTAAATTGAGATATGTCTAGGAGGACAAAGAAAGGAGTTGATCTAAGAAGCTAACATAAATGCTATGCTATTCTCGATAGAAAACTGCAATAAGAAACAGAAAAACAGTTTATCAGAATGACAAAAGCAAATGGTGGAGCTGCCAGACATCGGGAAGTGTGTATGTCTGTTGGAAAAAGTCATACACCTGTTAGAAAGTAGAAGTAAAAAAAAATCACATTTTATCTGTCAATGACATTGCGCTTTTTGAAGATGCAGCACCTTAGTAGCCGATGACAATGCCTGTTTAAAATTAGTTGGCCGTAGTCAAACTGGTGAAATTAGTGACTCGTGTGGCTGCAATGTTGTAACAGGGCAGCAGTATGACGTTATTATTATTATATATATTATATATTATTGAGGTGAATTAGCCGCAGTTGGAGCCTCATTCATTTTTTTCGTGTTCTCAGAACGCAAAAAAGTCGTTTTTCGTGACCCCATGCACGATTCAGATTCAGATTAAATATTCATGCCTACATGAACAAATTGCCTTGAGACCGGGTCACGTCTCACTTCAAATCTTTACTGACTCAAGTACACCAACAAAGTTTAGGTTTAAAAGTGGACTGAAAACAAATTGTAGAACCAAATAAATGTTCCCCAAAATGTGATTAGAGAAAGAATCGTTATGAACAAACTGAGGCAAAGAATGTTAAAGATTTGTCTGGAGAATGCCAAAAGTAGAGTAAAATCATGCAAAACAAATTGTGATAAAATTAGAAGTTATTTAAAATAAATCAATCAATTATGGTGGGTTTTTGCCATATTGCCCCCCGAGAGACTCTGAGAGACTCAAAGTCACGCATTCCAACTGGACTGGATTTGAAGGAAAAGACCACAAAAGGAAATTAAAGATTTACTTCTCATAACAAAAAAAATACCAGTTTATCACAAAGTCCATAAATGTCAAAGCTTTGCTTTTTTTCCATTGTCTTGTGGCTTAAGGGAAACCCAAAATACATGAAGTGCTGAGGTGCCAACCCAGGTGAGTGTTGATTAGCCAGCACCTCCAGAATTGCTCTTAACCATTGTTCCATTTCCATGTGAGGCCCTCTCAGAAGCGCTCTGAACTTTGTGGGGACACAAAGGGGTCATAGAGGAAAAGGGACCCCACCCCATTTAAATGTTATGTGTTCCCATCGCATTCCAGCAATTGTTTGACATAGGGCAAAGGTTGAAGATCAGTCCCACAGGAGAGAGATGGAGGAGTGTCTAACTACTAACTATTCTATCATTTAGTCCAATGGTGTTCCTTACCGCTCACAGGTAGTGGTTCTATTAGGATAATTCACTGATCATTCATGTAATGTAACTCCAAGTCGATCACACTTCCGCCATCAAGCAGGCCATTCGGCATGTTACAGTAATGTTTGTCACCCCAGTGTCCAGAGCATGGAGACACAACCAGGCGACAGACCAGTTCATCAGGAAAATGGAGGAGGCCTGAGAGAGAGAGAGAGCGAGCGAGAGAGAGAGAGAGAGAGAGAGACTCCTGACCTAAGTTTACAACAACCACAAAGCAGCAACTCAGCCAGGTTTATTCAGTATTGCATGACAGTGCCTCAGGAACTGCAACAATGATATGTGTGCTCCTTAACTTCAGAAAGAGGAGCACAGTCGTTGGTTAAAAGATATTAATCGTGTGAATATAAAATTCAAATTCAATACGTCATGTTGCCACTTAGGCATTGAGGACATTAGCATGGTGCTTGATATGGTCGTTGATGAAGGAATAGATGAAGAAGTAGCTGTGGTCGTAGCCCTGAAAGAAGAATGTGACAGTCAAGAAAAACAATATGAAATCACACATGCACAGCACATGCTTGCAAAGTGTGAACACACTTTGAACTTACCGGTTGCAGCCTGAAAACCACTGGGATCTTCTTCTCAGAGCAGACAGCAATGAAGTTATCCGGGAGCAGCTGACTGGCCAACAGGAACTGATCATCTTGACCCTGGTCTATCAGGATATCCAGCCGAGGACCCGAATACGCTGCTGCCAGCACAGTGGCATCATATGCCTAAAAGGAGGGGGAAGGATTTGGAAGACTTAGCAGGAGCATTTGTAGACTGCATGATTATCGATGCCCGCATAGCTGAAATCTTCTGTTACAAAGATGGCAGCTACTCCAGTTTTTCTTTATTCACTCAAACTTCAAATGTCCAGTCTCTGCACATGTCGGTGTGCATGCATATGGTTTTATATAAGTGTAAGGTTGTAAATTACACTTTGGGTTTGTACGTAAATTGAAATCTATTGACATTAGTAGATACACTAATCATAATAAACAGTACCCAAACTGTCCACAAGGTGATGCACTGCGCTAAGTTATCAACAATGCACAGACCATGTGACAACCATCGGCTCTAACATATCACTTAAACTTCTGCAGTTTTACCTAAAACATATCAGAATCAGTTGTGATCCAAACAAACTAAAGATTGCACTTTCCCTCACTTGAAATGATACGCATGATAAGTACAATGTATACCGACAAAAACAGATGAAGAACCAGATAGCAGATAACGGAGCTCTGACGACGCCAACAACTGTGTGAGCAATAGCCCTTGTGAGTGTAATTTCCGCTGAACGCTCGGCCTCCATGCTCTGGAGAGCATTCCGCATTCAAAATACTCATGAAATTAAATATAAAGTTAAAAAATGAAATAAAAAAAATGCGCTCAAGCCCGCACACAGCCAGAATTCAATCATGCACGTATATGCTGGTACTTAAAGTAAAGCCGTCTCCAGCAGGGTTCCTGTGGAAACTAAGATGGATTTTAAAGGACAATTCAGTCCTTTTGCAAATAAAGTGGTACCTCTGTTTTCGAACATCCCGGAATTCGAACAAAAATTTAGAGATTTTTTTGCTTCAGATTTCGAATGAAAATCCAGAACTCGAACACCCCCGAAAAAAGCCAGAAAAAACATAACGTGCGCGGACCGATCAGCTGCTCTGTTATTGTGTATAACGCAATAACTTCTGCAGTTAAGTTATGCAGATGTGTCCCGTTTACTACATTTGCTGACCGTTTTTTCTTCATATTGAGGTGTAAAACCTTTCCTGTCTCCGCACTGGACCGTGGTAGAGTGTCACAGGAGAGGTGTTCATTCTCGACACCTCCAAGGCTGGAGCGCGCACTCCAGGGTTTTATGTCCTGTTGTTGGCTGGAGCTCGGACAGGGATGAGGCGAGTCTCTCTTTGTCACAGCCAAACTGCACAGAAGCGCACATTCAGAGCTGGACACGCACTGGGCACCTCTTCACTTCTGGAGAGGCGTCACTCACTGGGCAACCCCTCCACACACGAACAGCGCACATGCAGCAGACACTCTACATTCACTCCAACAAAGGCCTATTTTAAGGCTTTGGAAAGCATAATTTCTTTTTCCATTAATTGTAATGGGAAAAATCGATTCACATCTCAAACAAACAAACAAAATGAAACCCTGAATATGACTCCTTGCTGTACACACACTTGTCAGGCAGCAGATGCAAACCAAACTGCTAGTCGATAGTTTTAATATCAAAGTACATGTTTGGCACTTGGCAGTGTCACAGGCAGGCTATTTTCTGACACTCACCATGTTCCAGCTACGTACGGCCCTTTTTCAATGGACGATTTCTCAAGTCAACTATTTTCATCAAATCTATGTGATTCACGTAGCTCACCGAAAGGTGACGGATGTTCATGCATGAGCCAAGTCCAGAATGAAACATGATATGATGACGGGATCTCACCTCCCACACAGCACGGTCGTCTCCCAGATATCCAGAAAACGCCTTCTGTCCCCAGGGACACTGTATGGGGTTGCATATCGGGGCAAAGGCAGAGACAGCCTGAGGAAACATCAAGATAATCAAGTAGGATTCCCCTCCCTCAACAGTCAAGTGAAAGACACGTTCAAAGTAAGGTGTATAGATATACAAATTTGTCAACAACACAGCTCACAGGCCAATAATCTTAAAGCTACGATTATAAATCACGACAAGTGTGTGTTGTTAACGCACATTGAAGTGTGCTAGTGAATTGAACAACACATCCTCACTTCCATAGCATGCAGCATTGACGTTGGGAAAGTGGACTCCTCCACCTAATGCAGCCTTCAGAGTTGTGTAGTGATGTATTAGGTTTTCAATTGAAACAAATGTTTTGCGACATGTCCTGACTCTGTGGGCAGTGATTCACATGAAAGGGGTTTGGGAAGCCATGGGATGATTCTCCCATTGTTCTTCATTCTACATGCCTTTCAGTCACGGTAACCATTAGTAAGTAGGCGAACCACGTAAAGTGTTATTTATAGCACTTATATATAGTGGATGACATGTGATCCACATTTTTTACTCCACTGAAACATGCATGTGTCAACATGCATCGGGGAAGGCTACCTTTGGTGCAGTATGTATGTAAAAAAATATGTAAAAATACCCAACATTTTGATTTGTACCAGACTTGTACAAGACTTCACGAAACACTAGACCCGGAGTTGGAAATACTCGGCACTTCATCCTCCTAGTTGCAGCTACCTGCAGCGTTGACTAGTGACGGGTCAGTCATCCCGCTCATCCCCTGAAATGTAATCCGCTTGCGTGGTTACCTGTGCTGTGAAGGCACTGACAGACAGTGCAGGTGTATACAGTATGGATGAACAATTGTGGGGGAAAAAAAAAAAAAAGATTTTTTTTTTGTTGCCAATATTGCGATTTAGGATTCAGCATTCAACTTTCAAAATGTATGGATTTATTTGTTTGCATTATTCACTAAATACAAGCAATACTTCATTCTAAGGAATGACCGACAGAATCTGATACAATGCACATATAAACACTTTTGTCCTGTGAGGCAGGCCTACATATTACGAAATGAAGCTTACATTGATATGAATAACCCATCTTTACCTGTGCAACATTAGTAGAATCTAGTATAATTATCATTTGCAAAAATAAAATCAGAGACACCGACATGAAAAACAAATGTCAACACAATCCTGGTCATAGCGCTGAGGGGCATCCTTACACCCAAAACTCTGAATCATGCTTTACACTGAAATGTCACTGCGACGACTGAGCCGGTCACACTTCATACATAACACGGAAATGATCAAATGAGCAGTACACATGTGAGACATGGCTCGTGCACACCAGATATTCGACTGTAGTAGAACAGAACTGCTAAAATGATGGCAATACGCCTCTATGACTGTTGGAGTGGCAGCCAGAACTTTCTACCGCAGTCTAGCGAAGCTTGCCTTAGCTCAGCGGCACAGTTTGCCTTCTGAATTGCGGCCTTTGCCGTATGAAAATCACATTGTATTACACCACAAGGTCGATTTGAATCTTAAAAAAATTGTGCAGGCCTGGTATACACACACTGGTGGCTGAACCAGGCACACAGAGCAGTATTTTTTCATGTCACCAGTTCTGAGGCAGCGTTGAGGATTGAAGACTTGTGTTGATCTATGAACAGATCAAACTTTGTGGTGACTCAAGGCTAGTGTTTCAACAAACCTACACATAATTGACAGCGGTGTATTTCATGCCAGAAAAAAGTCTGGAACCACAAAACTCACCCGCAAAATTCTTCATAGTCTATGAAAAAACAAAAGCATTCCATTTTAAATTCTTCATTAACAAAAGCCATTATACTTGTAATTCCTGTGTATCTTATGTCATCTCATTGCAAGGCACAAACCCACATATGAGTGGCTGAACTTTATTTCCTTCAGATGTCTCCTCTTGAGCAGTAGTGTTTTCCGTGGCCTATGCCAACTTCTTGTGCTTGGTGATGATGCTCTGGACTGTTGAAATAGGGACATCATACTACTTTGATATGGCCTCATAACCTCTCTCTTCACTGTGGTCATGCACCAGACATTGACGCATATTCCTCACTGAGCTCCTTGTTGGCCATAATGATCAGAAAACAAACATAAAAAATGAATAATTATTCTGGGCCAATTTGGTGAGCTTTCCGAATGTCACAGACCAAGAAGCTCCAGACTGCAGCCTAGAGAACAGGGCGGAGCTCAATGCCTTTCAGTCACGGTAACCATTAGTAAGTAGGCGAACCACATAAAGTGTTATTTATAGCACTTATATATAGTGGATGACATGTGATCCACATTTTTTACTCCACTGAAACATGCATGTGTCAACATGCATTGGGGAAGGCTACCTTTGGTGCAGTATAGGACCAACATCAATATATTACAACATGAGAGCGTTTGAATTGTAAAAATACCCAACATTTTGATTTGTACCAGACTTGTACAAGACTTCACGAAACACTAGACCCGGAGTTGGAAATACTCGGCACTTCATCCTCCTAGTTGCAGCTACCTGCAGCGTTGACTAGTGATGGGTCAGTCATCCCGCTCATCCCCTGAAATGTAATCCGCTTGCGTGGTTACCTGTGCTGTGAAGGCACTGACAGACAGTGCAGGTGTATACAATATGGATGAACAATTGTGGGGAAAAAAAAAAAGATTTTTTTTTGTTGCCAATATTGCGATTTAGGATTCAGCATTCAACTTTCAAAATGTATGGATTTATTTGTTTGCATTATTCACTAAATACAAGCAATACTTCATTCTAAGGAATGACCGAGAAGCTCCAGACTGCAGCCTAGAGAACAGGGCGGAGCTCAATGCCCATGTTGAGCTGTATGTGAACAATATTAATAATGACAACATACAATTAATGAGATATTCTGGCAAAAATATCTATATTACATTTTATATAGCATATGGTATTGGTATACATTTGTTGCAATAAATAATGTCTTCATTATTGAAAGGTGTAGCCTTTTAAAAAGTCTACTTATTGCGTATTGTAACAAGAAAAAAACATTTGTGCAATGTGACTTTCTTTCTGCTTACTTTATTTTCCTTCTGACACGAGCGTTATTTTGGATGTATTTTCATGTATTTCACATGCATTTTTCATATAAACTAAAAAGATAAGAATCAGAATACAAAATAATATAACATGCAGTAATCAAAAGTTATCACAAGATGGTGACAAAGTCTCAATCGAAGTGCGAGCCAAGAGAATGATGAAACTCTCAGTGCAAGAAGACATGGAAGCTAAGGCTCTTCACTTATGTATGTTATGTCTAGATTAGGCCCTCTGTGAAGTCAAGATGAAGTGAGGATGATCCAGATAAATCCACAGTTTTGATGAGACGGCCACAAGGTGCTCGCTTTGCAAACAGAAGTTTTCCTGCATGTAATAACAGTGATGCGCTGTCTTACATACATCTTCCAAATCACTATTCACCTGTATTTTTAATACCTTCACACTACAGACACGTTGGCTGTCTCCAGACCATCACGATCCAACCACTGCTTTTGATCATTTCCAACATCCTCTTTCGGCATTGTTGTTTCAGTGCTAAAAGTATTTCATTTTGGCGGCCGAATTATAGTTAAGATAGTGTCAAAGACTGATGTTCATTCATTTCCGAGTGATTTAGTTTTGGAAATAACAAACGAGAAAATCAGAATCAAATCACTAGTGATGAAAAACAGGTTACCTTGTACTTCCCAGGGTTCTTCAGCGCACAGATGAGTGCTCCATGGCCACCCATCGAGTGACCAGAGATGGACATTCTGTCTGGGTCCGTGGGAAAGTGGTCATTAATTAGTTTGGGCAGCTGTGATAGCAAAGAAACCCAGACGTGAAATTGTGTGCATAGAAAAGAAACGATGCCATTTCAAAATATACACCTCCTCTGTAACATAAGAGTACATGCGGTAGTTGGTCTTCCATGGCTCTTGGGTAGCATCAACATAAAAACCTGCGCCTGTTCCAAAGTCCCAGCCATCATCCTCGCCTGTGATGTTGCAACCACCTAGAACCGATGCGAACATGTGTGAATAATTCACTTTTTAAAAAAATGAAAGAGCTCTTTTTGTTTTACTTGCCCTAAGGCCAACAAAAACCTATGTTTAACAGATTTATGTGTGTTTAAAATGTCGACCCCCACCTCTACTCACTGTTTACGTGCCACACTGTGAGGTTTGTGTTACTGCAAGTCAACACCAGTCATTTAGACAATTTCTTTAAAAAAAAATACTCCAAAGGGTGTCTAAACCCAAAATACACCTCAGATGTACGGATGAACGTATCCCTCATGTGAATAACTCAGTTCACTACAACATTGATAACATGCTGCGAACAGCAATGAAATGTTTTGGCTGTTAGATTGTGCATGCATAACAGTGCGTCCATACGTGGGCTGGTGTCTGGTGCTACCACAATGATGCCAGTCTCTGCAGCAGCCAACTGGTATCCAGCTTTGGTAATGAAGTTCTGCTCCGTACATGTCAGACCTGCACACACAAAAAAAATCAACCAAGCGCAGATGGCTGCAAATAATGGAGTGATGCTTAATGTGTAAAAATAAAAGTGGAGAGAAAAGTGAAGGAAAAGCAAGAGCAAGAAAGAGGAACTGCCTAAATTATTCGCAGCGCTTCAATTCTTCTACATTTTTTATATTACATATTCTAGAATGGATTCAATTCATTTTAATTCATAATGACAATGTGAAGAAAATGTTGATGTAATTGTTGGATATTTATTAAAAACAAAAAAAAACTCAGAAATCACCTGTACATAAATATTCACAGCCTTTGCACCTGAGGTCAAAGTTGAGCATGGTGGTGGCAGCATCATGTTGTGACGATGTTTTTCAGTGGCAGAAACTGGAAGACTAGTCAGGATTGCGGGAAAGATGAAAGCAGCAATATACAGAGACATCCTCCAGACTGGGGCCAGGACAATGAACCTCAGCACACAACCAATATATTAAAGGAGTGGCTCCAGAAAGATTCGGTGAATGTCCTTAAATGGCCCAGTCAGAGCCCAGACCTCAATCCAATTGAACATCGGTGCACCGACACTTCCCATCCAAGGTTGAGAGGTACAGCTAAGAGGAATGGGCAAAACGATAGGTGTGCCTAGGTGTGGCAGGCTTATGGCATCATAAACAAGAAGACATGAGGCTGTAATGGCTGCCAAAGGTGCATGAATACTTACGAACAAGAGATTTATCAGGCTTTTGGTTTTTAATACATTTAAAATAATTTCAAGAAACACTTTTTTCTACAATGTCATTACGGGGTGTTGAGCATTTTGATTCCTTTTGGAATATGAAAAAGAGTATAATATATAATTAAGAAATGCGGTGAAGCGCTGTGAATACTTTGCAGATGCACTGTATTTTGTTCCCCTGCAGCAATTCAGAATCTCCAACACTAACGTGGGTCAGTGAGCCAGACAGGTAAAATTGCTGTACTTTTACTGCATACATGTGTGAGTCAGCTGTAAACTGTCAAAATGGTTGCTATTGTTCTGCCACCATGTTGTTTGAGTTATGACCACGCTCCTCTGTAGAACTCCTGGTCAGAACTGGAAAAAAGTGGGGAGCAGGAGCAAGGCTGAGGCATGACATCTGATAAGGGAGGTGGAGATTTGAACTCTACCAACACACAGCGGCGATGGGTTGATGGGTCTTTTAGTGCTGACCTGAGAGCCAGTACATGACTGGACACTTGTCTGTCTCAGCTTTAGGGGGCAGGTAAACAGCAAACTTCATCTTGCACTTCAGCTCAGAGCTGTTGGAGAAAGCTCAGGTTACTCGACTACCAGAATATTTGGGTAAACATTTAACAGTGTCGAAGTCAGGGTTCACCAAACTGTTCCACAAAGGCCTGCAGTCGGTGCAGGTTTTTGTTCCAACCAATCAAGCACACACACCAATCATGTGTCAACTGAAACTAAGCAGCAGATTACCTGGTTGGTGAAGCTGTGTGTGCTCGATTGGTTGGAACAAAAATCTGCATCCACTGTGGCCCTTTCTGGAACAGTTTGGTGATCCCTGGTCAAAGTCTTCAGCGTGAGCAGGAGGCCTCACCTGTCATGTTCAAAAACCTTCTGGAACCCTCCAGCGCATTTGTTGGAGGACACAAGTTTGAGGGCCATCTCCTGTCTGGAAGATGACAAGACACAAGATACTTTAGATGGTGAGTAAGCACACTTGAAGGCAGTGAACCTGAAGGTTGCCCAAAGTTATCTGGTACCATAGGCAGGATGTCACTCTCAATGACACTTAACCAGTGATAGTATGTTGAATTTCCTCACAGTGGGACTAATAAAGGCCATTGAACCAAATCTAGACTATGCACACCACAAGGAGCTTGTTGAAGCAATTCTCAAACAAGTATAAAAAGGGATGCAAATAGTTATTAATATGCAGGTGTGTGTTGCAGTCATAATCTCAGTTCTTGTTTTTATTTTGCCGTTATATTTCACCATTTCAAAAGCCAATACAATTTGGATCACTAGCAACATTCACCGTATGTGCATCTGATAAAACGACATAACCAATCAACCATCAAAACTGTTTAGCACACACCTTGACCTTAGTCACTAGTGAAGTATCTACAATAAATAATGCATTTTCAAACATGCAAGAAGTTGACTAATGTTTATGTTGACGTAATGTTGAAATACATAATCTGCTGCAAATCAAACACAATATATTAAATAAGCAGCTGAGATGAGATTTCTCAAGATAGAACCCAGAATATCTCCATGTTAGGCATTAGATGAGGTGTCACTACGTCAATCAACGGGTAAAACTGTTGCGCAACGATTAATCGCTGGTAGGACACACTTGCAGCAAATATGTATCCAATCAATCAATACGAATGTCACACTGACGTTGAACTCAATCTGAAATGCAATAGCGTACTTTCACTTCGTATTTTCTCGACATAATGATTCCCCACGAAGTTAACTGATTATTGTGCCGTTTTCCACACGCAGTCATGCAATAATTTCTTCCAGCAGCTAAACCGTCATCTCATGGGCAGTGACCAAAGTTGAAAGCGACGTACCCTGAAAGAAAAGGTTACAATACTTCCCGAGCTGTTGAACACGACAGCTGCTGTATAAGGGCTCAGAGTCCAAGAGAGGGTGAGAAGTAGTTTCTCTTCTTTGCGTTTTATGGTGGCAAACAACGTCTTGGCCAATTACCGCCCCTAGTGGTAGGGAGAGTGAATCGGAAACCTTGCGTCATTATACGTCATTGTTAACCTCAACTCGAGGCTGGATGGATAACAACATTCAAAACCAACTTTGCAAACTCCCAGAACACGGAGGTGTGTGCCGGAAGCAGCCGCAGATATAAGCAGTTTGCTGAACACTGTGATCCCACAACTGTGCAGTTGTATGTATGCGGAGAACAGCGAGGAGGAAAGACGCTGATTCTTCTGAAGTTATTGAAGATGACCAGATTATTCACTGATCATTTTTGACGTCTGATCTGTACTGCATCTGTAATTCGCCTCTTTTCTGTTTCAGGTTTTTCCCCGTCCTTGAGTGTTTCCCTCGCTCCGCGTTTGGATAGCGACGTCTTTAGTTCTTTGTTTCCTGTCTGGCTGTGTCCTGTTATTTTCTTGCTTGTTGTTCATTGAATCTTGTTAAACTTAACCTCGTCAGTGTCGAGTCTTCTGTGAGCCAGCAATTTAGCATTTGGGTCTGTTCACCTGAGCCAATCATGGCAGCTCTCTTGAATCGTGTACTGTTGAGTTCTTCATTAATGTTTTTTTTTTAATCTTAGATGTCAATGCCATATGTTTTTTTTTTCCATTTCCATTTTTATTTTATTTCGCGATCTATGAAAATGCTATGGTTAGTACAGTTGTTTGAAATGTGAACATTGTTTGCTGCTTCTCCTACATACACAGTTGGACAAAATAATGGAAAGACCTTAAAGCTTTTTTAGCTTCAAGGTGTTTCATTATTTTGTCTTTTGGCATTTATTTAACTCCAGATATTTATTATTTTATTATCACACACTTTCAATTTGTCAGTGTATATCTGAGTGAAACAATAATAGTTATTTCATCTTTATTCTTTCAAAAACTATGGATGAAACTCTCCCCCATTCAGTAGGCAGTGGTCAGAACTAGAAGTAACTTGTCCCAATACCTCCTTTTTGCCAATCGTGAACGAATGTGAGTAATGACATTTGAGTACTTTCTAGAAACAATACTTTTATTTTCTCATTTATTTTTTCAGAACGTGATCCCTGAACAAACACCACTGCCCCAAATTTGACTTTTAACTTTTCAAGTATAACCCAGGCAATTCCCATGCATATTCTGAGGTCTTGGTAATGGCTAAAGCTTTAATTTGTTTATCGTGGGGGGTGCGTTCCAGGACCACACTCAGTGCAGCGCAGCAATGGAAAGAAATAGCAAAGAATAATGTAGGTTGATCTATGGTGGTCTGAAGTGGACAAAAAGTTTCACTCAAGAGGAATTCAAGTGAAACGATAATTATTCACAAGTGAAGTGTAGTAAGAATATGTCACAGATGCCTTCGTAGTAGTCTAAAAAGCAGTGTCCATAATATGCACTAAAAGCTTCCGTGGTGGACGTGAATCCCACATTAGCCACGTGATGCATGGCTGCAATCGATGACGATCCAGGTGTGGGATTTTTATTGTGGATATATTTTCATTATTTTTCCTTTTTTTGCTGTAAAAGACCAGAGAAATATTGTAGTGGCGAGCTATGTGGAGGCTCGACAACACTGTGCACATGTAAAACGAGCAATTCCAATGTAGCGTAACATCTTCAGAAAGTGCACGCGTCGATGGACCAAGCTGGTGGGAAAAGAGCTCCAAAGCAGACGCTGCAAAGGTTCGCTGGTCTGACGTCACAGGAGAAGCCACTGCAGCCAAACAGCAGTAGCTTGACTTCAGGGCACCTGTTTCACAGCCTTTATCTCAGAAGCAATTGAACATACTAGTAGCGACGAAGTATGTTGTGGAAGACATGCTGCCTATCGCAGCTGTGGAGTTGTCACTGCAGTTCATGTTTCCAGTTGGTGTAGTTGTGTTGCTGTTGAGATGATCATCAGCATCCGTTTGGCACTAGTGTTTGTTCCTGCTACTACTGAGTGTTCTGTAAAAGAGTAGATTATTTTGCACTGCTAAAAGTATATAATCTAAATGATCACAATGAATATGCCCATCAAAAGTTTCAATATTGTCATTTGTTCACCTGCCATTGCACCTGTAGGTCACTAAGTGGCGACTTTGTAATCTTATTACACTTGAAGTGGGTTAGAGCTTATAGATCAATAGATGGCCTTTATTACCTGACTATCTAGTTTAGCAGGCCACACAAATAATGATAATTCTGTCCCAATGTTGCTGGTTCCCGACCCAGCCCAATGACTGTGACTGTTCTAAGATGATTATGTTTGAGCGCCGCTATAATATACAGTTTAAAAAGCACATGCAGGATCTGGATGGCTGCTCTACAATTGTACAATGGTTTTCAAATAAATTGCTTGCTTTGCTTAAACTCATCAAAGTGGTTTTTTTTGTGTTATTTTCCACCACATTGTTCTATTATCACACCCTCTGTAACCTTGGTTCTAACAGATCTCCATGCTCAGCAAACAACAAAGAATATATAAAAATTCACTGCACGCAGAAATCATGTTCATGAAATGGACCTTGTCTTATAATATCTAATTTTACTGGCAAGAAAATAGGGCAATGGAGTTTTACTATCGATTACCTTTTTAAACCCGTACCAGCTGGTCATTGCAACACAAGCAGCCTCTAAGCTTCCTAAGGCTCAGCACATGATGCCATCTGTCACTCTAAAATACAGGACAAGTCTGCAATCTGCTATGAAACCATTGCCTCTCAACTGCTTATGCTGTTCTCTGCTCAGGTACAGTATGCATTTTGTTTTTAGAATGATATGTTTCTTATTTTTCAACTTGGTACTTAAAATTCAAGACTTACAAGGTGAGTTAGGATCTTACAGGAATACGCAGGCAGTAGCAAATCATTCATTTCAGTGTTGAGATGAGCAGTCCTGAACCATTGCTCTGCCTGCGTTTATTCCAGTTAGGAAGAAAAACGTACTCACCAGAGCACAATGCCACCTAAGGATGCACTGAGCATTTACCAACATTTAATATAAGTAACCAATTCTGCAGTAAACCATTCAAAAATAAATAAGCAAATGAATAATATTTTGCAAGCTGCCCGATGATTGATGGAATGAAATTAACGATGCTAATTTTACCACGTAAAATTGTCTCTATTTATTTTGAGAGTGCTTTCATTACACATATTTGAAAATGCATATAACCCAGTACAGAAAATAAGTGGTCATCATTTTCTATTTGTTGCCGTTTTCCACATTGCGGTCAACAAGAAGTGTGGATAATAATTGTACTTTAACATTGCTAAGCTCAATTAGCCTCTTTGGCTCATTGATCACAGTTACATGCAGAGAGAAGCCTTAAAAGGCAATAGCTCAAATGAGCTGCTGAGTTCAATTGCAGCAAATTCTCCTGGTTTACACGCTGTGGACAAATATTGAATTAATAACTACAATAATAATCAACATTGTCAACACATGTGTATCACAACTTTAAGACACACATAACATAAAAGCCAGTCTGTAAAAATCTCTGTCAATGTAAGGAGTAGCAGATGATCATTGTGAGCAGCAGGGGCACCATTATATAGTATTGTGATTTCAGAAGTGTGTACTGACCCGATGCTCATCCTTCACCCTTCCCTTGGAGTAGCTTGTGGTGACTACACAGTGAGGACGTGGTTTCAATTACATCACTGATCATCTCTCTGGTATCGTATTCGGTGACTGAAAATGCTGAATCCGTGCCAGTGAAAGGTCTGCACAACACAGAACTTATGCAGACACGACTAAATCAAGTTATCTGACAAGTCACAGTCGCTAATGATAATGCTGCACTCCATTACGTGACTTTTCTGGATGTGTTTTGAGATGTCTGATAAACTTAGCATGGTCAGTTGGTCACTCGTTTTTTCGCCTCTATAGTTGCAGTCACAAAATGAAAGGTACCGCAGCAGCCGGCGGAGGTGCCACAGTTGGTAAATATCTGGTGGATAGCTTCTGGCCACCAAGTGCGCATGTGTGCGCTACGAATGCCAGGCAGGAAATCATAGGAAGCATACAAAACTGAACATTGTGCACAAGTCACAAATCACATGTCCGAGTCAAGCCTCGAGTCTTTGCCCGGTACTTACTGTGAGTGCATCTTGAGTACAAGTTGCAGACTCAAGGTTTGTTAAAGAAACCAAAGAAAAACACTGTATAAAAATAAAAAATCAGCATCATAACTTAAAACTAACTCAATGTATTTATAAATAAATAAAAAGATAAACAAATGATGAACACGAATGTGCAAAAATAAAACAATTAACAGTGAGTCCAGTCAGAGTTCATGCAGTAAGGGTGTCTCGGGGCGCTGGGGTATCACTGTCCATGTTGGGTCCAGCAAATCCACACAAAAACAAGACAAAAAAACAAACAGACTAAATAAAACACGGAAAAAGCTCAGAAAGAGCAGTAGCTGCCAAACTGGCTGGTACTCGTGCAGGTGCCTTTGTTCAAGGTGTGCGTAAAGGTCCTTGATGTGTGGCACTGGATAAAGGTCATGGGCAGTGACATTGTTCAGATGGTGAATGCCACGACATGGCCTCCATGACACATCCAACTTGGTCAACACAAATAACTATTGTTTCTTTGATGTAAGTTTATTTGTTTAATTCAATGTCAATTATTTGGGTGTTCTTTCAGATAAGCAAAGTGACAATGAGGCCCATAGACAAAAAGGATGAAGTTGTTGGCCACCTACAGGTTTTATCACCTTGGTGACATCAGTGGAAGGTTCAAACAGTGGGCATGGCCAAGAGCATGGAAGTGTTGTCATTTGTTCTATTTTGTATAAAGGGGTGAAGGAACAGGGTTAGGCCATATATAACTGGTTGTATGAGCAATATGGCTAGTAATGGAGTTTGTTTTCTGCTTTTCGGATGGTTGTGATCAATGTTGCAGTTGTGGATTCACCTGTTAAGAGGTGCAGTCCAGGTACAAATGTTGAAAGAGTGGGCGTTCATGTCTTAAAGGAGGAGGCAAGCAGGCAGGCCAGGTGGCGCAGCAGTGTGCCGAGGTCATCAGACATAAACAGGTTGTTGTGAATGCTCTGCTTTTCTGTTAATAGATACATGTACAAGGACTTTCTTTTTGAAAGAGGATGAAATGTCTGTTTCAGAAAATAGCCAGCTACATCTGAAGGTAGTAATAGATTAGAGAACACTGGAAGGGAACAGACAAAATGTAACCAAAATAAAAGTGGATGCCAAGAGTGCAGTCGCATCTGTTGTCAGGATAATCCAATCTTCTAAAACATTTATCTGCAGTTACCATTTCAAGAGTCGCTGTGAGTGCTAAGACACCTCACCACCCATATAAGCACCACAACTAGCACCAACTCAAAATGTTGGCTGTCTTTTCTGCTAACACTATTTTATGTTGATTTTAACAGTCGCCACAATGCCAACAGTTAAGAGTAAAAAGAAGAGGCAGAAAAATGAGAACAACAATGAAGAGCTCGAAGAAGGTAAGCAACGGGTCATGGTGAAGTGATGACCTACAGACTGTTGTTTGAAGCTTAATATCTATGGCATAGGGGGAATAAATGGAGCTGTTGAGTTTTTTTTTTTTTTTTGTAACATGAATCTGCACAGTCCATGATGGAAAATTATCTTAGTCCTAAGGTTCTAACAACGAGCAACAATCTATTTAATACACTTCACCGTCAAGATGCAACACCATGACACAACTCAGTACATTTTTTCCCACAAGCAGCTCCATGTTTCTGTTATTTTGTCTGAGACAGTCAGAATAACTTCATTATTTGGTATTACGCAAGTAATGTTGTATGTCTATGTCAGTTCCTCAAGAGACAGAGTTTGACGATGTCACCAATGGACAGCATTACGACACCACCGACCAAGTAAATCTTGAGCCACATGATAAAGCATCACACAAGAAGAAGAAAAAGAAGAGGATGCTCAGCACTGGTACATACCAATCTGCTGAATGAATGAATGAATGAATGAACGTTTATTTTATTTTATCCAATCTCTAATCCGTTGACTGGAATCACTTGACATTTTGAATTGTTGATTTGTTCTTAAAAAAGATAATTAAATGGTCTTGTTTTTTTACTGGCTCATCATAATATGCATTCAATTAAAAAAACAGGAATATTCGTTTATCACCATCCAAAACTCACATGTGAGGGGTTTCTTAAGTTTTAAATTCCCATTGTTTCAGAGGCAAACTGACCCAGCAGTAACAACATTCACACATTTTTTTCTGTCTTGACCATCAGCCCCTCAAAATGTGCACATACCTGACTATGAACATCCTTTCTTCAGACATTTTGGGTTTATTTGTTTTTCATCACTGAAAGAAAGTAATACAATGTCAGAATACCTGAGAAGCTGTTCCCTATAATCAGCAAATCATGAAGAGGGGATGTTTCACATGACTTCCTTCTCCACAGATGATCATGCTGTGATCATCCATTCTATGGGTCAGTATGCTCCTACTGCATCATCATCAAGTCAGCACATGCCAGTGTCACGTGAAACTTTTCTGGTTAACTGACTATGAGGGTAGTTCAATGGAGGGAGGTAAATTCTGGAAGTTTCAATATGAAATTTGCTTGAACATTGTATATGGTGTTTTATATGAAAAACACTGTGTGTGTGTGTGTGTGTGTGTGTGTGTGTGTGTGTGTGTGTGTGTGTGTGTGTGTGTGTGTGTGTGTGTGTGTGTGTGTGTGTGTGTGTGTGTGTTTAAGTATATCTATACTAGTGTGGTCCAACTTAAAGATAACAGGGTCATTACAATTGGATTTAAGTTGCTTAAGTTCCTGGTTAAGGTTAGCTATTTGTTTTGGATGGTTAAGTTAAGGGTGAGAGGCTGGGGAAAGCATTATGTCATTATCAGTGTTTTGGAATAAGTATGATTGCACAGTGCCTTTTCAGATCAGGATGTTGAGACAACAGGTCCCCTGAATGGAAACATGACTGAACCAGTGCTGAATGAGGAAGAAATGACTGTTGCCGTAACAAGACGGACCAAACGAAAAAGGTATATAATAAGGCACGATGACCTGAGGGAAGCAACCAGCCTCGAGGTCGATTGTAGTTCTCCACTGATAGGAGTTACAGTTTCAATCACAAAAGCGCTTAAGCACTGAAAGCTCATCAACTTTGTTTTAGAAGACAAATAGAAATGCTGGTAATTGGGATGTAACATCTATAAGCACACGCAAAGCCCTCTAACAGACGTTACGATTGTGTTTTCCTTTAAACAGCAAGGCATCACCTTTGCCCTGAAAGATCTTTTATATACTCTCCGCCCTACTGGGTGAAGGCGCAGCCCCCTATACAAATCCTCTGCTACTGTGCTTTTTCCCTTTTTTAAACTCAGCAGTGGTTAGAGTTAGAGGGCTTCGCATGTACTCACAGATGTTACATCCAAGTGACTAGTATTTCTATTTCGTACATGCAAAGCCCACTAACGCTATTGGTTTATGACCTAAGCAAAAACTTGTGGTGAGTCTTTGTTCTAGTCTATTAGCAGTTAGCAATTATAATGATGACCAAGAGAGACATTTCCATTTTTTTCTTGCCCTGTTTTTTCATAGGAAGGCTAAATCTACCCAATGTCACAAGAATGAGTTGGAAAAAGAATACCAAGACATTGTCACAGACTCGCAGTCACCTGTTCCCCAGCATTCCCTGTTCTCCAACCCTCATGGAAACGGCCGGCCGATTGGCAAAGTTTTCGTAGAGAGAAATAGTTAGTACAATTGTTCACATAGAACCGCAGGCAGTAATCATCACATGTCTGATCGTTTGTGTGTGTATTTTACAGGACGTTTCCAAACAGAGCGTGTGGAGCATTTAACAAGTCAAGAAATTAATGATGACTACAGTGAACCTCGGCAAACATGGACAACCAGAGATATTGCAATGAAGGTCCATAGTAGCTTCCGGTATGTTTGAGGGGCGATGTTCACATGAAAGCCCTGAAATGAGGACCTGAGTGGGTACAAAACAAAACTAAGTTTCTTTGAATTTTCCACTGACCTGTGACATGACCTCTGCTTACCTCAGAGGACCATGTAACTCACCATAAGATCAGTTTTCCTGGACAAGGTACTAGCATTGTTGTAATTTCTACTGCTGAACAAGCATCAGCATCTCAGTCTTCACAACATATTGCTATTTTTTTTTATAAATCACACATTTTCTTTCTTTTTTATGATGAAACATTTGAATGACCATTAAATGTAATAAAGGACTATTTGTGCTTCTGTGGGTCTACAGGGCGGTGGGTCTGTTCTCTCATGGCTTCCTGGCTGGTTTCGCAATATGGAACATCATTGTGGTGTATGTGTTGGCTGGAGAGCAGATGAAAACAATGACCAACCTTTTGAAGCAATACCATCCACTAGCGTACCCTGCCCAGTCTCTGCTCTACCTGCTGCTGGCCACTAGTACCGTGTCTGCCTTTGACAGGTCAGTGCTGTTTCTACTGGTTGGTAGCTCACTACTGCGTTCATTTTTCATGCTTGCTCTTTCGCAGGATGAACCTTGCCAAGGCCTCCATGGCCTTAAGAGGCTTCATTACACTAGATCCTGCGGCTCTGGCTTCGTTCTGTAAGTCTGATATGAAAGCAGTAAGGGCGGCATGAATGGTAGTCTTGTGTTTACTGAATGATAGTCATGCTACAGATATTGTAGATCACTAGGCATGATGTCAGTGGCGGTGATTGTGGCAATGTGCATTGCCACCGGAGCTTGATGAAGATAAAGTTGCAATAGTGAAAATAATGTTCATCTGGCTGAGCTTTATTGATGATGATGGTAGTGATTATGATGATCTTTATGAGTATGATAAAAGTGGTGAGATGATATTAATGTGATGATGGTTGTCTGAAAAGTGATAATGATGGTTGGAGAGGCCTGTTCTGCGATAACTGACAATGAGATGCTATCATAAATATTAATGTCCTCTGTTTTTCCAGTGTATTTCATTGCTCTGATCCTGTCCCTGAGTCAGCAGATGACCAGTGATCGCATGAACCTATACCCTACCGCCAATGAAACGCTGTGGTAATATTTTATATTACTTTATTTTGTTCTACTTACGTTATTAAACTTTTATTGCTACATCTACATGTGTTTTAATGCTGGTCTCCAAAATAAAAGATATATGAACGAGAATTCTAAATTTAGGGGATTTGGTAGATAACTAAGCTCAGGATATCATTAGTGTAGTTCTCAATCATTTCATTTGCTGACTTTGCTTCCCCTTTTAAGGCCCCAAGGTTCAGAGCAGCAGATCTTGCAGCCGTGGATTGTTGTGAACTTGGTGGTGGCACTGTTGGTCGGTCTGGCATGGGCTGTTGTCTCCACCAAGCCAGACATTGACTACACAGAAGGTGATCATTGTTTTCAATTTCATTGGTCCACGGCAATTATTGAATGGCAAATGGCTCTCATGCTTTCCATGCTTATCCAGCTTTACACTAAGTCACCCATTCACCCACTCACACACTGATGGCAGTAGGGTTAAGTGTCTTGCCCAGGGACACAATGACACAAACACGTCAGGAACAGGGATCGAACTGGCCACCGCTCAGTCACAGGCCAACCACTCTACCAACTATGTCGTCCCATCTGAGCTATGTCGTCCCATGTCCCATGAATCATGTTAGCAGATGCATCAGACAAGCAGGTCTCTTGAAAGAAGCGACCCAAAGTGGACAAGACCCACTGTGAAATGACTGTCACATAGAACTTGCATCAATACCACATACATCCAGGACGCTTTCCAGATGCACTGCGTCTCTAATTCCAGCATTATACAACTCACATACAGCTAGTCGTCGGATATACTATAAATTACCAGAAATACTACAGCAGAGACATGTTGGTTGTGTCCAGGCGATCACGGACTGGATGCGGTATAGCTTGTGTCGTCACAACATCTGGTTTCACGCATGTTGACTCAGTGGCTTTTGGCCAAAAACCGACATTTTTTGGTGCAGCCTTCTTGAACTTGAGCAATGAACTCATTCAGGTTGGAGGGTCTCCTTGCCATCACCCGTTACAGATCCTCATTCATCATTCAAGTCAGAATTCTGACTTGGCCAATACAAATGCTTTTGTCCACCAGCCATTTTTTCTCCATTATTGTGTCATTGTCATGCTGAAATGTGTCTCTGCAAACTCTTTGATGCTGTTGCTAAGAATCTTGATGTTTTTTTCTATTATTCATGGTGCTGTGATTAGGTTAATTAGTCAATTGACTGGAAACACCCTCAAACTGAAAGATGTGGATCGGGCAAATGATTCTCATACCAGAGAGGTCAAGCCCCAGGTTAACAACGACCGCCATCAGTGCTGTTAACCAGCAAGGTGCCGATGGAAATTGGACTACTGTAGGTCAAAGACAGAGAAGGAGATGGGGGAGGAGGGCCAATAGACAGAGGGAGAAGAGGAAAGGCAAGAGAATAGGATTGAGAGTAGGGACTATGAAAGTGGGAACTATGACAGGGAAAGCTAGAGAGTTGGCTGACATGGTGCAGAGGAGGAAGGTGGATATTCCATGTGTTCAGGAGACCAAGTGGAAAGGTAGCATGGCTAGAAGTTTAGAAGCACGGTTTAAACTGTTTATCATGGTGTACATGGCAAGAGAAATGGAGTGGGAGTCATCTTGATGGAGGAGTTTGTCAGGAATTTTCTAGAAGTGAAAAGGGTAGCAGACAGAGTTAGAAATAGAAGGGCTCTCTTCAATGTAGTTAGTGCTTATACACCACAGATGGGGTGTGACCTTAAGGAGAAGGAGACCTTCTGGAGTGAATTAGATGAACTGCAGGAGAGTATTACCAGAGGTGAGAGAGTGGTCATTGGGACAGACTTCATTGGATATGACAAAGTTTGTTATCTAGGGTAGGAACACTGAAGGTCAGATGGTTGTCGGCTTTGCAAAAAGGATGTAAATGGCTGTGGTCAATACTTTCTTCCAGTAGAGAGAGGAGCATAGGGTGACTTACAAAAGTAGAGGTAGGAGCACAAAGGTGGATTATATCTTGTGTAGATGATGTCACTTGAAGGAGATTAGTGATTGCGAAGTAGTAATGAGTGAGAGTGTGGCCAGACAACATAGGATGGCCATAAAGGACTTCCAGATGACGGGCCAACTACGGCTGAGGTGATCAGGGAGACCGATACAAGAGTTCTTGGTGTGTCATTTGGAAGGAAAGTGGATAAGGAGACTTGGTGGTGGAACCAAGAAATGCAGGAGTGTGTACAAAGGAACAGGTTAGCTAAGAAAAAGCGGTACGTTGAGAGAACAGAAGAAAGTAGACACGAGTACAGGGAGGCCCAGGAAAAGACAAAGACAGTGGTGTCAATGGCGAAACAGAGGGCCTACGAGGACTTGTATGTGAGGTTGGACAGTAAGGAGGGTAAGAGAGGATTGCAAGGCAGAGAGATAGAGATGGGAAGGACATGCAGCCGGTTAGGGTCATCAAAGATAGAGAGGGAAATATTTTGACTGATAACAGAAGCGTGTTGCTGAGATGGTAAGAGTACTTTGAAGAGCTCATGAATGAGGAAAATGAGAGAGAACAGAACAGAGGGAGTGACCATCGTAGATCAGGACGTGGCAAAGATTAGTAAGGCTAAAGTGAGAAGGGCATTGAAGAGGATAGAAGAATAGAATAGAATAGAATAGCCTTTATTGTCCTTGTACAGTGTACAACGAAATTTGAGCGCTACTCCCTTGGTGCAAACAATGTACAAAAGAATATATAAAAAAAAAACAATCAAGCATGCACTAAAAATTAAATAAAAAGTATATACACAAGTAGCAGCAGTAAAAGAGCGTAATGATAGAAAGTGGCACTTATCCAGATGTAAACTTCAGTGGTTTGTTATTGCACATAGTTGTTTTTTTTTTTTTTCTCTCTTTATTGCACTATGAACGATGTGGTCAGTAACAATGAAAGTTGTAGGCTGTTTATCTGGTGTTGTTGTTTTTGTTCAAAACTGAGATAGCTTTCGGGAAGAAGCTATCTCTGAGTCTATTTGTCCTGGTTTTGTGTGACCTGTACCGTCTGCCTGACGGTAGCAGGTCGAACAGAGAGTTACTGGGGTGGGACGAGTCCTTGATGATGTTGCCGGCTCTGCTAAGGTAGCGGGAGTTGGCGATATCCTCCAGGCTGGGCAGAGAGCAGCCAGTGATCTTCTGGGCTGTGTTGATGACTCTCTGTAGAGCTTTCCTGTCTGCAGCTGAGCACCCTGCGTACCACGCTGTGATGCAGTACGTTAGGATGCTCTCTATGGCGGCTCTGTAGAAGGTGACCAGCAGCCTCTCCTCCAGGTTGTTTCTCCTGAGCACCCTCAGGAAGTGGAGGCGTTGCTGAGCCTTCTTCACCACCGCTGTGGTGTTTGCAGACCAGGAGAGATCATCCGAGACCTGCACGCCCAGGAACCTCATGTGGTGGACCCTCTCCACACAGTCACCGTGGATGTGGAGAGGGGCTGGGTCCGCTCTGCCCTTTCTGAAGTCCAGGATGAGTTCTTTTGTTTTTGTGGTGTTCAGCTGAAGGTTGTTTACTGAACACCATGTAGTCAGTCTGTTGACCTCATCTCTGTAATGAGACTCATCGCCCCTTGAGATGAGTCCAACCACGGTGGTGTCATCCGCAAACTTAATGATGGTGTTTGAGAGATGGGTCGGGCAGCAGTCGGATGTGTAGAGCGTGAACAGGAGGGGACTCAGGACACATCCTTGTGGGGAGCCAGTGCTAAGTGTGGTGGTGCTGGACAGGTGGGGGCCAAGTCTGACCGACTGTGGGCGGTCAGTCAGAAAGTCTTTGACCCACAGGCAGATGGGGAAGGAGAGGCCCAGGTGGGACAGTTTCTGGACCAGGATCTCCGGGATGATGTGATTAAATGCTGAGCTGAAGTCCAAGAAGAGCATCCTCACGTAGCTTCCCTGGTGCTCCAGGTGACTCAGTGCGGTATGGAGTGCTATGGTGATGGCGTCCTCGGTGGATCGGTTTGGTCTGTAGGCAAACTGGTGGGGGTCCAAAGTGAGGGGCAGACAAGTCCTGATGTGCTGACAGACCAGTCTCTCAAAGCACTTCATGACTACAGGCGTAAGTGCAACAGGCCTGTAGTCGTTTGGGCTGTCCACTGCTGACTTTTTAGGGATGGGGATGATGGTGGAGGTTTTGAGGCAGGGTGGGACAGTGGACATTGATAGGGACAGGTTGAAGATTTCAGTGAAAACTCCACTCAACTGGTCAGCACATGCTCTGAGTACCTTGCCTGGTACTCCGTCGGGGCCGGCCGCCTTCCTGGGGTTCACTGACCTTAGCACACGTCTCACTTCATGCTCCTGAAGCGTCAGTGTGTCCGTGCCGGGGGTGGGTGGGAGTGGTGTGTCAGCTGAGGGCCTGGCCGTCTCAAAGCGGGCAAAAAAGTGGTTGAGCTCTTCTGCCAGCGAGATGTCCGTCCGAGCTGTTTCATGGTTGCTGCTTCTGAAGTTGGTTATGTGATTCAGTCCCTGCCACATCCTTCTCGGGTTGTTGTCAGTGAAGTGATCTTCAATCCTCCTCTTGTAGGCTGCCTTGGCTTCCCTGATGCCTCTCTTCAGGTCTGCCCTGGCTGCTCTATATGCTGCCCCATCTCCTGACTTGAAGGC
Organism: Synchiropus splendidus; assembly: GCF_027744825.2. Classification (NCBI taxonomy): domain Eukaryota; kingdom Metazoa; phylum Chordata; class Actinopteri; order Syngnathiformes; family Callionymidae; genus Synchiropus; species Synchiropus splendidus. The sequence goes on from NC_071343.1 coordinate 23,220,840, forward strand.
AGTGTTGCGGTGTTTCAGGAGGGAATGCACTTCGCTGTTCATCCAGGGTTTCTGGTTAGGAAACAACCTGACCCTCTTGTTGACGGTGACAGTGTCAACACAGTTCCTGATGTAGGAGAGTACGGTGTCTGTGTACTCCTGGAGGTCATGGCTGGAGAATATGTCCCAAAGAGTTGTGGAGAAGCAGTCTTGCAGCTGAGAGAGTGCTCCTTCAGGCCAGGTTCTTATTGTCTTTGACTGAGGCTTTGTTTGCCTCAGCAGGGGGGTGTAAGTGGGGGTGATGGACATGCAAAGGTGATCAGATCCGGCCAGGTGGGGGAGGGGTGCTGCTTTGTAAGCATGCCTGATGTTGGAGTAGACATGATCCAAAATATTTTCCCCTCTTGTAGCAAATTTCACAAACTGGGTGAACTTCGGGAGTACAGACTTTAGGCACGCCTGGTTGAAGTCACCGGCAACAATAACAACCCCGTCGGGATGGGCGAGCTGCTGTTTGTTTATGGTATTAAGCAGAAGGCTAAGAGCTGTGCTAACGTTAGCATGCGGTGGGATGTAAACAGCGATCGCAATAACGACTGTGAACTCCCTCGGGAGATAGAAGGGTCTGCACGAGACTGCCAGAACCTCTAAATCAGGAGAACAGTGTGTGTCAATGATCCTGCTGTTACAGCACCACTCGATGTTCACGTAAACACAGAGCCCCCCTCCTCTGCTCTTACCGGAGTCTCTGTTCCTATCGTGCCGGTGTAGCGTGCGTCCTGCGAGCTCGACTGCAGCGTCCGGGATCAGTGGGTTTAGCCACGTCTCCGTGATGAATATAATACTGCAGTTCCGTACGAAACTCGTAGTTGCCATCTGTAGCTCCAATTCGTCCATTTTGTGGGTGATGGATCTGGCGTTAGAGAGGAAGAGGCTCGGCAGTGCTGGTCGATGTGGTTGTTTACGTAGCCTCGCATCGGAGCCCGACCGGCATCCCCTCTTTTGCTTCCTCTCTCTCCGCCGCCTTTTGCGCCTGCTGGGCGGGCTGACCATCCACGGAGACCCCGGTGGTCTCGCTATGTCCGTAGGTATGTTTTGTGTCCTTTGGTATTCGCCAGTAACACAGAGATTGTGTCGGAAACCCAGGTCGATTAGGCTCTGGCGACTGTAAGTGGTAAAGGCGTCGCATATGTCAAAAAGTACACTCAAGGAAAGTGCTAAAAACAATAAAAATAAGCACCAAGTTGGAGAGCTACGAGCCGCTGCACCCGTGCGCGCCGCCATCGTAATCAGTATTGATGAAGAGTGGAAAGGCAGTGGGTCCTGATGATATAGCTGTGGAGGTGTGGAAGTGTTTAGGAGAGGTGGCAGTAGACTTTTCGACTGGAACATTTAACAAGGTCTTTCAGAGTGAGAGGATTCCTGAGGAATGGAGGAGAAGTGTGCTGCTGACCATTTTCAAGAACAAGGGAGGTGTGCAGTGTTGTGGCAATTATAGAGGGACAAAGTCGATGAGCCATACGACAAAGTTATGGGAAAGAGTAGTGGAAAGTAGACTAAGGTCAGAAGTTAGCATGTGTGAGCAACAGGAAGGAGCACCACAGATGCACTGTATGCTTTGAAGATGTTCATGGAGAATTACATAGAAGGTCAGAAGGAGCTCCATTGTGTCTTTGTGGACCTGGAGAAAGTGTACGACAGAGTGCCAAGAGAGGAGTTGTGGTATTGTATGAGGATATCTGGAATGGCAGAGAAGTACGTTAGAGTGGTGCAAGAAATGCATGACAGGTGTAAGACAGTGGTGAAGTGTGCTGCTGGTGTAACAGAGGGGTTCAAGGTGAAGGAAGGCCCTTGGATGAAAATGTTTGCAGATGACATTGTGATATGTAATGAGAGCAGAGAGCAAGTGGAAGATAAGCTAGAGAGGTGGGGGTATGCCTTAGAAAGGAGAGGAATGAAGGTTAGCCACAGTAAGACGGAATACATGTGTGTGAATGAGAGGGACCCAAGTGGACAGGTGAAGTTACAGGATGCAGAGATAAAGTAGGCCCCTGGATTACTTAGGCTCAACTGTCCAGGGCAATGGATAGTTTGAGAAAGAAACGAAGAAGCGGGTGCAGACAGGATGGAATAATTGGAGAGAATTGTCATGTGTGGTGTGTGACAAAAGGGTGTTGGCAAGCATGAAAGGGAAAGTGTACAAAATGGTGGTCTGGAAACAGTGGCACTGAGGAAAAGACAGGAGTCAGAGCTGGAGGTAGCAGAGATAAAGATGCTTCTCTCTGGGAGTGAGCAGGATGGACAGGCTCAGGAAGCAGGATATCAGAGGGACAGCACATGTCAGGTGTTTAGGGGACAAAGTCAGAGAGGCTAGATGGAGATGGTTTGGACATGTACAGAGGAGAGAGAGCCAGTACATTGGTAGAAGCTCTTGAGGTTGGAACAACCAGGCAGAAGGTGGCGAGGAAGGCCACAGAGGAGATTTATGAACGTGGTGTAGGAGGACATGAGGTTTGTAGGTTTCAGAGAAGAGAAAGCAGCGGACAGGGTGAGATGGAGGAATATGATCCGCTGTGGCAACCCATGAATAGAGAAGCCAAAAGCAAAAGAAGAAGGTTTATTGACAGGAAACTCCCTCACCCAAGCATTAAGTTTCTATCAACATTTGACAGTGGGGATGGCTTTCTTTGGGTAGATGGTTACTTCAGAAGTTGAAGGTATTTTGTAATCAATTGTATAATTGAGTATTGTACTGAATATTTTTTGGATTGAGTAATCAGATAAATATTCTGTGCATTATATCACTACACAACAAAACAATATGACAGTTCACTTATCAATGAAGGGCAAAGCAACACAAATAGAATCAAAAGCAAATCTTGGTTGACTGTGAGCTCTCCATGGATCTCAGTTCTTGCACCCTTCAAGCAGCTAACTGAAGAAACTAGGACCTATGTTGCATTTACAGGATGTTACTTCACTTTTTAATAGCAGCGCTACAGGGCATACTGAGGAGTTCATCATGCTCGGACAGATGGTTTCAGTACCAGGTCACTGCTATCCAGGTATAAATGAGGGAATGAGGAATGAAATGCGAAAATAAACAAGTTTGGTAGTAATGATGACTAATTCAGATTATGCTAAGGTAACGACCATTTGAATGATTCTTTGACTATTCAATTCAACTGAAGTGTAATAGGGTCAGTCGGAACAAATTAGTGTGTGACTTTATCGTAACAGAATTGTGCATTTTAATGAAGCACTTTTTCCCCCCCAGATTTTCTAATGACCATGGAAGTGGATGGCTACCCCAGAGCAGAAGAAAATATGGACACCCCTGCCTGACAACCAATGTTTTTAGTATGCTAGCTGTGGCATTCATTTAATTTTTTTTTCCTCTAAGAGATATCTTTTCTTTCTAAATAAAGTGCTTTTTTGGTTGGGAATTGTTCTTAGCCCTCCCCCTGCTCTGGTCATAAGGTAGCAATGCAAGAATAAGCTCGACTAACTTGAAAAAAAAGGAGTTTTAATTCAACATCCTTCTCTTCTTACTTTTGTGTTTCCCATTGTTCTTTAAAACAGAATAAAGTGTCGGATATGTGTGTTGCATTGAACAAATAAATAAAATAAAGCTTGATATGTAAAGAAGCTACAAAACAAGACATAACTTAATATTTTGTTGCTGTGACATGAAAACCTTTACACAATCGCATGAAATGCATGTCCTCTTATTGTAACAGCACTGTCTTTGTAAATCTGACTTAGATGACCATTAAAGTTCCAAACCTCTGTGTTTTCCCTGATAAGCACTCTATCCACAGATCAGAAACCGATTTATCACCGAGTTAGACACGTCACCTCCAACACACCTCCAACAATCATCCAGGCAGTGGTTGAATGCACCTACTTATTGACGTTATGTTGTCAACATATGTGGCAATTCCATGGGTGCCTTGAGAGGGCGCTTGAGCACCCACATAGAAAGTTGAGCACCCATGTGCAAGCACTTTCAAGTCACGCCAATGGGGCTGGCCTTGCGCAATGATGCCACACATCCTAATTCTCACGCTCTTCTAACCTAGTGAATGAATAAACACTCTGCGCAGAAGCAGTGCAGTGTAAAGTGACAGTGGCCGAACCAATGAAATCAGTGCATCAAGATATATGGATTGAAGGTGACGTTTGATCTATTGTTAAAATAGCCCAACTTAATAGTGCCAACTTAAGGCAAAAGCTTACTTCCTCAATGTGGTGATAATACTGAGTTTAGGCCCGGCACTGTACCTGCTGAAAAATCTGCCACCTGTCACCAACATATCTTGAGCTGGGTAAGTATTGACAAACTATAACAGTAGCTTCAGTTACAATAGAAGTTTTTCCACGATCAGTATAAAAGTATTATGATGGGAGATCTCCCCTGTTCACTTGACACAGGTATGCTTGCTCATACAATGCTTCTTTTTCTTTCAGCTTCTCTCTTTAGGGGTCGCCACAGCGGATCATCTTCGTCCATCTCACCCTGTCCTCTGCTTCCTCTTCTCTCAAACCTACACACCTCATGTCCTCCTTCACCACATCCATAAATCTCCTCTTTGGCTTTCCTCTCCACCTTCTGCCTGGCAGTTCCAACCTCAACATCTTCCTACCAATGTACTCGCCATCTCTCCTCTGTACATGTCCAAACTATCTCCATCTAGCCTCTCTGACTTTGTCTCCTAAACACCTGACATGTGCTGTCCCTCTGATATGCTCACATATGCTCACATATGCTAACTTCTGACCCTAGTGTCATGGTGGCTTAGGTGAACAGACCCAATTGGTAGATTAGAGTTATTATTTGTAGATGGCTCACAGAAGACTCAAATTTAATACACAAAAAAAAAAGAAAATAACAGGCCACAGACAGGAAACGAGGAACTAAAGACGTTGCCACCAAAACGCAGAGCACTTAAGGTCAGGGGAAAACCTGAAACAGAAAAGAGGTGAATTACAATCAAGCCTAATTAACGGGGACAATGAAAAACGCACTTAGATAAACTCACAAGGCCCAAACAACGAAAAACGCTCTGTGTTGGAACACTCAAACACACACGCGAGGAAGACAAAGCCAACACGAGAAAGCAAGACGTGAGTACAAAAACTATCACACAAAGCACAAACTCTGACAGGAAAGGACAGAAAACAGAAGATGCGGGCTGCTCGGTACAGGAACAAGGCAGGACATCTTCCACAACACAGGAACCCCCTGCAAGCTCAGACACAAGCTGAAGACATACTGGAGGACTCCACAGAGCTGGGTGGCACAGGCTTTTAGCACCCTTGGGCTGACACCATCAGGTCCTGCAGCATTGCCAGCATGAAGCTTTCCCAGTTTTCTTCTGGCCCCCTCAGCTATGACGTTCACCATAGAAATGGGGGTGATGGGCGGGGGAGTGCTGCAGCAGAGATGTTGATGGAGATGTTAGCAGGCTGTGGCGAAGTATCAAATCTGTTAAAGAACCAATTTAGTTTGTTTGCCTGCTCCACACTGTCCAGAGTCCAGAGGTTTTAAACTCTTCCTCTTTGGTGACCCTTTATCAATGGAGATTCTTCAAAGAAAAATGTCTGAGCTATTACAGTGACGAGGACACAGTCCATAGGTGTGTTATTATATGTTATTACCTTCTTCTGCCGCTTATCCGGGATCAGGTCGCAGAGGCAGCATTCGGAGCAAGGAAGCCCAAACTTCCCGGTCCGCACAAACCTCCTCCAGCTGTTCCCGGGGGATCCCTAGGCATTCCCAGGCCAGTCTCTCCAGCGAGTCCTGGGTCTTCCCCGGAGTCTCCTCCCGGTAGAACATGCCCGGAACACATCCCCAGGGAGGCGTCCAGGGAGCATCCGGATCAGATGCCCGAGCCACCTCAGCTGGTTCCTCTCGATGTGAAGGAGCAGTGGCTCCACCCCGAGCTCCTACTGGATGACCGAACTCCTCACCCTATCTCTAAGGGTGCGACCAGCCACCCTGCGGAGGAAACTCATCTCAGCCGCTTGCATCCACAATCTCATCCTTTCGGTCATTACCCAAAGCTCGTGACCATAGGTGAGGGTGAGAACGTAGATCGATCGGTAAATTGAGAGCTTCGTCTTGTGACTCAGCTCCTTCTTTACCACGAGGGTCCGATACAGCGATCGCATCACTGCTGCCGCTGCACCAACCCATCTATCAATCTCACGCTCCCTTTTCCCTCACTCGAGACAAGACCCCGAGATACTTAAACTCCTCCACTTGGGGCAAGCACTCTCCCGCCTACGCCAGCCCGCCGCCTCTCCCCACTCCAGAAATATAGGGAGTCCAGCCTCTCTCAAGGAGGAGGAGAGCCCGACGATATCTAGCCCGGTACTTCTCAACCTACCGCACAAACTTAGACTCTTTCCCCCCCGGCGAAGTGACATTCCATGTTCTGAAAGCCAGAGAATGTCCACACGGACCAGGTCGTTGGGTCCCCCACCCTTGACTGCCACCTTTGCACCCGACCCCTATGACTCCCTCTGTGGGTGGTGGGTCTGCAAGAGGGACAGCCCACGTCGTCTTTTCGGGCTAGGCCCGGCCGGGCCCCATGGGCAGAGGCCCGACCACCAGGCGCTCGCATTCGAGCCCCAACCCCTGGCCTGGCTCCAGGGTGGGGCCCCGGCTGCGCCATGCCGGGTGACATCACAGTCCTTGTTGGTAAACTTGTCATCAGGGCTTCTGGACGGCTGTTAGTCTGACCCGTCACCTAGGACCTGTTTGCCATGGGAGACCCTACCAGGGGCATAACGCCCCCGACAACATAGCTCCTAGGATCATTCAAGGTACACAAACTCCCCCACCACGATAAGGTTGCAGTTCCAGGGGGAGTATATGTTATTATGGTTGATAAAAGAGGGAAGAGAGCAGAACGAAACAAAAAATCAACGTTGGCATTGCACATCGTTGTGTCATGTGCATGCTGCCAATAGAAGAGAAGCTAAACTGGGGCGTACGCCTGAGTTTCGGGGATCGATTATGTGCTGATTGAGGAGGGACGAGGTTGCTAAAATCCAAATACCTATTTAATGGAGATTGTTAATATGTTCTTAGTTTACGACTGTACAATTTGGATCTGCTTTTATCTGTCATATTTTTGTAGTCGAGCTGTTCTGAACAAGCAGAATTTAGAAGGACTCAAGAACGAGATAATTTCGTTGAACACTGGCATAGAACGCTGCCGCTCGCTTTATTGACAACCCCATCAACAGCCCCACATTTCCGTTACACCTTCAAAATAAAACCATCTGTAGTGACAGAGACAAATATCCAAAATAACTTCTTACAGTTCTCCCTCCCTCGAGAGAGAAAGGTCCCCGTTTCACCGCATGTAAAGACAAAACCATTCCAAATACTGTATCAGCAGAAATGCTATATATATTGCAAAATGCAGATTGCGATGACTCTCTTAGCATGTAAAACCTTTGTTGCCAAGCGTGCTCACCAATGAACTGAACCTAATGTGTCCAGCATCTGCCCATTCACAGCATCATCCGCCACAACAGCAGTCTGCAGGGATCGTTTGCGCAAAGATGGAACTGATATGGGACAATCTGCACTAATGAACAATAATGACACATTATGCACTCTCTCCTGACTGGGCTCCCAGTTCCTTTAGCGTCCAGCACCGGTCGGACCAAGTTGACTGATAGTCCTTCTCAATCTGTCATTTTCCTCCATTATTTTCTTCATCTCCACTTTCATTTCCCTCACCTCGTCAAGTAAACAATCCAATGATGACTGTGTACAAATAGAATTTACAATACCAGCTGATTGCAGAACAGGGGATGAGGGTTGACAGGGGGTCCCGTAATCAATCTTTCGAGCTTCCCTGGCCATCTCTCACCTGCTCGCGATGATCAAAAGTTCTTCAAGATCTGTTGCCCCCTGTTCATGGCACTTTGCTCTTAAAGAGGGGTCAAGTCCAACTAAGAACTGGCGGAACCTCTCCTCCCTCTGAGCCACCTGTCCATAGTTTGGGAATGCTTCATGCCCAAGTTGACTAATGTCCGCTGCATAAACATCCAAGCTCTCACCAGGGGCATGCATCCGGATCCAGATTCGATCTGAAGCAGTCCAGAAAGTAGCCATGACCAAATGCCTCCATCAATCTTGCCTTCACGGCCGCATAGTCCCTCTACACTGCCCTCTGTAGGCTGTCCCACAGTAGGAAGGCAGCTTTCGTCAGTCAAGTTGGCAAAAGGCGACTCAGTTCATCTTTGCATTCCTGGTCATTATTCCTGACCAAAGCTCTCTGAATAGAACAACTAAAGACCTAGCTACACGCAGTATTTTTCTTCCATGTGCTGTCTGCAAACTTCACACTACCTACAGCGGTTAGCAGGTGCTGACTCTAACTTCCACACTGCAGCTTAAGCGACATATTCTCACCCGCACGGAATCCCACCGTTCTGTCGACGCGCTCTATCATTGTGCATAACGCAGCCTCTGAATACAGACGTGTCCGTTGCTGGCTCTTTTTTTCTTCATATGAGGACTATTTTAACCCCCAATCATAGCTCTAAAGAAGGCAAGTGGAAGTAGTTTGGCTGCTGGTGCTGAAAAAAGGAAAGTTGTGCGTAAAACTGTTGTGTTTAAGAAAGAATTGATAGCCACCACAGTTGCTGTAAAAGACCAGAGAAATATTTTAGTGGCGTGCAGCTTTGTGGAGGCTTGACAACACTGTGCACATGTAAAACGAGCAATTCCAATCTAGCCTAACATCTTCAGAAAGTGCACGCGTCGATCGACAAGCTGGTGGGAAAAGAGCCCCAAAGCAGACGCTGCAAAGGTTCGCTGGTCTGACGTCACAGGAGAAGCCACTGCAGCCAAACAGCAGTAGCTTGACTTCAGGATGCCTGTTTCACAGCCTTTATCTCAGAAGCCGTTGAACATACTAGTAGCAGCGAGGCATGTTGTGGAAGACATGCTGCCTATCGCAGCTGTGGAGTTGTCACTGCAGTTCATGTTTCCAGTTGGTGTAGTTGTGTTGCTGTTGAAATGATCATCAGCATCCGTTTGGCACTAGTGTTTGTTCCTGCTACTACTGAGTGTTCTGTAAAAGAGTTGATTATTTTGCACGAGAGAAAAATCCAAAAAGGAACGGACAATAAAGTGCAGACATGACAATTACACTTGAAGTGGGTTAGAACTTATAGATCAATAGATGGCCTTTATTACCTGACTATCTAGTTTAGCAGGCCACACAAATAAGGATAATTCTGTCCCAATGTTGCTGGTTCCCGACCCAGCCCAATGACTGTCACTGTTCTAAGATGATTATGTTTGAGCTCCGCTATAATATACAGTTTTTAAAAAGTTACTCTTGCTAGTAACTAGTTACTTTGAAAGTAATGAGTAACTTGACGTACGAGGTACTAGTACAAGTACTTTTGAACAAGGTAACTAGTAACTGTAACTAAGTTACTAATTTAAAGTAACTTGCCCAACACTGGTCATGTGCCTACTCAACTGAAAGTATATTCACCTCTCCACTGTTCTCTAAACCCAGACCATGCAGATTGGAGTCTCTAGAGAGAAACGTGTAACCTACATGAAGAAAGTTAAATAATTGTTAAATTATTATTTATATTAAAAAAAAAAGTAGTTTGTTGTTCAGGGCTTAGGGCAGAGGATGTTGCCATGCTGCCATGAGCTAGGTGCTCCCCAGGTGGTTGATGGACTGATGTGACGATGACTTTTGTTGCATGTATCCTGCTGTGTATTTGTCTGTGATCTTTATGTTGTCTGTATTGTATGTCGTGTCCAGGTCTGAGAGAACAGATATTTCATCCATGCTATATGTCTTGTACTGTAGCATATTTGACAATAAAGTCACCTACCTACCTAAAGTTTGAAAGTTCAATGACAGCAAAACCTTAAATCGCAGAATAATCGTTATTTGAATATGAATAAAAATAATCGCGATTATAATTTTTGCCATAATTGTCCAGCCCTATTATTCCTAATCAACCTCAACAACACACAGACACACACTGCTGCTGACGCTCAAATATTGAAGCAAGTCCATGAGAAATGCTGAACCAATGTTGAATGGTAGCTAATGTGCCTGGCTAACATGAGTGGCATACCCTGGAACCCTAGCATACACCATTTAGTGTCAACATGGTACATCGCAAGGATTGTTTTAAGCATCAGAAACTCACAGTAGCAGACGCTCATGCAGTGTTGTCAGTGCCAACAACAGTGATATTTGCTTGTTGGAAATGTTCTGAATACCAATAATTACTTGGAAGTGGATATGCGCATATGAACACTCACTCATACTCAACCCTGGACAGAACAGAATAAAACATTCACTCCTTGTGTCATACTTTGTACAAATGTAGTTGTTTGAAAAAAAAATTGAATTGCAGGATTCCCACAAGTCAAAACTGAAAAAACTGAATTCTCCTCCCACCCCTCAAAAAATAAAAGATAAAAAGTGGAATACAATTAAGGAAAAAATAGAGCCCTCCGTGCTGGGTCTTTTGGTGTTCTGTGACTGTAGAATCATTCTAATTCCTGTGATAAGGTCTGACTCCAGGTAACCTTCAGTACTACCGGTAGATGTTCATATTGTTCATCTGTCTCATCATTGGTAAGAAGTGTTATCCAAAAACATATACACCTAATTTCCTGCCGTGATTCAAAGTAGGGATCCCGGCTGATCCTGGTATCGGGTATCAACTTGATCCAGCCTCTGAAAGTGTGATTGGGCATTAGTGAAAAATTGCTAATCCGGAGCCAATCCTGGCATTTAAAGTCTATGTTTAGTGCTCACATTGACGTCATATGTGGCACCAGCCATAATGATAACATGGCAGCAGCTAACAGCAGATACAACAGTGCAGCAGTGAAGTTTTCAATTTCCACCCGATGCTGAGCAGATCACTAGTTCTTCATTCACTGACTTGAATGAATGAATGAATTGATGTCCGCAGCAGCTGTGCGTGTGTTTGTTGAGTGAAGTGCTTCGTTGAGCAATCGATCATGAATAATAAAATAATGCACGACACAATTTCAGTTAAGAATATAATCATGTGAAATAGATCGTGTCACCCACCCATGAGTCGGATCCATGAATCATCAAATAAAATCATTGCAGAGTCTCTGGAATGACACATATTGTTAAAGGTTTTCATGAATTGAACATGCACTTTAAAGTACCATAATAAGCATAAAATCCTCCTGAATTCCCTCATGCTCGTCTTGGTCTGTGTTCCTTTCACAGCAGAGATGGAGCGGGTCATACAACCGCGTCTGCAGTCTCGTCGAATAGATACACCGGCAGATCTAATCAAATCAACTGTTGAGAGTTTCTTGTGTTAAAGGTACAATCAAAACCACGATTATGAACTAAAGTCATCCACACTCAAATGGCCCATGCTCAGATTTCCTCTCACAGCAAATAATGTCAACACATAGTGTTTTATTCTGAAAATTTCCCGGAAAATTCAGTTTGTTCCTCTCCACTCCAACTTGAAGCGGTGCTGCACGTAGCTCTGCAAGAAATAGAATAGCAGTGAAGTGGCACAGGCAACATTTGGTAAACACATTGATTCAATAAATAAAGTTTGTTATTCCATAAGAGGTCATTTTTGCCACTTTACTTAAACCATTACCAGTGTTATCCCACAACATGGAAAGATGGTTAATACTTAAACACTGGTATTGGATCGGTATCTGCATTGGTCGGGAATCTGTATCGGGAACATAAACGTCGGATCGGTGCATCCCTAATCCAAAGTCTGCCGTTTTAAACGTTCCAGCTACTTTAAAGTGTTGGAGAGCTAGAATAGAATTGCATCTAAAGTGTTTAACAGACTGGTCAAGAACCTTCTGTTTATGTTATTAGTGTCACGGGTCAAGGGAACGAGGAGGGAAGCCACGTGTTGGGAACGTGGAACTGGACCCAATCGCAAATGGTGAAAGTTACACTGAGGCAGGAGCAAGGTTGAAATAATATTTAATTAAACAAACAACAGAGTCTCAACTGAAAACGTCACCGAACCGGGAGAAAACTAACTTAAACCACAGGGAACTCGGGGAGACGAAAACACAATGGAACAAGAGTCAAGCACAAAAGAAACCAGGAAACACGAATAGACAAGACGAAACAAAACACTAACTCAGGCACCAGGGTTTAACACAATGTAATCCGAAATAAGCTAGTTGACAGAACAAGACACCGAAACAAAGAGACAATTTACCGTTGGGAACGAGAGTCCAAATCACAGGGAACTAGAGGAATAGTCACAGGGAACACAATGAGAGAGTCCAAGGAACTGGAAAGAAACGATCTTGCAAATAAGAAGCGGCACACTGGAGCCCAGGTGTTTATGTAATAAAGTTCATCAGGGGTTAATCGGCTCCAGCCGTGTGCCAAAGGAACAGAGGGAGAAAAGGAAAACCAGGACTCGGAGCCAGGACGCGGGGCCATGACAATTAGCCCTGTGGCTCAGCAGACTTGTGCCGAAGGGACAAGAATCGGGCTGCACTCATTGATCAGCCGGCCTATTTTATCATCTCTGATATAGATATTCTTAACGTCATGGTCGGTCGATCAAATGACTAATATTCACAGATTTTTATTTGTATGTTTTTTTAAATGTTATTATTATTATATATTATATATTATATTTTTATATTCATATATGATGAGCAATGTTGTAACATTTCACATCGCGATATAAAAATGACAGAATAAAGAATTTCTACGGAAAATCACAGTACTCGTAGTTTATCTACGTTCATGCAGTTGTGGAATGCATGTTTAATTTGAAAGACTAATGTGAATGATTTTTTAAAGCAAACACTGAAAACTGTACATATTTTTTTATGTCAAAATGTAGGAATTGGGCTGAAACTGTGAACTGATGTTAAACCTCCGCCTCTGGATGCACTACATAGTATGAGCTCCTAACGTCCAGCTGGGTTTCATTGGCCATCATGTCCTGTGCTAACCTAGTTTCAGAGAGACCGCCTGCAAGCCTCAAGACACATACATTGCACCCAACACCCACTCTGCTACTGTTGTGTTCCCAAACACAAACAACTCGCAGTACTTTTGTGGCAGCTGCGCATGGAAATCTCATGCTCTGATTCATTTGACCCTATTTTTATCTGACACATTAACTGACACATGCACACTGCAAATCCTTGTTTCTATCCACTGTGACTGTTTTGGGGTAAAATCAAATGCACCGCGTTCATGCATGCCCACGATGTTGATATGTATGATGGCATTGATTTACATAAGGCCAGAACCCAAGTAAATTAGCATGATGACAACCCACAAAACACAAGTCCTCGTCTGAAGTCTGAATTTCCATCACAAATAATAAAAAAAGGGAAATACATAAAGTGGATATAAAAATTGAAAAGTCAACTGGAAGAAATCTTTGCTTAAATGGGAATGAATATGACAACTTTTATTTCTATTCATTTTCACATATTTTTTTCCACTTTTAATTCCTCAATTTTGCATGCTCAACTCTAGGTACGACAAGTTGCTCAGTCTGAATTTAGGACTGCAGGCATTATTTTAATCATTGATATACAAAAATATATAAAAAAAAAAAATGATAGATCAAACTCACATTGTTTGATTCGAAACTCAGGTTCATCCCATATTCATGTCATGAATAGGAATTTGTCATGCAACATCCTCAGTCAAATCTTACCACATTACACACATTTCTTTCATTTACGTGTCTGGCACATTAATGATACATGTGCTTTTAAAGATTGAACACTCATCACTGGTTGATAACCGGAGGACAGTCGCATCTTCTTCCGTCGCCAAATGAAACTAAATCAATGAACAATAGGACTACACTAACATATCACTCCCGGTTACATTGTAAAACACGTGTTGACATAAAACTGAAATGCACCTATTACTCTTGTGGAAAAACTCTGGAGCAAACTGTAGTGTGTACACTGTCACTCTATTGTGTGACACTGAATTGAATCACACCGGCTCCGATAGTTCTCAACCGTCTTTATTCTTCTCTCCAGACAATCCCATATACCTTGTTTTTCCCTCTTACATCCGGGTTCCTTCCTTTCCTTTTCGTCACATCACATATACATTTCAATACAACATCTGCCTTTTTCTTAGAAACAAAATTTCCCATACAATAAAACTTTGATTGAACAGTGCAAATATAAACATCTGTAGTATACCCTTTTAACTCACTTTTTTTCCAATGACAAGTAACTGTTTTTTCAATGTCAAACAATTTAATATATATTCACATAATCAATTGCACACGTAATCACGAAGTTTATCTGGTGGTCTTCTAACCCTGTGAGATTCGTGCAGAGATTGATCTCTTTTGTTCTCTCTTGAAGCTTTGACTGGTTAATGTTCCTCTGTTCCATTTCGTTTTCTTTGACCTCTCTGTCCTCCACCTCACTCGTCTCATCCAGTTTTTTTTATCTATCTCGTCCAGTGAAAACGGTGTATCATATCTTTTTACATGTGTTGTGTTTTTTTTTATATCTCACACCTGATGGAGATTAAACCACAACTAGATTTCCAGTTTTTCTCACAACTTTATGTGATGTGAGGTTGAACAATGTTGAAAATGTATCTACTTTGCCTTGCTGCACAAGAACCTGGTCCCCCTTGCCCTTCTATTGAGATCTGCATGCAATTTTGTCTTGCCCTTTTGTTCTGCATCTTTGTCATGGACATCTAATGCTGTTGTGCTTGTCTGACTAACTCTCTCACTTTTCGGTTGAACAATAGTTCAGCTGGACTTATACCTGTTGTTGCATGTTGAACACACCGGTAAACAGTGACATATTTCCTTAGTTCTCATTTCCAGTCTAAACCTTCTGAAATTCTTATCCTTTTCATCAGTGATGCATTGTGGCATTCTACCTCACCATTCGCTTGTGCCCATTTTGGCATTGTTTTGAGATGCAGAATGTCATATGTGTTCATAATATTCTTTACAGTGAATTGTGGTCCATTGTCTGACTTGCATGTAAGTGCAAGTAAGTAGTCCATGTCTACTAAAAATAGTTTCAAGACTATCTAGCACGCTCTTCCTTGTAGTTGAGGTTATAATGTCATACTCAGTAATCATCAATGACCACCAATATGGAATGGTTTGATGGAAGCGGTCTTAACACATCAATGGCCATCCTGCCATGGAACATCTGGTTCTTAATGGCTCTGGTGGATCTGGTCTGGCCACTAGCTGACATGCGTGACAACTTTAACAGTATTTCTCTGTTGCTTTATCCATGCCAGGCCACCAAACCTTTGTTCTCAAATGTTTTGTCCCCACTATTCCTAAGTGACTGTCATGTGCCAGAGCAATTGCTTTTGATCACAACCCTTGAGGTAACACACACAACTCATTTACAATTGGCCTGTACGCTTTGCAGTGATCAAAACAACCACTTGTGAGTGCATGGTGCGCTTAGGTTCAGTGTCATCTACTGATTTTCTCTCTATCTCCCGAGTTTTTGGTGCGGCACTTACTGCTACAAATCTGACTCATGTTCATGACTCATCCTTGATAATGGATCTGCCATGTTCTGTTTCCCAGCAATATGTACAACTCTGAAGTTATAGGGTTGAAGCCTCAAAACCCATCTTTCAATACGTGCGCATGGTTTGGATTCCTTTCCATAAATAAACTCCAAAGGTTTGTGATCGGTCACAAGATCAAATTTCCAGCCATAAATGTAGTGATGAGGTCTTTCACATACCCACACAAGAGCAAGCACTTCTCTCTCTGTCTGAGAACTGTCCGCTCACATTCAGTCAGACTACGACTGATATTGCACACTGATACCATCTCCCCTTGTTGTACCCAGTCCTACTGGACCTGCATCTGCGATTACCTTGTTGGGTGCATCCTTATCAAAATAGACAAGTGTACCAGATTTTGCTAACTCGTTTTTCAAAGCCTGAAATGCTTGTTTTTGTTCAGGACCAAATTTAAATGGTGTGTCTTTCTGAGTCACTCATCTAAGTGGTTCTGACAATGTTGCAAATTGTAAGATGAATCGGCTACTGTAACCAACCAATCCTAAAAAACTCTGTGGCATTTTCTGGTTCTCTTGCTTCCAGTACTGTTCTTTCTTTTCTGGGTCAGCAGTATGCCCATGAAAACCAACCGGTTGATGTTGAACTGACATTTGTCAGTGTTTTAATGTTATACCACATTCTATCAACCGTTTCGTGACTGGCTCCAGATGTCTGTCATGTGTTTCTTCTTCTTCTGGATCTGGACCATGCATGATTACGTCATGTCGAAATGTTTCGAACTCTTTCAATGCCAGCTAAAGCATTTGTTATTTCATGCTGGTATTTCTTAACACTTTGCATCTGTACAGGCCTCTGTATACTGCAAACGTAGTTATCTCTTGTGATTCATGGTCTAATTCCAACAGTGGGAATCATGATATTTTACTTAGGATTATAAAATATCTGCAATTGAATAAATTGTTTTATAATGCTTTGTCTAATGAAAGATTGAATCCAACAGACGCAGTGATAATGGGTAAGGTAACCTCCGTTTGATCCAGCATGAAAGGCGTGTGTTTGATAAGGATAGTGTGGGAAAGATGTGTGAATGGAAGAGCGAGTTATGAAAGGCAGGAACCACCGGGTATGAGGACCATTGCGGAACCCAGGAGACATCTAACCCAGAACCGGTCCAAACAGCTTGAGTTGAGCCTGATTTTGTGGGGACAAGCATCTACCTTCCCCCAAGTGAAGGAATGTGGAAGATAAGGAACCTCTGGGACAGCGATGGGTCAGGAGGATGAATTATGGAGCCAGGCAGAGATGGGACGAGCCAGTCCACCAGCAGAAGCAAGCCAATCAGAGGAGAGGAGCGGATCATCTGTTTACAGCATTCCACCCAAAAAAGGACAGGAAATGGGCAACAACAAGAGGATTCATCAAGGTCGCTCCAAACCAAGGGGTGTCGACACCAGATCAGGAATGTGGCGCCATGGCAACCGGGACCCCAAGATACCAGGATCAATCAGTGGAGACTACACCCCAAGATGAACTGAAATGTGTATTATAAGGGTCAGGGTCAGTGATAGTCTTTGTCACTCTACACCACTGGAGCTAAAGCTAAGTCAGGCGTAGTTGTGGACCCAGAGCTGTGTTAGGGTAATTAGACTCCTCTGTCAGGGAATACATTCTTTTTGATTTTAACTTGTGGGTTTTTGGTCGTCATTCTCACTAGTAAACGGACACGCGGAAGATACATTGGAGGTGTATATTCCTACACAACTGATGATATCCCCATTTCAGGTCTAGTTTACTGAAAACAGTTGAACCATTCAAACCTTGAAGTATCTCATCAACTATAGGTATTGGGAATCTTTCTCATATGATTGCTTCATTAGCTTGCCGCATATCAATGCATAGTCTTGTATCTTTATCAGCTTTTGGTAGTATCACAACTGGGTCGCCCCATGGAGTGGGGCCCTCTACCTTCTCAATAATGTCCATGTCTACAAGCTCATTTATTTTCCTCTCCACTGATGCTTGAAAGGTATCCATCTGAATGGCTGAGCCACTGGTTTTACTTTTGGGTCAATATACAAACAAATCTGTTTAATTTTTAATAGTGTTTCATTTTCTGCAGTTGGAACTGGTCGACAGTTGACACGGGACAAGATAAAGTTTAACAATTTAATTGATGGATACTAATAAATGAAATACACAGACAAGTAACTATTAACTAAAGGTGCCAGGAACCACAAGGCAGACCGAGAAGAACACACAGGGAACGGGGAAGAATCTGGAACACTAGAAAGGCTACCCTAGCGAAGGCTAAGAGAAAGGCTAAGCTAGGAAGCCAGCGAAGGAATAGCGAGGAAGGACGTGAAAACAGACAGAATGGGGATTCAGCGCGGGCGGAATTTAGAATATCAAGCGAGAACACGGAAGTCTTGGAAGAGGTACCTTAGTGGAGAGTCGAAATCCACCATCATGTAGCTCGTGTTGTTAAGGAATATATCCATGAACCGAGGGATCCATGAGCGTTCCTCTGGGCTGTAGCCCTTCCAATCTACAAGGTACTGGACCCCTTAGCCACGCCGTCTACAGACCAGTATCTTGTGTACCTTATATAGAGGGTGTTGGTTGATGATGATGGGAGGAGGAAGAGCTTCAGAGGCTGCATGGAGTTTAGAGGATGAAGCAGGCTTGAGAAGGGAGACGTGGAAGGTTGGGTGAATGCGCAGCGAGTCCGGGAGCTTGAGGCAGAGAACCGAGGCGTGGACGATCCTCGGATCACGCAGGCGTCGGCGGTCTCGGACCTGTCAGATTCATGGAGACGAGAGAGGACGTCCGGTGTTCTTGGTGTTCAGGCTCCCTGGATGGGAGGTTATAGAAAAGTTGAATCGTCCCAGCAGCAAGGCCCAGTGCGCTTGGCGTGCGTTCAGGCGTTTAGCAGTCTGCAAGTATGTTAAGTTCTTGTGGTTGGTTAACACTATGAAGGAGATTTCAGTGCCCTCCAGCCAGTGCTGCCACTCCTGTAGTGGAGCCACCATCGCCAACAGATCGCAGTTGCCCACATTGTAGTTGCGCTTTGCCGCGGTGAGTCCCATAGAGAAGAATGCTCATGGATGTACCTTTTGTTCTTCTGGCTCTCTCTGGGAAAGGACTGCTCCCAATCCACATTCAGAGGCGTCCACCTTGATGTTGAATTGGCGTCGAGGATCGGGGTGACGCAGGATCGGAGCCGAGGAAAACATGGTCCGGAGTTTGGAGAAAGCCTGGTTGGCTTCTGGACTCCAAGTACACTCCTTTCTGGAAGAGGTGAGAGCACTTAGTGGAGCGGCAACCTTGTTATACTTCCGGATGAAGCGTCTGTAAAAATTAGAGAAACCCAGGAATTGCTGGAGCTGTTTACAACTGTTTAGCATCCTCCAGTTGACAACAGTCTCAATCTTTGCAGGATCGGTGATGAGACGTCCCTCATCCAGGATAAAACCCAGGAAGCTGGCCTGCTTTGTGTGAAACTCACACTTTTCCGCCTTGCAGTAGAGTTTGTTCTCCTGCAGCCTCTGAAGAACTAGGCGGACGTGTTCGAGGTACACATATACAAAATGATTAAACATGTCCCTCTAGACGTCATTGACCAGAGAGTGGAAAACGGCATGACCCGGTACTCGAAATGACCCAGAGGAGTTTTGAAAGATGAGAAAGATGATTTGAGAGATTTGTCCTTCTTACTTACGAAAAAGAAACCGGCCTCCAGTGGACAGGAAGAGGCATGGATCAGGCCTGCTGCCAAAGACTTATTTATATATTTCTCAAGGGCTTCTCTCTCCGGTTTGGAGACATTATATAATCTGGCACCATAACCTGAGCTAGGTCGTGGTAACACGAGGGGACCCAAGAGAGATCAGGAGGAGACGGAGGAGGAGGACGAGGAAGAGAAGAAGCAGAGCAGACACAGTGTGCGTGGCAGTGAGTGCTCCAACCTCTGATTTTAGAAGTTGTTAGGATTGTAAAGAGACACCCATGGGAATCCGAGCACCAGTGGAGATGAGGAGGAAGGGAGAACCAGGAATGAAATAGTCTCGTGTGGTTTCTGGAGAGGATGAGGGTTACAGGTGTGGTGCGATGAGTGACGCGAGGAAGGGCGCTGCCATCAATCGCTGACAGAGAGCACGGAGTGTCCAGCCTGAGGAGAGACAGGGACAGAGACTCAGTAAAGGAGGCATCTATAAAATTGTCATCAGCACTGGAATCTACGAAGGCCTTTATGGAGGCATAATTCTTATTTTGGCGCAAGGAAGCGGAGAAAATAATTCTGCCGATCCTGGAGAGACCTGGAGAACTGACCTTGATGTTGGAGATTAGTGGAAGACGAGGACCTCTGGGACGGATGGGACAGGCACGGATGTTGTGGCCCAGTTGACCACAGTACAGACAAAGACCGCGAGAGATTCGAATTTGTCTCTCTGCTGGGGTCCTCCCCACCTGCATGGGTTCAGGGAGATCTCCTGGAGATACAGAAACAGGAGGGACTGCAGGTGGAGAAGACGGAGCTGGAAGCACCACGTGAGAAGTGGACTGGCTCCGCTGGGCATGCTCTCTTAGACAATTGTCTATGTGGACAGAAAGTAAAATTAGTTCCTCCAGGGAGTTAGGCTCATCACAGAGGGAGAGTTGGTCTTGGCTGACACTAACCAAGCCATTACAAAAAGCGGACATGAGAGCAGGCTCGTTCCAGCCAGTGGCTGCTATACGGAACCTGACTGAATACTTGGAGACAGATTCTTTTAGTGAGTCTTGAGCAATATTAATTAAGCGCTGAGAAGCACTGGGTCTGTTTTTAAACGGAGCATCAAAAACTCAAAACTCATTTGAGAAGTCCTTGAAACTCTGGAGGAGTGGAGAGTCTGACTCCCATAAGGAAACAGCCCACTGGCTAGCTTTCTCATGCAGGAGGTTTATGCAGAAAGCTATTTTGGCTGGATCTGTCTGGAAGTGTGACGGCTGAGAATCAAAAACCAGAGAGCATTGAATGAAAATTTTTTTTGCAGGAGCCTGGCTTACCCGAATATACCTTCGGCGTGGGGATGGCCGGTTCGCGCCAGGCGGCTGCAGGACATGCTGGTTCAGCTGCAGTGCCTGCTGTTGAAGCTCGTGTGAAGGCACCAGGTTTAACGGAAGGTACAGGTTGACGGTCAAGGACGAAAGAGATGCTCTGCAGCTGCTCCAGGACGCCCTGCATTGTTCTCTCAAGAGTAGAGATCCTTAAGCCCTGAATGCCTCAAGCCATCTGTAATTCTGCAATCATTGCTGGGTCTGAATCCCAGCTAGATGGTTCTGTCATAATTGCCTATTAGTGGACCCAGGTGCAATTAATTGGAGGCTGGCAGAAGGCACGGACAACAAGATTAAATTAATAAATTTAATACAAAAATCACAATAAGTACAACAACAAAGTAAAAGCATGCGGAACAGACAAAGAATAAGAGCACAGAATGCGGAACGTGACAGACAAGTAGCAGCTAACAGGGGGCTTTATGGGAGAGGTGAATCCTTTTATTATCCAATTCTCAGACGCGAGGCGGAGCCTCGGAGTGGAGAGTCACAGTTAAAATTCATGCAAACAAGGTGTGATCCTTGGAGAGAGCTCATCTCCACAGAAAGACCAGAGGTACCACATTTCCCATGATCCCACGCGGTCCTGACGTCATCCTCTTCCCTTTTTACTGTTAGTGATCCGGAAAGACCATAGTGCTTCTGCTACCTACCCCTCCCTTTCAGAGCTGCTGTGATTCTGTGTGTGTCACACTGCTTATTCTCTGTATCCTGTGCATGTGAGTGAGGCAGATCCCCTCACTCCACCCCTGCGTGCTTCTCAAACTCAATTCCTTTTCCTTGGTCGTTGGCCCAATCAATCACCAGAAGACATTGCCAGGACAACAGCTAAAACCGAGGCTCATAACCATCCATCCATCCATCCATCGTCGTCCGCTTATCCGTTGCCGGGTCGCGGGGGTAGCAGCTTCAGGAGGTCACGCCAAACGCCCTTCTCCCGAGCAACATCCACCAGCTCTGACTGGGGGATCCCGAGACGCTCCCAGGCCAGCGCAGAGATATAATCTCTCCACCTGGTCCTGGGTCGACCCCTCGGTCTCCTCCCAGCTGGACGTGTCTGGAACACCTCCAAAGGGAGGCGTCCAGAGGGCATCCTGATGAGATGCCCGAACCACCTCAACTGACTCCTAGCAATGTGGAGAAGCAGTGGCTCTACTCCGAGCCTCTCCCGAGTGACAGAACTTCTTACCCTATCTCTAAGGGAGACGCCTGCCACCCTTCGGAGAAAACCCATTTCAGCCACTTGACCCAAAGCTCATGACCGTAGGTGAGGGTCGGGAAGAAGATTGATCGGTATTTAGAGAGCTTTGCCTTCTGGCTCAGCTCTCTCTTATGGACGACAGTGCGGCAAAGGGATTGCAATACCGCCCCTGCTGCCCCAATTCGCCGACCAATCTCCAAATCCCTAATCCCCTCACATGAGAACAACACCCCGAGATACTTAAACTTCTCCACTTGAGGCAAGATCTCAGTCCCTACCCGGAGAGAGCAATCCATCCGTTTCCGGTTGAGAACCATGGTCTCGGACTTAGAGGTGCTTATCCTCATGCCAGCCGCTTCACACTCAGACGCAAACCGATCCAGTGTGAGCTGTAGGTCACACGATGATGAAGCCATCAGAACCAAATCATCTGCAAAGAGCAGAGACTGGATCTTCAGGCCACCAAACCGCAAACCCTCCTCACCAGAGCTGCGCCTCGAAATCCTGTCCATGTAGACCAAGAACAGGATTGGGGACAAAGCACAACCCTGGCGAAGACCAACCCTCACTGGGAATACATCGGACTTGCATCCAAGTATACGAACACAACTCCCGCCCCGGGAATACAGAGACTGAACAGCCCTCAGTAGAGAACCACTCACCCCATACTCCCAAAGCACCTCCCACAACCGATCCCTGGGCACCCGGTCATACGCCTTCTCCAAGTCTACAAAGCACATGTAGACGGGTTGGTCATACTCCCAGGAACCCTCGAGAATGGTCGCAAGAGTAAAGAGTTGGTCTGTAGTTCCACGGCCAGGACGGAACCCGCATTGTTCCTCTTGAATCCGAGGTTCGACTATCGATCGGACCCTCCTTTCCAGCACCTTGGAGTAGACCTTACCAGGGAGGCTGAGGAGTGTGATGCCTCTGTAATTTGCACACACTCTCTGGTCCCCCTTTTTAAATAGAGGGACCACCACCCCCGTCTGCCACTCGTCCGGTACCGACCCAGATCTCCACGCAATGTTGAAGAGGTGTGTCAACCACGACAGCCCATCAACACCCAGAGCTTTCAGCATTTCAGGACGAATCTCGTCAACTCCCGCAGCCTTGTCATAACATTGAATACATATAAACACAAGTGAATACAACCATGAATGTAAAACATTTGAAAACATTCTCCATGCTCTCAGAGAAATGGAAATGAAGAATTATAGATCATCCCTAACAAAAACAGTAAAAAAAAAAACAAAAACGGAGACTTGCAGCAGTGCCCAGCTCAAGGAAACAAATCACTACATATATGTCAGGCATCTAACAAATTGTAGCACTGTAAATAAGAAAACTGGAAGTATTGCTTGGTTGAATGAAATAAAAACAATGAGAACAAATCAGGTGATGACTCCCTCTGGTCCAGATCAGCTTATTTAAGAATGTATTTGGGATTTGAAATTAATAAAATGGTTAGTCAGGAGCTAGAAACAGACTTATATAACTACCATGAAGATACAGTTCTGGGTGGGATATAGACACTCAGGACAGAACAGGAAGAGAGATGTTTGCTCACCAAAAACAAGCAGACTTTGATCTCTGAACTGGTCCTAGCAAACCATCAACCTTGCTGCACTGATCAACGACTCCTGACATCAACAGAGGGACAAGTTGACTTGGAGAAAGAGACTGTTGGGAAACTGTTGGCTTTTGGTGACAACAAAGCTGTGTGAGCTCAAAGATTTGGAGCTGTGACAGGTTACATCACAGCGGAAATGGCTGGACGGTGGATGCTGCGTCTGATGGGCTGAGTTCATTGCATCCCGTCAGTGCTGTGGAGTGGACTGTGGGACGAGGTTCCTGCAAAGCCCGGCTGCTGAGGATCCAGTGGGTCCTGCTACATCAAGGGTTTCAAACTGACCCGCAAAAGGGCCGCAGTGGGTGCAGGCTTTTGTTCCAGCCCTGAAAGCAAAAACAGGTGAACCAATCAGGTGTCAGCTGAAACAAACAGCACCAGACTGACGATCAACTGATGACAGTCTTCAGACACCTGATTGGTGAGTAGGTGTCCTCTTGATTGGTTGGAACAAAATCCTGCACCCACTGCGGCCCTTTGAGGACCGGTTTGACACCGTTGTGCTACGTCTTCCCTGCCAACAGCAACATCACCAAAGTCTCCTACCCAGCCGACACTGGTTGTTAACACCTAGCAACCACCACATGGACAATGTGATCAAGCAAGGAAGGCCAGGACACTTCAAGAGAACAAGGATCAATACGACGCCAGACAACCATCAAAGACATGAGCGAGCCTAAATTGTGTGTACTGGAATATATGTTAATTTTGCTATGACATAAAAAGTCGACTACTCTAGTCGGACCTGCCACCATAAACAGTAGAAGTTTAGTGGACAGGATTTGGTCATAAGGATGTAAAAATCCATGTGAATGTGAGTTAAAGAAGAAATTATTTATTTATGTTCATTTAAAAAACAAAAAAGGTGACCAGCATTGCTTGACCTGAGATTTGTCGCATTACACTAGTATATATATTAAGATGTTCTCTATGTGAAGTTTCCATTCGAGTAGAACCAGTGTTTAGAAGAGAAACAAGTACACATTTGAATTCTGATGCGCACAATGAGGATCATTGTGCAAGGGGGGAGTTTGATAAATAAATAAAAATAAAACTTTAGTAATAGTAAGTAGTAGTAAGTAAGTAATGAAAAGCCACTAACAACCGTCTTTGGGAGATCTATTTGCAGCCTGTAACCTGACATGGCCGGCTGAGTAACATCAACTGCAGTCCAAGTGAAAGGCAGTACGAGCATGCAACATCTGGATCACTGCACTCAATCCAACGAGTTGAGAAACAAAGACGAAAAATCAGGGCAGTGAAATTAAATATTTAAGAATCAAGATTAAACAATGAAACATTTTATTTGTAGTAATGAGAGACTTAATGATTTGAAAATATTAAATGTAAATAACATTACATTTAGTATGATATGCAAAGACTTAGAAAGACAAGAATAATAGCAACAATTGCATTAACTGTGAGTTTCCTTTTGGCATGTTGTATCATACCACTGATGAGAAAACCCTGAGAATGGTTGGCAACAATTGAACATCATGAATGGTCTCCGACGTGCAACAATGACTGCTGAACGACAACAAATGGCAACAGAGCAACCACATCTTAACCCTGGTCCAGACCTTTGTACGATTATCTGGAGATCTCGGACAGTGACAACAAACAGTTTCAAGATGATCTGCCTATGAATTAATGTTTTCTGTTGAGCAACAAAGTCTTTATAACTACTTTCACCTGCCATGAAATGAGATGTATTTAACTTGTTGTACTTCACTTGGCTTTGACCAGTCATTATCTTATGATGCATTTGTTTTATGTTTGATCTTATGATGTGTTTGTTTGCATAAAAAATGTTGAAAATAGTTTTTGATTGTTCATGTTCATTATTGTACACTTGTTCAAGTGTACATATTCTGATATTCAATATACTCTCACTGCTTTGCAGTACTATTACATCACTTACAATAAAAATAAAAAGGCATTGCTTACTAAGTTTGATGTGTGGGCCAGAAAACCCACAAAGGAGGGAATATGTTGTAGAATAAATGAATATAGCTCATTAGAAACTTGTGCAACACTGATCAAGCATGATCTTTTTCTGTGGTGAACTGTGGTTCACCCATGCTGGACTCAGTCAGTTTAACAATATTAGTTACTTTTGCACAAACAGAATGTTCAGCCCAGTTTCCAAGTACGTCAGACCTGGTCTCCTTGGGAAGAAAACACACTTGATCATCTGTAATGACAGGTCATGATGGCCCAGCCAAGCATCCTGGATTCGGGCAAATCATGTAACACTTCCAGTGATCGGACATTCTAATATGGTTGTGTGTTATTGTGTGTTGGATTTGAGGAACGCCCTCGGTCCAGTCTCTGTTTAATTGTATCTGCACTTTGTCTTCTTTGATGCTTACCACTGATGCTTACTACTGATGCTGACCATTGACAACTAGATGCTGATGCTGATCTGGAATAAACTCCGTATTGCATCCCACAACATCTGTGGTTCTTTGTGCTTCCGTTCTCTCCTGCTCAACGCCCTGAGATCAATAGAACATCATCTGTCTGTCTGTACACTTGCCTAATGGGTTGAACCTTAAATCCACAATCCTGTATTTGTATTATGGATATGTCATCTATGGATAAGGTATAAGAACAATAAACAAAAGATAAAAAAATGCATTTATTCAATATATATACAATATACACACAATAAAAAAAAAAAAACACAGATCAATGATAACAGTTCCAAAAGGTAGCAGAAGCAATTGGAATACACCCTCAACCTTTGCTCCCCATGCAGACTAATATCTTCAGCAAAAACACAATTTGCATTACATTTCAGTTGGCATAATGCACCAAGAGATGCGAATAACAGAGAAATGGTGCGAACTGCATTGTTGACTTCCAGATAAAATCATCAATATTATTTTTCAAATGTAGTTTTCTTTACTTTGGTTGTGCAGTATATGTGATTTGCATCCACTTGTATATCCTTGGTCTGGTGACGTTTTTTTTCCACATCACAGCAATATTTGTCTTTTTTTTTAAAATACAAATACAATGAAAAAAGTTGCGTCAATTTTCCAAGGTTTTATAGTTTTTATTGTGTTTGTTCATGTCCATGGGCGCAACATATAACCATAATAAATTTTCTGTCCAAAGCCATAAATCATAAGAAATTTTAGATGAATTACTCGCAAATACGTACACATTTCAGCCTTTCATGCCTTTTCTAAAGCAATGTTTCATCATTAATTTCTCAACAGTAGTTAAATATGTTTTTTTTGGTTTGCTTGTATAAAACTTCTGAGTCAAAAATATTGAATATAAATATTTGTTTTCTAAGATGAATTTAATTCTTAATTCTTCAGAAGCCATCATCACATTAGAATCAGACCGATACAGATTTTGGATTATTTTATGCCCTGTCAATTGCAGAAATTATGCCACATTTAAGACGTGGCATAATTTCTGCAATTTTTTTTTGTCCCAGAGTTGGCTGCACTGTGATAGTTTGTGTATTTTCTTTAACGTCATAACAATTATTATTATAGTTTTTACCATTGGATTTTCCCTGCACTTAATTTCTTGATGTTCAAGCATCACTGTTTTCTGATTTGTGCTGATTGCATAATTTTGATGAGATTATTACACTAGCATTTCATGATCTTGATTCTTGATAGAAAGCATCGTCGTTTTATCATTGCAACAACTAAGAATATGGCTGCAAAGGTTTTATCGCCACAATCAGACTTCCTTTTGCGAAGTCAGCTTTGCCTATATAAAGGGACTGACACAGACGCACACCTCATTCAATTGCCATATAAAGGCAAAAAGTGTTCGTCAAAAATTGCGTGACTTCCTTCCTCTAAGATTTGACTATACATACTTCTCTGTGTTTCAACACTTGTGCCGCTTCGACGAAAACAACCAGACAACCCAGCTACACCACCTGCTGCAACTCAGAACATTTACGGTGAGCACTGATCATCACATGCTGCTTATACTTTTGACTCTTATTCTGTGAATCTTTTGCTATTCAGGACACACTTTTGGACAACGAGTAGCTTGATTAAATGCAAATGGCTTAATTCCTTCCACAGCTATGACCACTTTTCACATCACATCACACTGGTTTTTTATAGCATGGTATCAATATCAAATAAAAAAAGAGGATAACCGCTTACAGCTATTGTGACTGTCCAGCTCCTAAAGAAGTAGTTGAGGAAGTTAAAGCACAGCACAGAGCTCAAGCGGAACTCTGTGGTTTCCTCTCATGCTGTAGCTGAACATGAGCAAACAGGTTCGCTTTGAAAGAACAAGTGTTTGATAGCATGAAAATAAAGCTTTTCTGATACAGACAGCTATTTAAGTGGGAAACTTCTATCCATCAGGCTTATTGGCTCTTTGACTCACCTTGGGTAGGGAAATTGCAAGGCAACTTCTGAGTGAAGTTTTGTTTTGTATATTCTAAAAAATTAATCTATGATTCTAAAATTCTGTGGATTGCTTAACTTTTTTCAAATTACTACTGAAATCATTGCGCTTGTGTTCTCTCTTTTGGAAATCAGTTTGGCAATGATCACAGGCAAACACACACACACAAAAAAGCATGCATGCATTGAGCTGCGTGCAGGATTGGTGCACTTCACCACTTTCCAAGCGTTCAAGCGTTAACTGTAATCCTTAACTTGTGGGGAGGATTGGGTTGTATCCTTTCTCCTCTCTCCTCTCTCCCTGTCTCTCTCTCTGTATCTCTCTCTATACATCATGGAATGGTTTCATATGTGCTTATGTTTTTATTGCATCTTATTTCATGCATTGCTTCGACAGGAAGTGACAAAATGTGAAGAAGAAATGAAAGAACTTCAAACAAAGCCTTATAGGAACCTTTTTCATATGCCACCAAGTCCCCTCTGCCTTATGACATTTCCTGTCATGGGTTGCCACAGCAAGTGAGCCTGCCCCACCTTAACCCATCTTGTGCACCAAAATCCAACTTAGCTGTTTCATTCCACGGTGGTTACAGGTCTTAACATAGGTGGTGGTCAGAGGTCACATAGCATCTGCTTGTGTACTATACAATGCAGATGGCAGACGCCCGAAACTTCAATTCAAGCAACATTTGTGGAGTGTTGAGTAACTTCTATGTTTAGTGACAACTCATCCGTTCACCGAAACAGTGCATAAGAGCGCTTTGGAGAGAAGGTCAAAACAAGATACTACTTTTCGGGAATGCGAAAAAAATGTGGAAACAATGATGGTAGAAGCCAAATTCATTTTTGTTAGTCTGGTCATGTGACCAGCTATGGTTGTTGGAAGAATTAGGGCAGTCTAATCTGAAGGCACAAGCTGGAAAGCTTGACTTTATGAAACACTGAAAGAATTCCTTTATGTATCAATATTAAGAAAATGCTGCTTCATGAATGATTTTGCTGGCTGTGAATCACCTGCAGTCCGATTGAGTGAATTGCACATAGAATATTTGTAACTCAAATTATATAGATAAAATACAAAATCGTTTTTGAGAGAAATATTGGGAGGTGGAGGCATTCTGTGTCACTGAGCCTATCTAGTGGTTAATGTCACGTCTAAGTTGCTACACTTGATTTTTAACCTTGTTCTTTGCCATCTAACCAGGGTCACTAAGATACTGTCGGTAGTGGCTAGTCACCAAGGCAACACTTCACATGCTTAAGTTATTTCTTGACCATTTAGACATTTTGTGATTTGTTGAGCAGCGAATCTATACAGGCCTACCGGATGTTCTGCACTTTTAGCAATGATCATCTGGTATAATGCTGCGTTGGTCAGCTGCTGTAATGACCTCCATGTATGCTCGCCTTGGTTGAATTGAATTGATTATATCACAGACGAAGCCTGAGTGGAAAAGTAGAAAGAAAAGAAGCAAAAGAGGAAGTGCAGAAACAAAGTGGATATGAAACAAAAATGATAAATTAGACATGAAACCAAAACATAGGTAGATTTATTGTCATTTCTGCCATATGTATTGCATATGGAGGATTGAAATGTCATAACTTAGCGGCCCATGCAGTGGCATATACAACACTGAACTATGTATAAAATACAACATAAAACAAAAACAATCAAAACAATGTGAACAACAAAAGCAAAAATAAACAACGACAAAAACATAAGTGTCGAGTTAACAATGGGAGTGCAAACAAAGTGTGTGTGTCATACAGAAAGTGTCAAAGAGTGTGCATATTCATACACACACGGTGGGGTGTGTGTGTATGAGTATGCACACACCCCCCCACCAGTCGGCTGGTTCAGGCCCCCCAGTCTTCGCAGCCTTCTTCTGACATCGCAAACATGAACTTCCTTCACGCCATTTTCAGCTTGTGTTCTGTTATCTCCTACGTTAGGATTCCAATATGGCCATGGCTGCAGAGATTACACCAGAAGAGCTGGAGGAACTTCGGGAAGCATTTGCCATGATAGGTCAGTCAATCAGTCATTAAATTAAAATGAATGCTTTTTGCAAGTCCAGTAAAAACCCTGTTGCTTCGTTTTTGTTATCCATTGCTCAGGTTACACATCCCATTTGGCACATTCATTCTCAAGTACATTGGTTCTACAGTTCTAGAGGCTGACCCTTTGGTCCTAAATCATAACCCTCAATAATGGATTATCATTTAGAAGCTAGTCGTTTGCTTACAAATTCTGTCATTTCGTTGAAATGCCAATTAAGTGAATTGTTTTCCAGCACGTTTGAGAATGATGGCAGTTATGACACTGGCACTGACACAGTATGACACAGTTCATATTTGTCTGCCACTTATGGACCAATTTTACTTATTCTGCAGATGTAGACAAAAATGGCTACGTGAGTAAGGCTGAGATCAATGAGCTCTTCAGGGCTGCCAACTTGCCACTGCCTGGCTACAGGATCCGAGACATTGTCCAGGAGCTAACCCAAAACAGTGACAATCTTACCTTTGAGGAGTTCTCCCAAGTGAGTACACAGGTTGCAAATGTCATGCAAGATTAACTGGACAATTTGGAGACATACTTTTTTGTGGCGATCAGATTGTCCATGGGCTCAAGAGCACAGAGGTAGCCAAGACCTTCAGGAAAGCAATCAACAAGAAGGAGGGCATCCGTAGTGTAGCTGGAACTTCAGAACAGTCTGGAACTCAGCACTCCTATTCAGGTTGGTGCACACACAATAATGATTATGCACGCACACATAGCTTGTATGCATCCAAGCCCAGTGAGCCATGCAAAAATGTGGGTATTACCTCCACCCATGAAGACCCAAAGGTGTCAGGATGCAGCACTGCACTTGCAGACACAAACAAGCACCTCTTCACAAGCACCTGAAATATTTGTGTGTCTGTAGAGGAGGAGAAGGTGGCGTTTGTGAACTGGATAAATCAAGCGCTTGAGAAGGACCCGGATTGTCAGCATGTCCTCCCAGCTGATCCCAGCAATGATGACCTGTTCAGAGCTGTGGGAGACGGAATTGTTCTCTGGTATTTTTTTCAGTCAGCACTACCTATTCTAACTACTCTTACTGTCCTTCACCTTTTCTTTTTTATGCATTTATTAATGAAGCCTTCATAGAGTTATTACTTGTTGAATTAATGAAAGGGCAACACCAGACAGTTTAGTCTTTCACTCAATGATAGTGTCAGGCCTCAACTGTGTTTGGTGTGAGTCAGGGATTATAGGAGCTCAACCAGGCTAATACCAGTTCCTTCAGCTCACTGCACATGGGAACTTTGACATGAAGTTATATATAGGGCTGTTGCTATATTGTTGCACAAAAAAAAATCACAGTGCGGGTGGAAAATGTAATTATGCCTGCATCTGATAAATATACGTTTAGGGTCTGCCTCGGGATGAAAAAGCGCAATCAACAATGACGGCAGCCCTCGTATTGCTGTTGCTTCTGTGACAAAGAACAAGAAAATCATTTAATGTTGCAATGCTTTTATCCACTTGTCAACCACACACTCATTGTGTTTCCGTTGTTGACAGCAAAATGATAAATCTATCTGTTCCGGATACCATTGACGAGCGTACCATTAACAAAAAAAAGATGACGCCCTTCACGATTCAGGTAACACGGAGGAAACAAGCTGGACAGACTCCATTCTGTGTGACAGGTGTTCATCTTCAGGTGTCATGTTTTTCACAGGAGAACTTGAACTTGGCCCTCAACTCTGCATCTGCCATCGGTTGCCATGTGGTCAATATTGGAGCTGAGGACTTAAAAGAGGGGCGGCAGCACCTTGTCCTTGGTCTGCTTTGGCAGGTCATCAAAATCGGACTTTTTGCAGATATTGAACTCAGCAGGAATGAGGGTTAGTATATGTGTGTGTGGGGTGCATGGGTGATGTTTTATTTCACCATGTGCAAACAGTCTCACATAGTGTTACTCAACAAGTTCAAATTATCTTTTTATCTGTTTGTATGTCTGCATCTGTGCGTAGCCCTCATCGCACTGCTACGGGACTCCGAAAGTCTGGAGGATCTGATGAAACTTTCTCCGGAGGAGCTGCTACTGCGCTGGGCTAACTTTCACCTGGAGGAGGCTGGGTGTTCCAAGATCAACAACTTCAGTTCTGACATCAAGGTTTTGTCACTTACTCACAAACGGAAACACACACACAAACGTACACAAACGTTCTGTCTCGGCCACTGCAGGACTCAAGAGCATATTACAACCTGCTGAATCAAGTGGCACCTACTGGAGATGAGGAAGGTGTTCCTGCCATTGCCATTGACATGTCAGGCATCAAGGTGAGAACCAAGTGTTTCTTTAAAAAATATTTATTTATTATTATTTCTTAATGTATACTTGAACATACATAAAGTTAAATTGACACCTGTGAATGAGAAGGCACTTGTATGGATGCGGCACGTTACACTGACCTGTCCTTTCTTTCTATAGGAAAAGGAGGACCTAAGAAGGGCAGAGTGCATGTTGGAGCAGGCGGACAGGTTGGGCTGCAAACAGTTCGTCATGGCCCCTGATGTCGTCCGTGGAAACCCCAAACTCAATTTGGCGTTTGTGGCCAATCTCTTCAACAAATACCCGGCACTGAAAAAACCTGAGAATCAGGAAATTGACTGGAGCAGCATCGAAGGTAAACACATCTTAATCATGAACTCCTCGGGTCCATTTAAAAAGCAATCAAACTCAATAGTTTTTCAATTTGGGTGCGGTTGTGAATTCTTAGTTCAATCTTTCCCCAAATCAATGGTGCCCCACATTCAGCTCATAAAGGAGGATATAGAGACATCAACAACTGAACACAGACAGCACAAATAAACATGGCATTACGGAAGTCAAATTACAGTTCCTTTTGGAGGCAGAAACATTAATGACTGCATGTGGAAAAAGAGAGCACATTATTATTAGTAGTTAGTAGTAATTAGTAGTAGTAAGTTAATTAGTAGTATAAGTTGAGTCTGTCAGTGTGACTACCACATTACCATTTAAAAAACTAAACGCGGAGCATCACCCTGTTTCTTTTCCCACAGCACTCCATGGTATTTTGAAATACTTCCATTGGAAGGAAGCCCTGGCCATTGAATATGCTTCATTTAGTAGAAGCTGAAGTTCCAGTACAGCCAACCCACTCTGCGGTGACTGGTTAGGACTTCATGAACATCAGCTCGACATCAGTTGGATGTGTTACATGGTTTCAACCTTTAGCTGCTACTAAGTTGCGTCTGTGATGTATAATTTTCATCAGTTCGATGGAGATGCGAGCATCATGAAAGATAAAACGCAAATGTAGCACTCTGTCTTGTCCTTGCTGGCTATAAAAAATATAACAAGATGCAACATATTAACGTCATAAAAACAACAATATCAAACCTGCCCCGGTCGTCCTGCAATAAAGCTGAGGTGTTCGTGACTGCTGCGCCTACAAACTACACACAGCAAGCCACAAACCTCCTTTCAAGTTTGCTGCTGATCGACAACAGACACTCACAGATACAGACTATAAGGATAGCATCACAACAAAAAATTAACGAATATACACTTCACACGCTGCTTTTTTGTTCTACTTGTTTGTTTTTGTTTACTTTATTATTTATCCTTGTTTAATAATTTAATGTTGTTTATGTTTAACTCTAATGACTCTGTCATCACCTCTTTTTTGCCTTATGTCTCCTATCTCTCTCTCTCTCACACACACACACACACACACACACACACACACACACAAATAAGCACAAGACACAGATTAACACAAGACAAGTACACAAGGAATTAGAAGAGGATAAAATGCAACATGGCAATAAAATGACAGAGAAACACTAACCCTAACCCCAACAGCATATCCAGTATATAGGCAGCATCACATATAAGCAAGTCTGTAAAAAGGATTTCAAGTCAAGTCAAGTCAAGGAAGTTAAGTCAAGTCAACTCAAGTAAAAAAAAAAAAAAGCAGTCATTCATGAAGTGAGGGAGGGGGATGTTTTGTTACTCACTGAATTGGTAACAGCAAAAACGCCCGTTTTTAATCATGAGAAGTCTCCAGACAGCAGCGGTCCGTCTCATGTGTCTGGCTGGAATCCGCCAGCAACGGACTTCAGTCATTGTATGATGTTTCTTTCGTGATCTTTCTGCAAATAACACACGGAAAGCAACAAATTCAAGACCTCTTAGATGTGTCCACTTCATTTTAATACGTGATCACGTGAGATTACATCATTTAAAAGAGATCTGATGGTGTAGCTCTCATGTAAGCTGTGCTGTGCCGCCAGGCCAGTCAGAGTAGAATCACACAGCTGCGCCAGTGCACCCCGTAATTAACTTAACTATTGTGTTAAACATGAACAAAATAAATAACATTTGCACTCACCAAGCGCTAAGCCTGCGGTAGCCGTTTGGTTATTCCGCCGGTGTGGCTGTCGATGATGGGGAAATGCAGGGGCGGTTAGTCCTGATATTACGGTATCCAATCACAGGGCGCATACAAGTCATGTTCAGCGTGAGGCCAGCTAGATGGCCTCGCGGTCCCCAACTGGTGGTTTGATTGGCTATCGCAGCTATTCATCAACTATAGGTGTCTGTTCACAGTGAAGTCACGTGCGCCTGCACTGTTGCTGCTGAAGGCCTTGGACATGACAACACAAGCTAGCTGAATTGTGGTTGGATAAAAACCCTAACCTAGAAAAACACTGGGATATACTATGACATGAGTGTGATTTTTATTAATACTGCATATAATATATTTTGGGAAAATACATTAAAAATGAAATTCACTTTTGACATAAATATGCTCATGATTTCTGGTTATGTTAGGCCAGCAGAGAAGGCCTGCTGTTTTAGCCTGTCTGCTCCTTATTAAAACACTTGACAACAGCCAGTAAAGCGAAAAAGGGAAAAAGCTGCACCTTCGTCTTTATTATTCTACAGCACTGTAAACGACAGTGCAATAATAAAGGTGCACCGCCACCGCCACAAAGGAGCACTGCCATGTTTTCAGCATGTTTTTCACGGAAGAATCCCATAAGACACAACACAAAAACCCTTAGTTTTTGTGTTTCTCTACTGGTCCCTCTATGGACTGCTGATCAATTTGCTCATCTGAGCTGTAGCAAGCAGAGCAATTCTTGTTTGCATATGGTTTTGCAGGGGCTAGTGTAGAATTGAGTGAAGAGAGACGGATGGTGTAGAAGAGAAGAGAGAAGATGACAAATAAAGGTGAGAGGATCTGGTAGTTTCGGGCATGAGGTGGAAGTGAGGCCAACTGTCCATGGGCTGAAGTGCAGGTAGGCAGATGTCTCAGATAAAATCCCAGTCATAGAATGGAAGTGTGATGGAGAAAGATCGGACCGGATACAGGACAAGCTACCAACTTATGAATATGGAACATCCAGCTCATAATTCACAATTGGTTATATATTTGGGAAGAATGGTTAATTTATGGTTTAATTTAATTTTAACATCACTCTCCTGCTGCAGGTGAAACCAGGGAGGAGCGAACCTTCAGGAATTGGATGAACTCATTGGGGGTTAACCCTCAAGTCAACCACCTGTATTCGTAAGAACCATCATCTTCTATAATTTGAAGCATAATTACAGAATCTGTATCTGCCATAAACTGATACCCATGTCTATGCTTGTTTCAGTGACATTGATGACGCCCTGGTTATCTTCCAGCTGTATGAAAAAATCAAAGTTCCTGTGGACTGGCAGCGAGTCAATAAGCCTCCATTTGTTAAACTGGGCAGTAAAATGAAAAAGGTGTGGTTGAGACAGATATTTTATGTCATAAAACACTCGAGCAATCCCTCATTGCATCCATCACTGTGGTTGTGCGGAGTCACCTACAACACAGATTTGTCAGAGGCACAGTCTGGATGATAACCACAATCAGAGCTCATAGAATGGATGGTGGAACCAGAACAAAGGTTCACAGTCATGTATCCAGTAAGAGGTGCCACTGAGTGCATGATACTCTATGTCACCATAGCTTTTCAGCGTTTTCACTTCGAGATAGTAGTAGTACAGCTTTTGTTCCCAGGCCATTGATGGTGAGGGCATGTGTCAACTGAGTTTGAGAATCGATTCAGAATCATTCACATTTGAATACCCCTGGCCCTTGGTGGCAATATTTGTGGGCAAATGTGAGCGTTCGCACCCGACTTCATCTAAATAACGTGATTGTAGATATGATGACACACATGCCTCATAGAGGGGTGGGCAGAAGGAGCTTAACGTGATAAGTCAGGGAGATTGGAAGAGAGATTGCAGTGCCTCGCAGAACTCATGGGGATTGGTTGAAATTGCTTTAATAGTTCATACATTGCATTAATACGTCGATTTCCTGGAAGGACTGATCAGAGCCCAGATATTGTGGTGACGTATCCATAAGATGAATAAGTAGAAGAGAAGCTGATTGTAGAGGTTGCTGCAACTCTGGATCTGTGTGACGAAATCAACGGGTGTGTAGAGCAATACTGATGAATATCGATACTTGTTTTGTTTTTTTTGTTTTTTTCTGGGACGACTTAGTCATACCACATGCAACTACCTGGATGACGTACTAGTATTTTTGCCGGTTCTGAAATCCCCTCACCATCACCTAGATTTTTATCTGTGTCTAAATGAACTAACCTGTCACTGTCTCTTCCAGTTAGAGAACTGTAACTACGCAGTAGACCTGGGGAGAAAGGAAGCCAAATTTTCTCTGGTGGGCATTGCTGGTCAAGACCTGAATGCAGGGAATCGAACCCTGACCCTTGCTCTACTTTGGCAGCTCATGCGAAGGTAAACGATTAAACGTTTCAATTCAAAATACAATGTACACTGTGACCAATGGTCATTTCATTTGTTAACCACTTGTTGTGACAGAATGTGAACACAGATACACACAAAAGTTGGTATTTCCTGTATATCCTTGTTTTGTGTGCTTTGTACTCATTGACATAATGCTTTCCCTATCCTCTCACCCAAAATATAACCTTCCAAAACAAATGGCTGAGCTTAAAAGTTCCTAATAACCTAGCTATTATGAAACCTTCATCCTCAAATTGTTAAGACCAGTCAAAAGGTCTTAATAAACAAAATGTCCTCACAGGTAGGTGTATTTTCCTTAACATAATTCAATAAACCACTCATTCTCACACAAACTCAACGAAAAATGTAAAATATTTAAAATGATCTTTGATAAATGTATATGATGGTGATCAATCCCTATCCCTACTTGAGCAAGATTTAAATGACCTGCTGCTCATTTAGACAGCTGTGGTCTACAGTGGACAGTCTGAGCCAAATCAA
This sequence comes from Synchiropus splendidus, assembly GCF_027744825.2. Taxonomy (NCBI): domain Eukaryota; kingdom Metazoa; phylum Chordata; class Actinopteri; order Syngnathiformes; family Callionymidae; genus Synchiropus; species Synchiropus splendidus. Next base: position 23,258,042 of record NC_071343.1, read on the forward strand.
GAAAATCGAGAAATAAAATACATTTTCAGTGTCATTTTCAGATTTCACTATTCCTCCTAGGTACACATTGAACATACTAGAGGACCTCGGACAGGGTGAGAAAGTGATTGATGACACCATTGTGTCCTGGGTCAATGATGCGCTCTCACAAGCTGGAAAAGCCACCATCTCAGGTTTTAAGGTACTGTCACAGGGCACAGCTTTTTATTCAATTTCTGGTTAGAGCAATGTTTTAAGGTTTAGGTGATGTCTATCCAGGATGGAGCCATCAGCACCAGCATGCCGGTTCTGGACTTGATTGACGTAATTCGGCCTGGATCCATCCGTTATGATATGCTAAAGACAGAGGAGCTCACAGAAGAAGAGAAAGTCAACAATGCCAAGTAAGAAATTGATTCACATTGAAGGTCACATTGAGATTATGCAATTTCAAAAGAAATGATTATTGTCAAAGAAAGCATTAAATGCTGGTTCATGCACTAAGACCTTGTTTCGGGGAACCCAGCTGAATCAATGACCAGTTTCCCAAATTGATTTGATTTGGAATTATAAGGTTCTAAAAAAAATTCATTTTTTTAGAACAGTCCCCAATTCCCGTCGGCCACGGCATGTTTTATAATAAGCAGACATCTAAGCGTCAACCGGATGTCAACAAGCGTAAATCGAGCTTATGCTCTATGAATTAATATTGCAAAATTGGAATGAAATTGATTCTAGTAGTAGAGCAACCTCATTTCTGCGTCTGACCAGCTAGATGGAGGCACTAAGTGTGAACAATATGCGACGCTGGACTGTGAGAATGGGGAAGGAAGTTGGACAAAGTGGTAGTTTTGAGGAAGTTTTGAAGTGCACATCACCACGCCATTTCAAAGCCTTTTTTCTGTTCCAAATCACCACTAATCCAAAGTGAACACGTAAAATGTGATTGTCTTAACAGATACGCCATCTCTATGGCGAGGAAAATTGGTGCACGAGTGTACGCTCTACCAGAGGACCTGGTAGAGGTCAAACCTAAGATGGTAATGACGGTGTTTGCCTGCCTGATGGCCAGAAGCATGATGAAAGCCTGATCCTGCAACATACAGCTGAGGTTTCGCTACAGCATTTATTTTGTCACGGCTCATACATTTTTATGCCATCCATCATCTTTGAACATCTACTGTGCGATCTGTCATTTTCTTTACAGATTTTTTCCGCTTCACAAAGCCTTTTGGGTCTTGGAGGACAAATTTGATCGACATCTCATCGCTTTTTTTTGGAATTTGTGGCTACTTCATGTTTTCCTTGTAATGAACCAGTTACATTCACAAATGAATTTTTGTAACAGCAACATGACTGTGATGTATTAGGCAGCATTTGAAATAAAAACACTCAACTTTGGAATTAGAAATTAGTTTTGTTTTTTCCAATTCTGTAAGATGTGGTATATGGCTAGTGCATAGCAGTGTAGAAAAAAGAAGCTTGTTTCAATGCAGGTCTGTACTCTGTAAAAGCCTAAAGCATGTCATTTTTTCATGTAGCATTTTACAGACTGGCCTGATATCATAGTGCCATGTCCAGCAGCTGTACTGTGCTTCAATGATTGTCTTTACTTTCATATATTTCTGAACGGAGTAATAGTCCTATTTCAATTATACGCCACTAAACATGAAGAGGCACTTGCTATCCTGTATCCCCCTGGATAAGTGCCATGTGTCTGGTCCAAATGAAGCGACAGATACTTTATGCTGAATTTAGGCCGGGATTGGCTGGTTGTAATAGAATTGTTGGTAAGTAGTCATTGTTGTATGAGGGTTAGGGTTAGGGTTATGACCAAAACAGATACTATAATGCTTTCCCCATCCTCTCCCCCTAAACCTAACTACCCAAAACAAATGGCTTAACCTGAACTCTGGATCAAACTTAAAACCAATCATAATAACCTAGTTATTTTTAAGTATTTATCTTCCAATTGAGGCTTAACCTTGTGTTGTCCAGCCAAATCTCCCCACAAAGGCATAGGTTTCTCACAAGGACAGTGTTTTGGTTCCCAAAAAGTAGGATAAATAAGACCACACACACAAAAAATGGGCACCATCAAACCACACCACTACATCATTTGTATTTAACAAAATATAGTCTTGATACAACTCCATGAAGAATAAAGTAACATACCGTATTTTCCGGACTACAGAGCGCACCGGAATATTAGCCGCACCCACCAAATCTAAGAAGGAAAATGGATTTTGTTCATACATAAGCCGCACCGCTCTATAAGCCGCGGGTGCACCGTTGCTGTCTGCGCCACAGAAAATGCATGAGGATCACTTCTAGCGATCCTCTAGTACTAGTTTTGAAGACGGGGTCCAGTGTCGAGACTGACTCATGAAACAATCTTGCCAATGTTCTGAACTCCAGTCATGAACTCCTCACATCTTATTTACATTTAAAGTGTTCAGAAAGCGCTGTTTTCACCCTCCAGTAGATCGTCTCTGTCAGCAGAGCTGCGGACACAAACAGCGCAATTTGAGCGCTTTAAAGGTAAATAAAACGCCCGTGATGTCATCGGTTTGATGTGACGAAGCTCAATATTTTTGCCAGCAAAGAGCATGCTCATTAGACTCTAAAAACTCGGGATGCTCCGAGAGACAGGGAGAGCACTCAGCTGAAGTAGCTGTCTTCAATCTCTTTCATGAAAGTTCTCACTCTGGACGGTTGCAAACGTTTCAGATTGACCGCGAACGCTGCATCTGACACACACAAGACTGCAGCGGATTCGGTCCCGGTTGATTCCGTCTTAAAACGACACCTGAGAAAGGCTGCTCATCTGGCGCGGTGAAATTAATGATTATTTCTCGGGCAATATGCTTCGCGTTCTGAACGTCACGCTCAGACCGGCGAGTGTCGCGAGTGACCGCTGGTTCCTGTAGTTTCACTTTCATGAGCACCAGAAAACTCTCTGTGCTCCGTCAAGTGCTGGTGTTTTAAATATCGTATTGAATTCGTGGCGTTGACGCCCTTTAACGTGCATGTGCTGCAGGATGCAAACTTGACATGACAGACTGAAAAAAGCTTCCGCATTAGACACGCCGTTGCCAAGCGAGTGGCGAGTCGGGAGGGAGGAGCAGACGCATCACAAACCGCGGGCGGTGCCTCATCAGAACGGCTGCTGTCACATGTGATCGGATTTTGTGACCAGCAATGACAGGCAGTGGTCGGCATTCACAGATCACAACGAGTTCAGCCTTTCATAATCGGTGGCCGATTGATTGGAATATCCCTGTAAAAATCAATATATTAGCCGCATCGTTTTATAAGCCGCAGGGTTCAGATCGCGAGAAAAAAGTAGCGGCTTATAGTCCGGAAATTACGGTAATATTCCAGCAATAAACTATTTTTCAACCTGTTTAGAACTGTCACAAACATAAATAAGAGGCGCAAAGTGCCACATAAAACTTGATTTTTCTAGCCATCTTTGAAGTAAAATCAGTCACATCATCGAATATTTTTGATGCTGCATGATTGATACAGATGATGGCAAGTGCAAGTGCCAATAAACGCTCCTTTCACGCGGTGGACCTCAAAGCAACAATGGGTAACATTAGGACAGAAATTATTTTCATATTTCCTGAGATGACAAGTTTCAGTATGAACAGTCAAAAATCCCGGAGTCAGCTCTCTGTTAAATGCTCCCTTGGACTCTGTTACTTTGTCTGGGCGAGCCACCCAGAGGTGTGTTCTGTGAGTGGTGTCACAGCCCCAACTCCACCCTCCTGCAACACTTTACGGCAGACAGGCAGAGCGACTTCGGCAGCGAGCTGAGTTCCTTTGCGACATCATGGCAGAAGAATGTAATGACAGAGCAAGATCCCGGACAAGTGTCAATATAGGTGCTGCTTTTATAGCCTGGCATCATCTGATCCTGTTCAACTTGTAAGTCAATGTGTTCACTGCTGTCTCTGTTGTGTTGCAAAATCATTAAACAAATGTCTATATGCTTGTTGGTTGTATTGAAGTGTAGTGTATATATGTCTGCCGCGAAACAGATGAACTGCCGTGATAAAACGGGATAGACATACTTCATGGATGGTGAAAATAGTTTTGCAATGAAATGACTGCCAGCGAAAAATGACTGGCTCACTGAAATGGCTCACATTCTAACACAGTTATGGATGTCTGCTGTTTGTCATATTGCACTGTCGAAGCGCTCAGTGAACATATAGCTAATATAACCGATTAGCCACGATGCTAATAAGGCCTGTAAGGCATTCTTTTTGCTTTCCGCTGGTCTTGGGTGTGTTATCAAATGTGCGGAACTTATTTTTGAGATGATTATAAATGTGTGAGTGTCCGTTAGTCATTTCATTGTATTTATCAGTGTTGGATATATTGCATTCTGTGATGAAATTTTTTGCTGTTTCGCCAGTCTTTCCTCATAAACAAACATGGGATGGGGGGTGGGACCGGATATCCATCCTTATGACGGCCTGCAATTACACTCATTTACCTGTGGCTCCGCCAAAAGCAAATATTCTCATTCCAACTGCTTCAAGTAAGTTTAGCCTCAGCTTAGAAAAGCTCTTTACTTCAGATACTGTCACTGGAAGGGTCAAACCAATTCTGGGTGCAGTCTACAGATTAGGGTAGATTTCTGCAAGCTTTTTTCATGGACGAAAGTCAGTATCTCAAGTAGAGTCATGGACTTTGATGGGAGGTCAGGCAAGTTCTTCAGCCTCGGCACAAGGTGTCTGGAATCCATCTCCGATTGTTTCTCAAAGCCACATTCTGCAGTGCGGAAAATGAACAGCTGAAGCATCAACAACAACATTGAAAAATATGTTCTCCAGCATCCTCATATCGTCACTCAAAAACTCATTAAACGCATCAAAGAAGTGATGCTTTGCGGACCTCAGCCACTTCAGCTGCAGAACAGCCTCAACATTCATTTCTTTACAGAAATCCTTGGCTGACATCTGTGCAGACACAGTCTGTTGTAGCCCTGTATCTTTGAAGATCTTTGTCAATCCCATTGAGATGACTGACTGCATGCATCAACTTGCTCACATGGTGTATCTGGCTCAAGATGTCGTACTACACCACTGTGCATATACTGAAGCAGTAGGATCCACTGCCTCTGCCAAGGACTGGGCCTCAACCTTAATGATGAGGTCTTTAGTGTGAAATCTCACCTCAATCAGTGCCTCTCTCACAGCAGCTGCCTGATAGCTCAACAACTTTTTACACAACTTCCCCACCTTGTGTACGTCCACATCTTCAAAGTGATGCCCACATGTTTTTTTCAGTATGGCCCATCTCTGAGTGGAGGCTGAAAACAGGGTATAAAGCTTGCACAAGATGCAAAAATAATTCATGGTATCAGTGGAAACATCAGCCACAACCAAATTCGGGGTATGAGCCCCACATAGCACAAAATTGCTCTTGGATATATTTGTCTGAAGCCTGGCTTGAACACCCTTGTTTTTCTCCTTCATGTTTGCCCGGTTGTCCTCTGTAGTCCTCAAAATGAACTTTGACCTCCTCTAGTCTTCTATGAATCAGAGATGCCAAATGCAGTCCTGTTGATTCCTCTACCTTCCAAAAAACCCATGAAATGTTTCTTTAGGTGAGCTACATAAATTACAACTGACAGCCATGAATAACAATGGAGAAATATTTTGCCTGCTTGATCTCACTCACCATTTCAAAAATGGTATTGTTGCGCATGATATCAACCAGTTTGTTCTGTAGGCTGTGACTTAGGTAGATAGTGTCAGCAGCGCTCCTTTTTGCGCCCAGGTACGGTGCTCTTATATTAATTGGTCAAATTGTGTTATTAGTTCGACCTCTTAGAGGAAACTGCCATCAGATTGTGTGAACAAAGTTTCTATAATCCCTCTTTGTACCATCACAGTCAAATGGGTCAACACTGCTCTCAATCTGATCTTCTCAGACTCTAGAAGTGCCATGTCCAGGTTTAATCTGACTGCCAGTTCTTTCCATATTTTCATGGAGTTAAGGTGTTGTGGACTGTGAGCAAAGACCTTGCATGTTTCCAGTCTGTCAGGCCTGAGTTTCTCAAATAAATTTCTTTTGCTTCTTTAGAGAGTTTGTGGCAGAAACTGAAAAGGCTGTTGTTTTTCTCTGAATAGATTAACCAGCTTCTGTGAATCCTTCCCCCAATAACAAATGTCTTTTTGAAATACTGCGGATGACAACTTCTTTTATCCGACTCATTCCTGGGGAGAGCTAAGTCAGTCAGTACAAAGCAGATGTGTCTGAAATTCTGTCAGTCAGAACTGAAGGCCATTTGGCAGGGTCAGCTCACTGATGCTCATTGTAAGGGATTTGTAATACAGGCATTTCAAATAAATAAAAAATGGAATTATTACTGGTACACGTTATTCATTGAATTTAAAACGCTGCCAAAGTTTAAAGAAAAATAAAAAAAAGTACACAGACACCCGAGCATTCCTGCAACAAACACAACGCTGAGGAGCTAGTTCGCTCCAACCCATAAATATTTCAGCGCCTGATTTTTGAATTCAGGAGCAATTGCTTTTTACAGTCGCGATATAATATTAACACATAATATGTACCGGTATGTAATATGTAAGTCACACTAACATCACCCATACATTACATACATACTAGCAAAACACACTCCAAATTATTTAAAAAAGCTATCTGACATATAACTTACAAAATGTCATGTCACTGTTTGTTAGAAGTGAAATAACTATATGTCAAACACTGTATTTCAAACATATAATTAAGTAATTGTGATTTATGTGTTAAAATATTTTAATCACGTTTAATCGTTTTAATTTAATTTAATTTAATATCTGCATTAATAATTTAGCATCAATAGCAGTTTGCTCTCCAGACAACACAGAACCTTTGTAAGTGCAGGAGTTCCTGGTCCACTGATCCCACTGATGCACAAGACACATCGCAGCTAGGATGATAACAACAACAACAAACATGGAGGAACAAAAGCAAACGAAAGCAATCTGTTTGCTTTTGTTCAGGGATGTTTTTAGCTACACAATGGCCAGGGTTTCCACTACTGTGAATGTATTTGAAATTCTTATAAAACTGAAATTCTTATACAGATATTTTCAAGACATTAAAAGAGCTTTAGTTTAAATAAGGTTGTATAAAAACTTGAATATAGCAACCCTCGTGATTTATAGTGCAATTGTCAAACAGATGCAAAATAAACAATATTTTGTTGTTTAAATGTATGTATGGGTCCATCATTTGATTCAGTAATATACTTAATCCATTCCAATTGAAAAATGTGGCTTCCTGTGGCAAATATTCTTATGCCATTAAATTAATTGAGATTAATTAATCACAAATTCTCTAATTAAATATAATTCTTAATTGAATCCCAGCCCTAATAAAAAATATATGGTGTATAGGAATAAAAGGTCTGCAGTCAGGTGACGTCTGTGTGAACTTGAACCACTCCACAAAAGCACAACACAAACACAAACGGGGTGAAATTAGTTGCATGACATGGTGCCTCAATGCTAATAGTTGTGTTAGATAATAATTTCATATGTCTCATTAGGGACACATGGAACACACTGTTAAATGATGACTTGTTTCCCAGCTTCAGTGAAATGTTGGACAAATATCCACCCACACTGGAGTCCAAATACGCCACAGATGGCTCCCTTTTGGGAGTAAACAGGAATGTCTGTTTTGTCTGGAGAGGTCGTGCCATGGCGACCCAGCTGGTAGGCTAAATATGGACATGTCCGTGTGTTTGTATTACTACTACTGAATAATTTGATGCGAAGTGAGACAAAGCAATACCAAGCCATGCGAAGCGAGACAAAACGATGTCCAGCCATGCCAAGCGATGTTGAGACGATTATGTTGATGCTAATCTGGAATAAACCGAAAGCATCCCACTAATTCTGTGGGTGTTTCTGCTACTGTTGCTACTTCAGCAAAACAAAATACTTCTAGTCAATTCTGAAATATAATTTATCTGGAAGCAGTTTGCGGCTGACACTGACAATGAGAGAGAACTCGGTCATGAAATGAAAAAAAAAACCAAAACAAAACATTATGTGCAGACATTGTTTGCATTTTACTGTAAAAGAGCAACTGGAGCATTGTGACATGGACTGCAGCTCTGTGGTGTGTGAAACCAGACGCCTAAGTGGACCTTGCTAGAGTTCACGATCATATTTTTAATAGTACTATTAACACAGGCAACTCAACTGTTGTCAGAACAGCGATTACGAAGTCTCATTGGCCAACCCGGTGGCCACCCCAGATCTGATAGTGTTGGAGAATAATTTGACATGTGTCATTAGGCACATGTGCAACAGTTAGTTAAATGATAACTTTTTTGGAATTTTGGATAGATATCCACTCACAATGTGACTCAATGTGAGGGCAGAAACTTCAGCCCATAAACTTTCCCCTACTCTGCTGCTCTATCGTCATGGCAACGCTCCCCCTGAATCAAATTTAAATCAGCATAATCAAAAAATATTTTTAGACGGCATTGACATACCTTATATCCCTGACAAGGTTAGAGAAGGGCTGGAAACTGAACTGACAATTGAAGAATTGGCCAATGCAATAGACAATATGAAATCTGGTAAAGCAGCAGGTCCTGACGGTCTGCCATTGGATATTTACAAGAAGTTTAAAACTCAACTGTTACCCCCTCTGTTTGACATGATATTGGAGTCATTTCAAAATGGCATGCTCCCAACATCATTAAAAGAAGCCATGATTATATTACTTCCAAAGCCTGGAAAGCCTAATAATAAATGTGAAAATTTTAGACCAGTCAGCCTTCTGAATGCAGATGTTAAAATATTGTGTAAAGCTCTTGCGAAGCGATTAGAAGTGGTTTTACCGGATATTATTAATAATGATCAAAACTGGTTTATTAAGGGTCGACAGGGATTCCACAATGTCAGGAGAGTTCTGAATATACTCTATAGTCAGAGCGATCAGACACTGCATTTTTATAACTTGATGCTGAAAAAGCATTCGACAGGGTTGAATGGTCTTATTTTTTGACATACTTAAACGCTTTGGTTTTGGACAGGTTTTCATAAAGTGGGTGAAATTGTTGTACACAGATCCAAAGGCAGAAATTCTTACAAACAATACAATATAAAAGCCAGTAGGGATTGAGACAGGATGCCGACAAGGCTGCCCTCAGTCACCATTGCTTTTCACACTTGCTTGGCTTTGGCCGTAAAACAGATCACCGTATTGCTTTAGCTTTGTTTTTCGGAAGCGAAGCGCATGATCGCACTGAAGTGGAAATGTGTAAATCCTCCAAGTATTCAAAACTGGTTAACTGTACTGAGCTTCTGTGTTGCCATGGAAAAGATGTCTTTTTTGATCAAAGGGAAGGAAAGTGTTTTCAAAGGGATTTGGGGTTCATTTCTTGAATATCTCAAACATAGAAATCTAGACTAATGTGGACTGATGTTAAGAGATCCTCTTGCCCTTTGCAACTTGATGCTTGTTACATGCAACTATATATACAAGACGGACATTGGACGTAAAGTAAGCAAATGATTGTTTTTGTATTTTATTTTATTGTAATTCTGTATTTTCTTTTTTTTTCTTCTTATCCACTTTTTTTTTGTAAATAGGTTATATAAATAATAGTTGGGTTTTTTGTCACACAGCCGAGATCTTCAATGTGTATGTGCATTTATATGATTATTATTGTGGCTGATATAAATGAATAAAAATATTGGAAAAAAAAAAGAGATTTATGGATGTGGTGAAGGAGGACATGAGGTTTGTAGGTTTGAGAGAAGAGGAAGCAGAGGACAGGGTGAGATGGAGGAGGATGATCCGCTGTGGCAACCCCTGAAGGGAGAAGCTGAAAGGAAAAGAAGTTTTGTAGTTGATGGCACGGGTAACTCGATAACCAAGGAATGCTATGTCACTCAGGCAAAACTGGCACTTGCTGTGTTTCAAGGTGAGGCCTGCTGCTTCGAGTATGTCCAAAGCCTCTTTTAGGTCCTGTAGATGTTGTTTGAAGGTTGATGAAGTGATCGCTATATGATCGAAATAGACACATGGCACGTGACTTGTAGATGAGTCCAATCCAGCTAACGCAGAGTTCATCAACCTTTGAAAGGTTGCAGGGCAAGTTCGGGGAGCACTTCTGAAATGACACAGGCCACAATGTGTAACTGCTGTCTAGTGTCTTTGGTCTGGACTCTTAAGAAACAGCAACTTCTTACCACATCTAAAGTAGAACTTCCCACAGGACAGGAAGTCGAGAGATTTGTCTACTCTTTGTAGTGTGTAGCTGTCTACAATCGTGAGCTAGTTGAGTACCCTGTAATCCACACACAATTTTGTTTCAAATAGTGATTTTGTCACAAGGACCACTGGGGCGGCCCATGGTCCTGATGCAGGCTTGATGATGTCACTCTTTAACAGCTTGTTGATCTGAGTCACAATTATTTGTTTCTCACCTGGAGATGTCCCGTATGGAGGCAGCCTTATGGGCTTCACATCTCTAGTGTTGAGGACATGTTCTGCCAATGAGGCATGACAGAGATCACCGTCAAAGAGTACACTGTAACTTTCAAGCAACTCTATAAGTACACATTTTTGTTGATTCTCCAGATTCTCCAGACTCGATTGTGTCATGTTATGACCGAGCAGACATGAAATGACCGAGCTCTCATGGTAAAACCAATGACTGAATTAGCATGTGTTCCATACAGCATATTCAGCATGAGTGCTACAAAAGTAGTGAGAGGCTTGCTATGACTCTGGTACCAATCTAAGATGTCTCTCAACACGCTCCTGATAGTCTGATGATTGGACGGCCACTCTGAAAAACTAGCTAAAATCAGACCAAGAGCTGACATGGGAACTTGGGATATTTAACCATATTTTTGGTTCTTTCGTGAGAAAGTGTGGGAGTTCTTTCAGAATTTGTGTTCAAGGGATGTTCTGTATGTATTAATGGTCTGAAGCTACTCTACTCAAACATAATCATCTTAGAACAGTCACAGTCATTGGGCTGGGTCGGGAACCAGCAACATTGGGACAGAATTATTATTTGTGTGGCCTGCTAAACTAGATAGTCAGGTAATAAAGGCCATCTATTGATCTATAAGCTCTAACCCACTTCAAGTGTAATAAGATTACAAAGTCGCCACTTAGTGACCTACAGGTGCAATGGCAGGTGAACAAATGACAATATTGAAACTTTTGATGGGCATATTTATTGTGATCATTTAGATTATAAACTATATGTTTCGCAGTGCAAAATAATCTTTTACAGAACTCTTTTACAGAACACTCAGTAGTAGCAGGAACAAACACTAGTACCAAACTGATGCTGATGGTCATCTCAACAGCAACACAACTACACCAACTGGAAACATGAACTGCAGTGACAACTCCACAGCTGCGATAGGCAGCATGTCTTCCACAACATACTTCGCTGCTACTAGTATGTTCAACTGCTTCTGAGATAAAGGCTGTGAAACAGGCGTCCTGAAGTCAAGCTACTGCTGTTTGGCTGCAGTGGCTTCTCCTGTGACGTCAGACCAGCGAACCTTTGCAGCGTCTGCTTTGGGGCTCTTTTCCCACCAGCTTGGTCCATCGATGCGTGCACTTTCTGAAGATGTTACGCTAGATTGGTGATGTTACGCTTGTTTTACACGTGCACAGTGGGTCTTTTACAGCAAAAAAAGTAAAAATTATGAGAATATAACCACAATAAAAATCTCACACCTGGACCGTCATCAATTGCAGCCATGCATCACATGACTATGTGGGCTTCACATCCACCACGGAAGCTTTTACTGCGTATTATGGACACTGCTGTTTAAACTTTTTAAAGAGTTGTGAATGTGAAGTAACGAGCATGGTTAAATCACAGTAATGATAAACGTGTTGGCAATTTTGGCAAAGGAATGCGTTATGACACACGTTATTACAGAAGATAACGTAGTTCCTAATGCGTTACTTAACGCGTTAGTCCCAACACTGGTCTTATGTAACAAGATGAATTACTGGCTGTCATGAGAAGAGACGTGCCGTGTTGGTTTGTATGATTTATTTGTCACAACAGCTCACAGGTGGCACACGGGGATTTCTGCCAAAAAAAAATAAAATAAAAAGCAACCACAAAAATAAAAAATAAACATCAAAACCATATCCCTTCCCTCCCTTTACTTACGTCAGTTGAGAGTTTAGTTTCCCATCTTTAGACATCACACAGCACAAATAGTTTAAGGACACAAAAGTTAATAATTAAACAAAGCTGGATGTTGGGATCATACCGTTATAAAAATATAAACATATCTAGAGTAATGTGATGTTCAATACAGATTGGACAAATAATGACGTTCAATGGTACAGATTATAGTGTCTTGAGGTTCTCAAAATACAAGACAAAAGGTCTCCAAAAAATGTGGAATTTTTCTGGAGAACGGCTCACAGAATAGCGGATCTTTTCGAGGCTTAGACACGACATGACATATCTCAACCATTGAGCATGTGTGGTTGGGGAAGCATATCTCCACTCAGCAATATAGCACGCCTGGCCAGAAGCAAAGAAAATGAAAGCATTCTTCTTTTGTTGGTAGTAAATCTTGCATCTTCATCTGAGGTGCCAAACAGAGCCAGCAAAGGATCAGGGTCAATGTTTACGTTGATAATTGTGGACAGTGTATGAAAGATGGATTTCCGAAAAGACTCTAAACTGGGGCACGTCCAAAACATGTGGACAAGATTGGCCTCCTCTCCCTTATATCTATCACACTGAGAATCAACTTCTTCATAAAACCTTGCTAGTTTAGATTTCGGCATGTGGGCACGGTGTACAACCTTGAACTGTATTAGGCAATGTCGGGCACAGAATGAGGTTTCGTTCACAAGACCAAGGATAGACTCCCAGGTGTCTTCAGGGATGGAGATATTTAGGTCCTCTTCCAATGCACTTTTTATATTTTGTGTTGGTGTTTTCCTCATATCACTGAGTTTATTGTATATAATTGATATCAGGTGCTTTCTGGATGGGTGTAAATTCAAAATGACATCAACCAAATTGTCATCTGATGATATGGGGAAACTTAATTAAAAAATTAATTTAATAAAATGTCTGACTTGTAGGAATCTATAAAAGTGTGCCTTTCCGAGACCAAATTTTTCTGATAATTGTCCAAACGATGCAAATTGATTTGCTTTGACAACATCTCTGAACTTTGTGATACCGTGATACCTGTGCCATTCTTGAAATGCAATATCTGACATCGATGGTTGGAACAGATGATTAGAAAGAAGTGGACCCGACAGAGAAAAATCATTCAGACCAAAGTATTTCCCGAATTGGACCCAAATTCTTAATGTATGGCGTACAACCAGATAATCTGTCAGAGTGCTTTGTGGTAATGGAATGATGAGGAGAGGAGAGCAGGCAGAGAAAGATACTTCATACACTTGAACTCCATCTCCACCCAAAGTGGGAGATCTTCCTTATTATGGGAATTTGACCAAAATGTGACACAACGCAAATTAGCTGACCAGTAATAAAACTGAATATTTGGAAGAACCAGTCCACCATTAGCCTTGGATTTTGTAAATGAAATTTGTTTAACCGAGGTTGTTTGCCTTTCCATATATACGAGGATATGACGGAGTCTACTGAGTCAAAAAAGGATTTGGTGATGAAAGTAGGTATGGTTTGAAAGATTACAGAAATTTGGGAAGTATGTTCATTTTAATGGAGTTAATTCGGCCAATGAGAGTGGTAGATAGAGGCGACCAGTGATTGAGGCTCTTCTTTACATGATATAGCAACTTAAGGAAGCTCTTTGTGTTTTCTTGTTACTATAGTGCCAAGATACGTAAACTGGTTAACAATCTTGAATGGAAGATTTAAATTATTTATTATTTCATTACCGTTAATAGGAAGAAGCTCACTTTTGTCTGTTTAATTTATAACCAGAAAATTGACTACATTTTTGGAGTAGCAACATAAAGGGCTGAATAGAACAATCTAGGTCAGAGATGTAGACCAGTAGGTCATCCGCATATAATGAGACCTTGTGTTCAACACCATTCCTCCATATCCCTGATATGTCTTTGCAGCTACATAGGGCGATGGCTAATGGTGCAAGAGCTAGATCAAATAATAATGGGCTGAGTGGGCAACCCTGTCGTGTTCCCCGCTGGAATTGAAAGGGTTCCGACTGTTTGGCCATTAGTTAAGAAAGAGGCAGTTGGGCACAAGCAAAGTATCTTAATCCAAGAAATAAAGTTTCTTCCAAAACCAAAATTCTGTAATACTACAAAAAGGTATTTCCATTCAACGCGATCGAACACTTTCTCTGCATCTAAGGAGAGCACGCACTCTGACACATTTACAGTAGGAGAATACAGGATGTTAAAAAGACTGGTATTAAAACAGGAATAGCGGTTTTTAATGAAGCCTGTTTGATCCACACAAACAATTGTGGGTAGGACCTTTTCCATCAACATTCAACAGGGATATTGGCCTGTAAGCGGTGCACTGAATTGGATCTGTGCCCTTTTTGGCAATGAGGGTGACAAATGCCTCATACAACGATGCTGGTAATTTGCCATTATCAAAGGACTCAGACAGTACCGAATGTAGTTGTGGAACGAGTAGTGTGGAGAACTTCTTAAAGAATTCTGCTGGAAAACCGTCAGGACCAGGGGATTTTCCTGACTGCAGAGTGGAAATTGCTGTGGTTATTTCCTCCTGAGTTATAGGCTCCTCTAGTCTGCTCGTTTTCAGTTGAAAGAGTAGGAATGTTTAGGTTATGCAGAAAACTATGCAAAGAAGTATCATTATTTAGTAGATTTGAGGAGTAGAGTTGACTATAAAAATGTCTGAATGTATCATTGATTTAATCTGAAGTGATAGTTCCATCCTCCTTTTTTTATTTTTGAGATCAGCTGTTTTACATTTGTTTCAAAGAATATGATGATATGAGTCTCCAGGAACTTAAAATAAAATGATCGTCAGACAGTAATGTTGGATTAAATCGCCAATGTTTTCTAATTTGTGGACAACCAGGTAGGTGTACTGACATTGTGACAGGACCATGGTCTGATATCACTATACTATGGTAGTTACAAGACGTCACAGAATTAATGAGCCGATTGTCAACAAGAAAATAGTCAATTCGAGAATAGGTCTGGTGAACATGTGAGAAGAAAGAGTATTCCTTTTTAGTTGGATAGAGAGAACGCCATACATCAGAAACTCCATAATCGGAGAGAAAGGTCTTCATTAATAAGGCACATTTGCCCACAGTGGAAAGGTTATGAGAAGATCTATCTAGGTTAGGGTCAAGCCAACAGTTTAGGTCACCACCTAGTATCAGCGAATAAACAGTAAGATCTGGCAGAGAAGAAAAAAGACGCTCAAAAAAACCTACACCGTCTACATTAGGTGCATACACATTGACAAGTGCTCAAATGAAGTACTCTGACTTATCAAAATGGAAACTCCTCTGGCCTTAGCCGTGAAGGTTGAGTGATAATGCTGACCCGCCCATTTGGACATAGAACCTCGTATGTGTGTTTCCTGTAGAAAAACAAGTGAGGACTTCAAATGTTTGATGTGTGAGAACACTGTCCTCCTCTTTACAGGATGATTTAACCCTTTGACATTCCAGCTGAAAAAAGTTAGT
This sequence comes from Synchiropus splendidus, assembly GCF_027744825.2. Taxonomy (NCBI): domain Eukaryota; kingdom Metazoa; phylum Chordata; class Actinopteri; order Syngnathiformes; family Callionymidae; genus Synchiropus; species Synchiropus splendidus. The sequence goes on from NC_071343.1 coordinate 23,273,710, forward strand.
GGACTATCCATCACCCTTCACTTGATGCGGGTATTGGTGTCCAAATATAAAATATGGTTTGGGCTGGGTGATATTTAATTCAGATTCCCCGATAATTGAGTTAGGCGAAGTTCAAAGTTAAACAAAAAGTTTAATCCACTTATAATAAATCTAGATTTTCATTGTTCTAACGCTTTTTAATTTTTGCCCAGTGAGCGCTTAAGATTGGAGTGGAGCAGAGAAGGAGAGATAAGTTTGAGGATTCGTTTGTAATCTACAATTGTGGCCAAACGGTGCAACGCAGAAACATGAACATCTCCAGTTTTGTAGTCAAACTTGTCCTCTCCTGTAAAATGTGCTGAGAATTAGTGTAGCACAGAATTTGCGTGACAGTTGAAAACGCAGAGCAAAACCAATTTTTGGCTCCATTGAAAATACATTGAGCCGAGAAGCAGTTACTCAACAATCCTGGAAAAAGTTTTTTTCATCTCGTCATCTTGGCAAAGCCATAGACATGCACACACATGAAATTCGGTTGGAGATAAGTTAGAGACGAAAGCCTCAGGATTCTCTTGGTGTGCCAATTTTTTCGCTATCTGCTACGGTTTTCAGGATACCGGAGATAAAGCCGTTCAGGAGTAACAAAATCTGGCCACTCTAGAGCACAATGACTTGGAACTTTTGTGAGAGAGAGGGGGAGCGTTGCCATGACGATAGAGCAGCAGAGTAGGGGAAAGTTTATGGGCTGAAGTTTCTGCCCTCACATTGAGAAAGGAGCCCAGCTCGTCTCCAGGACCCAGAGAGGTGCAGGTCGGATCAGAGCCGACTCTTCTCACCCTGGTCATGGACTGTTTGTCCCTCTTACCTCTGGCAGGAGCCTGCGGTCGATCCAGACCAGAACCTCCTGTTACAGGAACAGCTTCTTTCCCTCGGCCGTCAAGACTGTTGAATTCGTGATCAGCCTGTGTAGTTTATTTTATTTAATTTATTTTTTGTCAGCACTTTATTCAAAAGCACTTATCTCGTTGGTGGGATCCCCACTGACCATGGCAGTAAATTTTATTCTGATTCTGAAACAGAAAACAACTACAACACATCGACAAGACATTGCTGACATCAGCATACCCTGGTTACATGATACTACGTTGTCCTCATGTGGTGCTAATAAACAACAGCTAACTATTTAAATACAATAAATGCCTACCACATACTTCTACATACAAAAAAAAAAAAAAAAAAAACACCTACAAAATGAACTCAATCACGAAACAGGAAGAAATATTGAGTTACTACCTGGTGTATAAAGCAAAGGATATGAGGACTCAACCACGATGGCACCACTCACTTAGCTTCAGACAGAATGAGGCATCACGGCAGAGCACTCACCTTCGCAACGCCACCAGACAAAACAGATCAAAACTGGATACGTTTTCACATATGCATTGTTCTAGAGGTGTGTTGGTGACGCTTTAAACTAGCACTGAAGGTCAAGTACTCCACTCAGCAGCTCACCATACGTACGTACAGACCAAACGCGACTTCCGCGAGCGACACGACTGATTTGCATAGAAAGTCAATGGGGTTGGGCGACTGACGGCGACCAGCGGCGACCAACATGGCAGCGACACGACTGGGGTGTGCAACGCTACAAGATTTGAGCTACATACGGCGACTCCGGCTACTCAAGACGACACAACTGGGGTACAGCGACAGTCGCAGAAGTTCACCACCTGCGGAGCGTTGACCAATCAGAGACCAGATCCGCGAGTGACGTGTCCCGGCGGAGGAGAAGCAAATCGCTGCGGTTGTTTACAAGCAGACTTTCCGCCGTCCTGAGAGTGGCTCAAATCGTGCATTTTTTAATTTCCACCGGAACATAAATAGGAAGAATCTTGTCCGGAGGGAAAGTTCGCCACAACGGTGGCGTTCCTGGTGAGTTGAGACCTTTATTTACGTAAGTTTACTAAAGTTATGTTCGCCTAAACGCAATGTCCACCGAGTTTACGAGGCGAATGCACCGCTGCGACGGTAGAAACTACGTATGTATGGTGACGAGATAAATAAGTACTGTTTCTGATTTAATTAAATTCAGATGAGACGTCCTGAAGGGTCTGTTTATATGAGGGGAGGACGGTGACCGAGGAGCGGAGTGGTCAGCGGCATCTACTGTAGTGCCGTGAAGTGACCGTTCTTCACCGTCCTCTCTCTTCTGGAGCCCTTCATCTCCAAGAGAGACCTCGGCCAACATGACTGGAGAGGCAGCAGCAGCTGCAGCAAGGTAGCAGGTAGGTTTGCACGTTCATTTAGTGGGGACATTCTGAATACTAGATTAATATATGAATATAAAAATGTATGTAGCTTTCTGTATAGCTTTTTTCTGTATAGCTTGTACAATAATGTAATCACACTATGCTGTCATTAAGGAGAGGAGGAGGATGGATCCACTCATGATGTTGGTGATGATGATGAGGAGGAGGATGGACCTTCCTCTGCCTCACCTGGTGCTGCTGCGTCTCCTCCACCTGCCACTGTCCCCTCCTCATCCACTGCTGCTCCTGATGTATGTAGAAATATTTAATATTTAATATTTAATTTAATTAAATGTTATTGTTCTACATCATTCAAGCACTGTCATAGTGACATGACTTGCTTTAGGTTAACTATTGCTGTCCTATACAGATTTTATTTATTCGTACTCATCACTATGGCATGTAATTGAACTCAACTTTCATTATGTGCAGGACACTGAAGGAAGAGAGCTACAGAGGAAGGGGTCCCCCGATGCTGAAGCTGAGCTCAAACATCTACTAATGTACTCCCTCCACACACCCAGCTCAGAAGAAGGGACAGTTTTCAAGGTCCTCGTTCCTTCCAGGTTCCACATAAATTTAAAATGTACATGTTACTTTACCAAGCAAAACAACAGCTGACTGAAATCATTTGGACCCTTCATTTATTTTCTTTGTAGCCACAGTTTCATTAAGGAACCGGATGCCGCCCCACTTCCTCCGCCTCTCTTGACCCTCGTCCCTCTGAGGAAGATCCTTCAAAACACACCTACGTAGTTCACTTCAAGTTTGACTGTGATTCTGTGTGTATTGAATGAGTATAAATGAATGGGGTTACTTTATTTTTGCAAATAAAGTGTTTGACAATGAACATTTCTTTTTGTGAAATATGGATTCACTGAAAAAAATAAAATCAAAAGCACTTTGCAAAATATCAACAAATTGAGTTGAACACAGCTTTGTTTTATTGCAGAGATGAAATATACATGCAAGAACCTATGCTTTGTTAAAATAGGTGGCTGACTCTTGAATGAGCAATTGTGTTGCACTGATAAATTTTTTTTCCAAAAAGGAGAAGCCTCATCTTCAACAAAAACATATGTGGTCGGTGCCGTGGTCCTCTGGTCAGCTACTGGAAGTGGACGGTCACCAACACTGAAGCAGTTGGTGATGAGTCTCCTGTTACCGAAGATCTGCAAAATATAAACCATACATGGATATGTAAACATATATATGTTGGTGATAATTTAACAAAGTATATATCAACCATACAACAGTGCATCTAGGATAAATTGTTTAATCACAATGCATTTAACTGTTGCATTCATTGATTACCACAAAGTGGCGCTCACTGAAAAGACTTAGTGTACAAATTATTGACGATGACAGATTATATATCTCCGAAAATTACTTCAAGCATACAGCAGATACGACCGCGGAGTTCATGAACTGATGACAGTTCAGAAAGACTTGGACACAAGTCGCCGTACATAACTACACATAGAGTTGCTTACCGAAGACAGACGTTCGCCAGAGGACAGACCGCGGCACTTGGTGTCCTGTATTCGGCCACTGATCCGGACCAACAGGTCGTCCAACTCGCGGCGGTTCCGCCTGAAGTACCGCACGAAGCGGCCGTATCCCGGTGACGCTGCTGGAGCAGGAAGTTAAATTCACCAGTGTGAGCGGCTCTGGCGAATGCTACGAAACGAGAGACGTCTCTTTTTCCATGTTTTCAATTTATAAGTAGCGATAGTTTGAGCACCGGCTCCGCCATCTTCAATCCACCGTCCACAACAACTTGAGACCACGCCCTCCGGCGACTGACCTACTTTCGATCCGGACAGGTGGCGACTAATGACGACTTGAGCAAGCTACCTGCTGCTGACGACTGGCGTTACAGCGACAGAAATGTCGCGTTCGGTGTGTACTTTGTACATCGTCTTTGATTACTTTGTGTCTGTGAAAACGTTTTTTTGATATGTTTTCGTCATAGTTAAAGTTGGAAGTTGAAAATCAGTCTGATAGCAACGAGAACTGTTGATCAGTCATCTTGTCAGAATGCTTCCCTCGCCAGGTCTGCTGGGAATTTCGAACAGCTAGAAAATGAGCGATTAATTTATTAGGTGGTCTGGAGAACTTAAATTATTAGGTATGAATCAGGAGACATGGCAAATAAAACATTGATTTTTGTAAACATTTATTCATCAAAAATAAATGCAGAAAATTACAAATCAAATCCATTAAAAACATAATTCACAAAAATCTGTTTTTGAAAAAAACATCAAGGAAAATCCTGCACCAGAAGTGTTCATCCAAATATGTCTAAATGGGAAAATAGAAAGTGGGAATGGAAGAGGAGGGTCAGTGGTGCCTCCCATTCCTGATTGGTGGTTATAGTGTTGCTGTACCTGTGGAGTGATTATTTGGCAGGTCTTGCCTCAGCAGGGCTGTCTCCAGTGTCTAGAGTCTTGAGAAGGCGAAATAGTCCAGCTGCCTCGCGGATGCGACTGAACTCGATGCAGAAAGCCTGGACCTCGATGAAAAGGTCTTGCACATTGATGATCTTGTTCCGAATGAGGGACTGAAGGAAAACACAGACCAGCCGAACTAGACGGTTCTGTGAAATAATTTGACATGATTAGTGCATTGGACTACAGTAAGATTGTCAAAAATATTCAAATGCCATACCTGGGCACAATACCAATATAGAATTCAAGATCCCATCCACATGATTTTTTTTTTCCAGATAGCAATAGGACTTGACAAAACCGCAATGCATTGTAGACCAACTGGAGAGTCTGTTTACAACACCGTCACCAGCTCTGTGCACTGTTCGTTTGTTGAGTCTGTTTTGAGTGCTTCAGAAAAACACTGGTTTGCGGTTCCCGTCTCATTAAAGGAGGAAGAGGCAAGGGCTCATTCAACACGGCGTGTTCACGGCAGTTTTGACTGGAAAGTTTGAATAAACAAGCTCTGAATCAAAGCAGTTGTGTTGCTGTTACATAAGTAATGCCACTAATGTTCGCAAAGCTAACTTCAAAATGGCCCATATCTCTCTGGGACTGGTTTTGAGTTTGTTGAAGGTTTTTTGACATTTAGTGTTCATAACGCAAAAATGTCAAACTACGATATGTTTGTGAAATGGAAATACAAATTTTAAATTTGAACAACTAAAAATGCTGGACAATCCACTATGTGTGTTGTAATTAAAAGCAATGCCGTCAGTGTGTCGATAATAACAGATCACATGTGACAACCGGCACTCTGATGAAACCCCACTGTTTGTGATGTGTCCGCTCCTCCCTACTCACTGCTCACTCAGCAGCAGCATGTCTGCTGTGGAGGTACTATCAATCTTTTAATCTGTCATTTAAAGTTCGCATCCTGCAGCACATGCACAGAAAATGCTGTACAGGGAAACATGTTTAAATTAATAACGCCTTTAAAGTAAGAGCACTTGATGGAGAATCATATATCTACACTTAACTATTGTATTTAAACATAAATAAATGAGGGCGTTTGAGACAAACTCCACTAATATGTTGGTGCAACTAATGACAACACATTACGCACAATAGTGCAACCACAACAAAAAAGTTAGTCTGCAGCCCTGTATGGAGTCAAAAGTTGACACTCAAAAGAGAACTCATCTCACCATCAGTCTCTAAAAGGGTGTACCTGCATGTACTTGTCTTTGATTTGCTCACAAGTGGAAATACAGTTGGTGATGTAAAGGTGGATGAACTCTGCAGGCAAGTCCACTGCTGTGGTCAGTCTGCGGAGGAAAAGAGGACAAGGTCAAACCAAACATAGCGATTACCAGCAAACGTCATGCAAATTCTTGCAAAGAAATGGAGATGGAGATATTCAGTGTCATGCAGTTATCCTGGCCTGCCCGGAAGAGATTGCAGATGTACCATCTTTGATCAGCTCACATGCAGTATGAAATGCTCCAGCTGCGTAGCCAGGAAAATGACTCAGATCCGGAAGTCTTTTCATGACATTGTCATTTCAACGTGGTTAAGTTCCAGCAGTACAAGGATTTTTAAACATTAGATATCCGCTTTTTCCTTGATTGCCCAGTAGGGATGGGCAATATGATATCGTTCATGACATAGAGCCAAAAACAATCTCGACAATTAATGTGTGAATTTTGCACATCACGAGAAATACGCTAAACACACGGTTCATTTGCTGGATCAAACTTGCACACATGAACACGTTGAGACCGTGTTGGCGTACCGCGCTCTTCAGCTCTGTGGCGTTTGACAGCCAACACCGGTGCATGATAGTTGTAGAGACTTTGGTTCACGATGGTAGTTTTAAACTAATTCTTTAACTCAGCAAACCTTTGACATTGATCGACCCCGACTCTCTGGATCGGTGTTTGTTTATTAGCTCGAGTGTTCCTAGTATGTTTTCTGATGCGGCCGTCTGCCTTGGTTCATATCAACACATGCTAGTCTCCCGCTCAGCCAAACACCATGGTGAAAATAGTTGGACGTTTGACGGACGCCGCTCCAGTATTGGCGGCGGCATCTTGGTCCGTGTCCCAGTTCATTGATCATGGACACACTCTCACAGGCAGCGTTATTGCTACAACCTGGCACAATCAACAAATTCTAAAACAGTCAAGTATAACTGACATAATAAAACATGCCAATGAAAGACATCCATTCTCGGAGGGAGAATAGTGAAATATATATATATTAGTGCTGTCAATTTAAGGCGTTAATTAAATTAATTAATTATGCCGCAATTTAACACGTTAAAAAATGTAACGCAATTAATTATGAGTATCGACGGTGGCGAGCCAATGGTTGCACATTTGAATTTTGGCCCATTGAAGGACCCGTAGAGGCGTGTTATACTTCTATTATTCATTTTTGAATTGCTATATTGAGCTTAAGTGCCTATTTGAGACAGCCTTATTTTATTTCAGAATTGTATTTATTTAACAGAATCGCTGTATTTGTATTACATTTTTTAAAACAGCCTTATTTTATTTATTTAACTGTATTTCTGTTTGTTTTACATTTTTGAATAATGCACCTGGCCTAACTGGTTTGCGGATGTGCTTGAACTTTACTTTTGGATTTCATTTATGAAGCACAGTTCACCAATAAAACATTGGATTTCAAATCTTCTCTTCTTACTGTATTCAATTGATTACTCATGCACTATGATTTTTTAATATCCTAGAACTCAAATTCTTTATCAGGAGACCTTTAGCAGATATGACATAAAAATGCGATTAATTTGATTGATTAATTAATTACAAAATCATGTAATTAATCCTGTAATTAATTCAGTTTTTTTAATCGACTGGCACTAATATAAATATATATAACTGCGCTAGTCATGGGAGTCATGTGTCATGTCGCTAGTCATGTCAGCCAATATATTGTGGTGAAAAATAGTGTTTGTGCTGGACTTGAAAGGCATTCTGAGTGCTTACTTAGTCTTGGGTGTGTTATCAAATGTAATCTGCACCTCAATAGCTTTTGTAATGGCTTTGTTCCAGCAATGATATACTTCCACGTGTGTTACATGCTGAATGTGTGAGTCTTGATAGCCCTATAAAACCTCAATCTGGATGGACTGCATGTTTGCAGGAGAACTCGCTCAGACATTTCTATTACCTGAGACCTGACACTGAGAAATGCATCTGTTTCTGACAGTCCAATGGAGAATGATGCTGCTGTGGATAATGTGACTTTAGAGTGTACCTGTTGACCACCTCCATGGAATGCAGTGACATGTCCATGTTGACCAGCACAGAGAAATACTCTGTGATCTGGTTGCTCTGCATCAGTTTCAGCAGCACCTCGATGGCCACGAGCGGGTTGTTCTCCACTAGATCAGGGAGCTTAGCTGGAGTCAGGCCGATGTGGTACACCAACTTTGGGTCTTTCTCCAGCTCAGCCAGCAGCTACAAGAAAATTAGTATGGATTAATTCAGTTTCATGAAATAAATTCTAGAGTGATTGTCCTAGATACAGATTGAATGAAAAAAGAAGTGTCACCTGCGACAGCTGCTGGGATGACAGCACACTCTTGAAGGCCTTGGACATGATGAGTTTGATCTCACTGCCGGTGCTGTTCTTCACACACATAGATTGGTCCCACCGAATGCTGTGGTCTGGCTCAGTGGGATTGAGCCATGCGAGCTCATCCTCACACACATGTAGAGGAGGGGGAGGTCGGATGAACTCTGGTCTAAAATGACCTAAAAGCAAGGCAGCGCAAGTTATTGCCACGTAGTGTAATTGTTATCTTAAACTGAGCTTTTTCTGTCATGTTTCTTATACCCCAGGATGCTACATTTATGTTTGATTTTTCTTTCGCTGACATTTCGATTATTTTAATCATTTTTGATGATTTTAACAACCATTTTTCCATTCATTTCATCCCCAACAGAAACACTGCAGGAAAGGTTCAGCAAAACACTCAATTTAAAGACTCAATTTAAAAAGGTAACTTGTAACGGTCATCAATAATATTATTAGAATGAAGTTAATAGTGGACTTCACCTTCATCAAAAGTAAATAAGCCCTTATACAGCGAGAATTATATTAAATTTGCCAAGGTTTTAGGGACCAATAAAATATGCTATGCCTTATAGAGTAGCTTCCCTCTAGAGATAGCTCAGTACCTTTTTTCGTGGTGTCAGCAGTATCGTTATGTTTAACCAACTCAAGCTGCAAACACGAAATCTGATGTAGGTACTAAGCACAAGCAGATGGTTGACAGGTGCATTTATTCCAATACCACACTTTGGATCATACTTCTTCCTTCTTCTGCCGCTTATCCGGGGTCGGGTCGCAGAGGCAGCATTCGGAGCAGGGAAGCCCAAACTTCCCGGTCCGCACAAACCTCCTCCAGCTCCTCCCGGGGGACCCCGAGGCGTTCCCAGGCCAGACCGGAGACATAATCTCTCCAGCGAGTCCTGGGTCTTCCCCGGGGTCTCCTCCCGGTAGGACATACCCAGAACACCTCCCCAGGGAGGCGTCCAGGGGGCATCCGAATCAGATGCCCGAGCCACCTCAGCTGGTTCCTCTCGATGTGGAGGAGCAGCGGCTCCACCCCGAGCTCCTCCCGGATGACCGAACTCCTCACCCTATCTCTAAGGGTGCGCCCAGCCACCCTGCAGAGGAAACCCATCTCAGCCGCTTATATCCGCGATCTCATCCTTTCGGTCACTACCCAAAGCTCGTGACCATAGGTGAGGGTGGGAACGTAGATCGATCGGTAAATCGAGAGCTTCGTCTTGTGACTCAGCTCTCTCTTCACCACGACGGTCCGATACAGCGACCGCATCACTGCTGCCGCTGCACCAACCCATCTATCAATCTCACGCTCCCTTTTTCCCTCACTCGAGAACAAGACCCCGAGATACTTAAACTCCGTCACTTGAGGCAAGAACTCTCCACCAACCTGGAGAGAGCAAACCACCGTGTTCCGGTCGAGAACCATGGCCTCAGACTTGGAGGTGCTGATCCTCATCCCGGCCGCTTCACACTCGGCTGCAAACCGACCCAGCGCATGCTGAAGGTCCCGGTCCGATGAGGCCAGCAGAACAACATCGTCCGCAAATAGCAGAGATGAAATTCTGTGGTTCCCGAACCGGATCCCCTCCGACCCCTGGCTACGCCTGGAAATTCTGTCCATAAAAGTGATGAACAGAACCGGTGACAAAGGGCAGCCCTGGCGGAGACCAACATGCACCGGGAACAGGTCTGATTTACTGCCGGCAATGCGAACCATGCTCCTGCTCCGGTCATACACGGAGCGGACAGCCCCTAGCAGAGGGTCCCGCACCCCATATTCCCGGAGCACCCCTCACAGGACATCGCGAGGGACACGGTCGAACGCCTTCTCCAAATCCACAAAGCACATGTGGACTGGTTGGGCGAACTCCCATGAACCCTCGAGCACCCGATGGGGGGTATAGAGCTGGTCCAGTGTTCCACGACCGGGACGAAAACCACACTGTTCCTCCTGGATCTGAGGTTCATACTATATATATATATATATATAAAGATTTTACGAAAAAAAGTGATGTATTTTTTCCCTCTTATCAGTGCAAGCAAAGTGATTCACTGATGAATGACAATAATTTGTTTTTCCGTTAGAAATAGAGTGGAAGCGCAGCAAACAGATCAACAGCGACATACACCATCCAGCAGGTGTTTAAAGACACCTGCACTACAGACAGATAAGTTTAGATTTGAGTTAGACCTGTCACGATAATAAGCTAATAGATTTAATAATAAAAACGTGAACTTGATTATTTTGCTGGCCTCTATTAATTGCAATGTGTGTGTTCTGTTGTTCATTTCCTCATCCCACGTCTCCTATTGTTGCTGCAGCAGCTTGTGAGTGTTTCTCCAGTCCTATCCATAACTGCAGACAGGAGGGTGCACTCTGCATTACGCGCATTTTGGATAATAGTTTGCAAGGTTTCTGCTCAGCAAAGGTTAGAATAGACGGCTTCATCAGTTCATCATCAGTTCTGGATAGGAGACGAAACATTTTCTTTGACCATTACTAGTCTGGTTAACCTTTATTGTTATTCTGTTATTGGGATTACACCAGCGAAACTATTAAAGTCATTTAAAACGTCATGTCTACGAATAAAGGGTTAAAAAAATTTGAACATGATTAAAAGAGTCAAAAACAAGATAACTCACTCTCCAGAGGAGGTCGCGGCCCTGTCACCAAAGACTCAATGATTTGATTGGCCACAGAAATGTCGAACCCAGAGTTGGAAGAGTCCGGATCTGGGTCATTGAGGACACTGGGGAAGCTGGCCTTGCTTTGAGTGGGTAGTTCAGACTGACGTTCTGTGGACCAACGAAAGAGTAGGATTACAAAGTCTCCTGGGAAAATATCAGAATGTTGCCCTCGCTGACACACAAGAAAATGGAAAAAAAGCTGTTTTGTTCTCACACTTCTCTCTCTCACTCTTTGATATCATCTGCTGTGCTGAAAGAGCCACATGTGGCTCGTGAGTCACATGCAGTTCTTTCGACAAGGAGTCCGGCTCTTTGAAGAGCTCTCTAACACGATAGGTTGGAGTGCTATATACCGTCAGAACTAGTTTCTCAAGTTCCATTTTGGCCATCCTGTTTGGCCACCTCAACTAAATCAGCGTGTGCCATCACCCTCGACAGCAAGCTCAGCAACGGGGACTTCCCATGAAGCTCTGCAGCCCAGTCAACCAATCTCAGTTGTTGATCACTAAATCATGGAACAATCGAGCTTCATGCAGCCAAGATTGCTCCTTGTCACATCAGACCAGTGAAATTACATACATTTTATTGACATTGAAGTGTTTTTGACCATATATATTCTGATGTCTTCTTCTTCTTCTTCTTCCCACTTCTCTTCTGCTCCCAGAGCGTTGCGCTGCTCGGCTCAGCTGACCGGCTGTTGAGCCGGATCGATGTTACAGCCATCAACCACCGTGATTGGTTAACTGGACTGCCTAGCATCATGGGAACTGTTTAGTTCACTGTAACTGAGTTTATTATTGAGAGTGATAGGACCAATGCTGCTCTGATGGATGTCACATCACTGATGGCAGTAATGACTGGGTGGGGAGTACAGCAGTCACAGAATACATTCAGCATAATATAGATACCAACAGATGTCAACTGGTACAATCGACTTTGCGCACGGGGAATGTAACTTTACTGCTGTAAAAAATGTTTAAAAAAAAAAAAAACTCACTCTAAAATTGTTGGTATTCACTTTCCATTTCATTGTAATCAATATATATTAATATGGCTCTGATAGAATTACGTTTTAAAATGTGTGGGTTTTTCGTTTCTCTCAGTCAAAAAGGTTCCCGACCCCTGTGTTAAGAAGTTTGGGTTGTCTACTCGAGAAAGAAACGTCATAAATAGACCTGCAAGCGCTAGCTGCAACCCGCTGATGTCAATGGACTGAGGCATGTTCCCCACATCCATGCAAGAGACTTGTCTGGGAGTTTTCTTGAACAGGTCCCTGGGGGGAGCCAGCATAAGTTGGGAGAGGAAGAACTTCTCTGGCTGGGTGATGGGGGGCAGGAATCCTGGAAGCAAAGGAGACAAGAATAACACAAGAAGCTATTACCAACTAAATCCATGGTATTAGACAATACAGAAATTTGGGTGTATTTGAAAAAGATCCTCAAATCCATTCATAGTGCATTCTTCATGGCTGCTGTACAGTAGATGAACTGGGTGGCATGATCTGAATTCAAAATACTTCAATTGCACAGTCGTTCAAAATCAAAATAAATCTCTATTCCTTCATGTATTATCATGATCTTCATTCGGTGATTAAAAACTTTTCACCAGCAATTTCACAATAACGTATTCATCAGGATAAGAGTTAGTATTTTATGTACAATGAAAAATTGTAAGAATTAAATTGAAAAAAAGAAATTGGTTGAAAAAAAGTAATAAAAACTCACCTAAAATTGGAAATTAAACATTTTGTCAGCACTTCAATAAACGTAGACTTTATGACATATACATTTATGCCATTAAATGTAAGACTAAACTCTCGACCACGTGCCTTGAAAGGTAGAGACAACATTGAATTGTGCAGTTTTTCAGCAAAAGGCAACAAGCATCGACACCTGAACTGAGGCTGATTTGACTGATGAGCTCCCGACATAATGCGCTGATGTCAAGAGGTGCATAAAAGCCTTTAGGCAAATTCACCAGTCATCTGGGAAATCGGGTCCACACCTACCCAGAAGTACTTTCTCCTGGTCATCCAAGGCAGGTGCAGGGTTCAGCAGGTGGGCGAACACGGCGGCAAACGGGTTGGCAGCGAGCGGCTCAGTTCTGTACATCTCCCACAGAAGGTACAGGGCGGTGAGGCGCTGCGACGAGCTGGGAAGCAGGTCCGGCTGTTGGAGCAGCATGACTAGAACTGAACCTACCCTGAAATGATCCGCTTTGCCAAAATAATGATGGAAGTGGGTCGAGAGCGACTCGAAGGTGCTGGTGCAGGCCTCCTCCGAAATGATGCTGAGCAGATGGGATAGTTCCTTCGGTGCCAGCGCCATGGTCTCCACTCCGACACGTCCAAACTGTTCGTTTAATTGATGAGACTTATCCAACCATCAGCGGAGCTCAATAAATTAATCTCTCTCGGCGGTCACACGTAGGTTCCTATTTCAACCGCCCGGACTCGCCGGTCGTATAATTGCTCACTATGCAGCAAACTCTCAGAACTAGAATTTGGCGACTGTCGAATTGTACCCACAAGCCCTTGCAATCTTTTTCTCTACATTCACCAGCAAACGAGGTTTAAGGCGAACACTGCACCCTAGAGTCCAGGAGTGCGTTCTTCACTGATCAGACAGATCAAAGAATAATGGCTGCCCGTTCACCCTGTAAGTACCTCGTTCAGAAGAGTAACAACCGGGAAAAAACTACATGTTCCATTCAGGATTAAACTACGCATAAAGATATACAACAAAGTTGAAAATACAAAGAAAAGAAGACATTTGATAACGACAAAATACAATAAAATAATAATCGTAAATAACATACATATACATAAAAAAAACTAAAATAAACATTAAAGAAAAGGAAGAGAAAGAAAAAAGACGAGGGGAGCTGGGTTTTTTCAGTTAGATTGAGTTCATCAATAAAAGTTTCACAGCATGAGTTTCTCCATGAGTTTTAATGATGAAAAGTAATGACAAAACTCCTTATGAAAGATAAAAAACAAAGGTTTTATTTTCATAAATCCATGTTTATGGTGAACAGTTTTCCAAGAATGATAAGTGTATTAATAGCCAGATTGTGGGTTTTATTTTCCATTACCACTCCATGCAGGACATTCTCTCTTGGGAATTAACCAAACAAACCCTCCCAGAAAATCTTTATAAATTTACAGTCATAAAATGAATGTTCCATTGCTTAAATGTTTTCATCACAAAACGTTTTTTCATCAAAATTGAACCTTTGTTTTTCAAAATTTCTTCTGAGGGGTAGATGTCATTCTTGCGCTTAAAGTGTATTTCCTTCGCTTTTGGAGCAATATTATATTTGGAAGAAAACATCAAATATAACTACAAGCATTCATGAGATGTAAAACAGACCAGATTCCTATCTCAAGTCAATCTTTGTAAAAAAAAAAAAAAAAAAGATTTATCATCAATTAAAATATATCTATTTTTCCAAAATGGAGTGTTGTAAGGACTATAATTGTGTTTGTAGATCACCATAATGTAAAATCTGTAAATGGCGCTTATTTAGAACAAAATCATATCTCACAGCAACCCGGGAAAGCTGAAGCAAATTACAAATTAATTTCAGCAATCTATCCAGTGAATGAATTTTTCAGAAAAATATTGAAGTTGCTCAAAATGATCCAAGATGCTATTAAAAAAGCTGAAAAATCGGTGGTGTATCTGTGTGGAATTTTGAAGGCATGTTTAAATGTTACCATAGCGACCAGTGTCAGAGAGCATTTGGGCAGTGGTCGAGAGGAGGAGAGTTTGTGAGTCTTAGTGTGCACACAAACAAGCAGGCATTTTTCCTCCTCAGATAAAACCATCAAACAAAGATATTTGTTATCCAGTGTAGAACATGCTGCCATCTTCCAAAAGAAATTTGATAATTTGAATTGAAACATGACGTAACGTAACATGCATACACATGCAGACACATACTTAGAGTATGCTAGTAGTTCATTTTTTCTGGCGTCTTTGTTCCTACTTTGTGTATGTATTTAATGTTTACTGCTTCTTTTGATTTTCATGCATTTATGCTGCTGACGTGACCACTTTCCCATTGTGGGAAGAGTAAAGGCATGCATCTATTTTGTTATGAGATGTTACGTTATTACTAAATGATTAATAGAATTTTTATACCTTTCAATATAAAGTTCCGATCCAAGTGGCGCATTTCTTGTTTGTCAATCTTTAACACACTGGTCTTTTGAAATCCATCACTGCTTCCCTCCGGGACTCAATGCAGTTTGCCTACAAAGCCAACAGATCTGTGGACGATGCAGTAAACCAAGCCCTTCATTTCATTCTGGACTACCCAGAAACCTATGCCAGGATCCTGTTTGTAGACTTCAGCTCTGCTTTCACCACAATTCTTCCAGCTCTGCTTGAAGACAAGTTTCGCCAGCTCAATGTGCCTGACTCCCTCTGCGGATGGATTACAGACTTCCTGAGTAGCCAGAGGGGACTGTCTCTCCAACACTCTGACCCTCAACATCGGGTTTCCTCAGGGCTGTGTTCTCTCTCCGTGGCTCTTCTCCCTGTACATCAACTGCTGCTCCTCCAACCACCTGTCTGTGAAGCTGATCAAGTTTGCGGATGACACCACCATCATCAGGCTCATCTTAGAAGGAGATGAGTCATCTTACAGGAGGGTGGTTGAGCGGCTGGTGTCATGGTGCAGACACAACAACCTGGAGCTCAACGCCCAGAAGACAGTCGAGATATTTTCAGGAGAGTCACAGTTTCTCTGGCCCCTCTCATGGTGGGTGGTACCCATTCCTATTGTGGGCTCCTAGGAACCGGATGTCAAATGGGAGCCAACCATCAGGTCCCTCATCAAGAAGGCTAGAGAATGTTCTCGCGGCAGTTACGAAAACTACAACTGCCTACAAAGTTGTTGGTGGAGTTCTACACGGCCATCATCCAGTCCATCCTCACCTCCTCTATCACTGTGTGGTACAGCAGCGCCACCTCCAGGGACAAGAGCCGACTGCAGCAGATCGTACGTTCTGCTGAGAAGGTGATCGGTAGCAGCCTGCCACATCTTCATGACCTGTATGTCTCCAGGACCCAGAGACGTGCAGGTCGAGAGCCGACCCTTCTCATCCTTCTTCTTCTGGCAGGAGGCTCCGGTCGATCCAGTCCAGAACCTCCCGTCACAGGAACAGCTTCTTCCCCTCGGCTGCCAGACTGTTGAATTTGTGATCAGCCTTTGTTTGACATGGAGCACAACCTGCTTATCTAGATGATTCGGTGACGTACACGTGTGTGCAGTGATGTAGGCAATTATACGAGACTGTGGAGAAGAATGTATTTTGTGGAAATAATCGTTATGCATGTGGTAGAAAGTGCCATCAAATCCTGCATTTCAATTTCCTCACCCTCGTTCAAACATAAAAACAAATTGCATCTGCTGGATGTAACATCATTCCACGGCAGGAAGGATACATTTGGTAAGCAGACAGATTTGGTACCTAAAACGGCACTGTTGCTGCCTTATTCCCTTCTTCATCTCGATTCGTTTTCAGGGTTCGTTTTTGTTACGTCATTTCCTGCCCACGTGCGCACATGATTGTTTCCGCTTGATGCCTAAATTAGCATAATTGGTTGCGTCACTGCAGTTCATCGAATCGTCGAGAGAAGCAGATTGTGCTCCACATATGTCCGCTAAAGAGGAATTTTGACTACTTTGCGTGCTTCAAGGAGTTTCTCTTGACCAGCGTCCAGATATTGACAGGCAAGAAATGTGCCGCTCTGCTCGCAAGTTTGTATTGAAAGGTATAAAAATTCTTGAAAAGAAATAGCAACATTAGCAGTAATCATATTTCTAATTGCCTTTCATGCTCTTATTAATTATGTATTAATATTTTTTAAATAGACACATTAATTATTTATTAATAATTACTGTGTCATAACATCTAAAAACTAGAAAGATGCATTCCATTATTCTTCCCACAATGGAAAAATGTTCACGTCAACAGCTTTGATGCATTAAAAACAAATTAACATTAAAGACATACACAAAGTAGGAACTACTAGCATATTCTAAGTGGGTGTCTTTATGTGCATGCATGTTACATGTTATGTTTCTATTCCAATGTAATATTGTATTTATTTTGGAAGATGGCTGGATGTTCTACACTGGAACTCGTCTGCAGTATCCTCACTTGGTGGTTTTGTCTGAGGAGGAAAAGAGGTCTGTCCTTCACATATGCCATGATCATCTGGGGACAGGAAACCATCATGGTTTGAGAGCCACCAGAGACAAGGATGTTGCTGGTTACTACTGGTCAACTTTAAAGCACGATGTGTATGATTGGGTGAGTACTGAAATACAATAACTGTGTGAGTTAAAAAAAAAAAAAAAGAGACTTCAATAACAGCAGTAGTATCAATAGTATCTTGTGTTTTGTGGTGACAGCAATATATATGCTATTTTACTTTGCTGCAGGATCAGTCCAGAATCGTGCAGGATCTATATACCTGGCTGTCCACTGGATTGATGAAAATACAGATGTCTTCAAATGCACGGTGAAGGTGCCAACACTCCACGCTATGATGGAGCAGGAGCAGGAGGAGGCCGTGAAGAGTCTGCTGGAGGACAATGGAGATGACGCTGATGCCAGAGATCCTTTGTTTGTTTTTGATGACATAGACGACATGAAAAAGTCTATGAGTGAATGTCGTGATCAGATAATGGTGTCGTGATAGATAATGGTGACTTGGTGAAGGTCTGTTTTGCCTGTATTATTGGGACATTTGTAAATAATGTTGGTGTGTTTTCATGTTTTGTAAATAATATGTATTGTTTCCTCATGAGAGTTGTGATTCAACAAAAAAACACTGACAAGGTTCATTTGGTTGCCATAAAACAGTTTGCACAGAATAATTGAATTATTTACAATTGATAATGTTTCTTTTGTTACTGAAATACAATTCTAATTCAAAACACTTGCAGAATAAGTGTGTGTATATTTAAAAAAATACATCAGGAAGATTAGCATTAGCATGTCGTCGCTGTTGATAGACTATTCAAATCATGATGCAAATCACATTTAAATAATCGCATTATTTCCATACTTGATGAGTAAAACCAATGTTTGCGACTAAAAAAACGTTTGTTTTTTGAAGAATATTAATTGAATTAGTGATGAGTGTGCGGATGTACTAAAATAAGGTTAAACTACAGTTAATACGTCGGCGTAGTAATTTAGTAATTAAACTTTGTTACCTCATTCAATATCATGTATTCACATAACTTGCCCATGCGTGTTGTTCAGAAATAACTATGTGCACATGTGGGAAGGAAATGTCATCATGAACACGAGCCCTGGAGGGGAATCTGAACTGTCACTGCCTGATCTGGTCCGCCTGCGTGATGTGGTCCGCCGGAAATTTAGGTGCTGGAACTGGAAATTGCACGTGTTTTACCAACTGACGTTTACTGGTAAGCGCATGCGTACATGGTTTTATCGCGCAAAGGTAATGACTTATTAAAGTAAAAAAAATGTCATTACCTTGGCGCGATATAAATAAATCCTGCATTATTGAATCAATGAACATTTCAAGCTCCATCAATACCTTTGACCTGCGCAATGTATTGCTTCCTATATATTATCATTATTGCATGAAGAAACATTTCTCCTGACATTTGTTTCGCATAGATTTAACAGGAGCAGGAATGAGCACCTCTATCCCTGAATGAGGTTTATGTCTACCGTGGTGCAGCGCTTCAGTCCATTTATGTTGTTAGTTAAAAAAGACTATCAGATAAAAACATACAATTTCTAATTCTAGACTATTTTTAGCAAAAAAATTCACCTTTGCGTGATATAACCATGTACACATCCATGCGCATACCAGTAAACAGTCAGTTGGAAAAACATGCGCAATTTCCGGAATTTCCGGCAGACCACATCAGGCAGGCGGACCAGATCAGTGTAGGTACCAAATGTGTCCGGTTACCAAATGTGTCCTACCTTCCGCGGAGTGATGACGTCACATTCGACATATACAATATCTTATTTGTTAATGTTTTAATGAGCCAGCGGAAATTTAAATAAACGATTTCAAGGCGATTCCTACCACATGCGTAGCATTTATTTCCACAACATGTTTTCACAAAAAAATTTGTCATCGAATCTTTTGCGAAGTTTCTGTCCGTTATTCTCTGAAGTCTGCGGAACAACCTGTCGTGATTGACTGACATATATGGAGCTTTGTTTTTCTTTAATATCGCGCAAGAATTCACAATAGTCTCCACAGTACGCACTTGATTAGATCCAGATAAATTTTTATGCATTTACCAGGGAAAATATGCATCTATGAAGGAGTTTTCACCTCTACCAAATTGGTCCTACCACTTCCGTGTTAGCTGAAAGACGCATCGTGATTGGCTGACATGTACGGGGCATTGTTTTTATTTTATATCGCACAAAAATCTAAATAGACTCCACAGCAATAATTATGTAATATGAAGGTTTTTTTAGTCGTTTGGTTGTAAAAACAATTACCCGTATGTTTCAGCTAATCATGACGCGTCTTTTAGCTAACGCGGAAGTGGTAGGACCGGGCTGAAAACTCTTTCACTGATGCATCTTTCCCTGGTAAATGAATTAAAATATATCTATGGGTGTATAAGTGACTACTATGTGGTCTATTGTCATTTTTGTGAGATATAAAATAAAAACAATAACCCGTACGTGTCAGCCAATCACGATGTGTCTTTCGGCTAATGCGGAAGTGGTAGGACCGATTTGGCAGGGCTGAAAACTCCTTCGTAGATGCATATTTTCCCTGGCAAATGAATAAAAATGTATCTGGGGGTGTAGAAGTACAGTGGTACCTCGGTTTTCGAACGTCCCGGAATTTGAACAAATCGGAATTCGGAAAAAAAATTCGAGATTTTTTTGCTTCGGATTTCAAACGAAAATCCAGAACTCGAACGCGGACATAACGTGCGCGGACCGATCAGCTGACCCACGCCGCACTTTGTTATTGTGTATAACGCAGCCTCTGTATGCAGACGTGTCCCGTTAGCTACATGTACTGACTGTTTTTTCTTCATATTGAGGTGTAACACCTTTCCTGTCTCCGCACTGGAGCGTGGTAGAGCGTCACAGGGGAGGTGCTCCTCGACACCTCCGAGGCTGGAGCGTTTTATGTCCTGTTGTCGGCTGGAGCTCGGACAGGGATTGGGCGAGTCTCGGACAGAGTGTTACTAATGGGAATTGTGCATTTATTCCACAGTATTAATATTGTTGTGCTGCTAATAAAGAAGTTATTTACAGATGCATGAATGCTGGATGAGGGAGTGTGGCTGAGTGTGTGTGAGAATTTGAAGTTGCAGGTGGAGTTCAAAGACAGGAGTGAACCACACTGGAGGAACAAACATTGGAACTCATTAAAGGGTCCAAGGTCAGACGGAGGAGGCTGGGAAGTACCATCTTCTCCAGAGCTGGAAGGAGTTGGTCCTGATAAGAGTCACCTGGGTCTGGAATGGGGGTGCATACCTTGTGGTCGTTGCCTGGTTACGAGGGAGCCAGCGACCAGGACTGGCGTCAACATCGGAGGACCAATCGGACGAGGACGGCGCCCACGTAGAGAAACTTTTGTGTATAAAGGGTCAAGACCTCAGATAGTTTTTTGTCGCTCTATCAGACTACTGCTAAGGCTGTCAGGTGTAGCTGCTGACCCAGAATTCTGCTTTTGTATTAGACCCCTCAGGGAATAAATCTTGGATATAACTTGTTGGATTTTTGGTAATCATTCTCACGAGTAAACGAACGCGTGGAGGTAAACGGGAGGTGTATTTCCAACATTACTTGGCTAATTACTTCACATTGTCACAGCCAAACTGCACCGAATCGCACATTCAGAGCTGGACACGCACCAGCACCTCTTCACTTCTCGAGAGACGTCACTCACTCGGCAACCCCTCCCACATGCAGCGGCCACACACATAGACGAACAGCGCACCTGCAGCAGACACACTACATTCACTCCTACAAAAGCCTATTAGAAAGCTTGGAACGCATTATTTCATTAATTGTAATGGGAATAATCGATTCAGATTTCAAACAAATCGCTTCTTGAACAGCCATCCTGAATGGATTGTGGTTGAGAACTGTAACTACTATGGGGTCTATTTTGATTTTTGTGAGAAATAAAATAAAAACAATAACCCGTACATGTCAGCCAATCACTATGCGTCTTTCAACGCCGAAGTGGTAGGACCAATTTGGGGGGGGGGTGAAAACTCCTTCATAGATGCATATTTTCCCTGGTAAATGAATAAAAATGTAACTGGATGTGTATAAGTGCCTACTGTGAAGTCTATTGTGATTTCTTGCATGATAGTTAAGAAAAACAAAGCTCCTTACATGTTAGCCAATCACGGCTCGTTGTTCCGCAGACTGCGGAGAAGAACGCACGCAAACTTTGCGAACGCTTTTTAAAGCTTTATTTCAATTTCCTCTGGCTCATTAAAACAATAAAAAAAGATATCGTATATGCCGGGTGTGATGTCATCACTCCGCGGCAGGTAGGACACATTTGGTACCTTCAGCTAGTCCGTGCCTGATGCGGTTGGCCGGAAATTCCGGGACTGGAACCAGAAATTGCGCATGTTTTACCTCCTGACGTTTACTGGTAAGCGCATGCGTCCATGGTTATATCGCGCACAGGCGATGAAGTTTTTTTTTAACGTATTAAAATATTTTTTTTACTTCTAGGGTCTAGATTTTAAAAATGTATGTTTAAAATGATATTCTAAGTTTTTTTAAAATCCAACAACATAAACGGACTCAAGCGCCGCACCACGGTCGACATAAAACTTGTTCAGGGGCAGATGAACTCACTCCTGCTCCTTTTAAATTAGTATGAAACAAATTCTAGGAGAAATGTTTCCCATACACTCTGTAATGTATCGGAAGCAATGCACAGCGCAGACCAAATGTACTGGAGGAGTTAGAAATTATTTTAGTTTCGTTGAACACCGGCATAGAACGCTGCCACTCGCTTTATTGACAACAGCCCCACATTTCCGTTACACCTTCAAAATAACAAATAAATCTTCTTACAGTTCGACCGTCCAGCTCGAATGCATGTCCGATTTGATAGGTCAATCCTGTTTCTCCCTGCGTTTCACAAACAGACATGATACGACATGGACCTTTCCAATGCGCAGCAAGTTTCAAAAGACCCTCTGTCGGATTGTTCAACCACACCAAATCCCCAACAGCATATGAATGATGTCTAACCGTTGAGTCATAATACAGTATTATATTTAGTGAAATAATCTTCCACCACCAGCACATATCTATTACCCTTAGAAGTTACAGGTAATTCAAGAATGTCCATTGCCACTCTCTGAAAAGGCCGTCCTGTTTGTACACCCCCCATGGGCGCACGATGCTTCGGTGCAGGATTTTTGTGTGTCTAACAGGGAATTTGTTCTAACCACTGACGGATATCCCTAAACATGTAAGGCCAGTAGCAGGACACTCTCGCTTTCTCCCAACTCTGTCAGCCCCAAAATGTGCTGCTAACGGACCACCATGGAGTTGCTTTAATACCTCCTCCACCATTGAGGAGGGAATCACTACTTGGCTGAGAGCCTCTCCAGTGAGTGAAGATGAAAGACCGACAGAACAGACCATCCTGGAGTGACAAACGTGAAAACTCCGCCCACAACTAGCGCAACCTTCGTGAACTGCCCCTCATCTGAAACCTCGTAGGTGCGACATATTCTCAGAAATCCATTTCACAATGACTCGGATATCTGGATCTGACTGTTGGAGCTGAATCAGAATATCTCGGTCAATAGAAAGTTCTTGTTGTAAAGAACTTCCACTTGGAATGTCTGTTACCTGTAGTTCATTAGTATTCAGTTCTGCATTTAGCAAAGCATCAACTGAGGAGTCCAATAATGCCGCATCAACAGGAGAAGATTGCTCATCCGGTTGAGTCCCGACATAGTTCACACCTGATGAGACTTGTGGTGAGAAACCACCCTCAACCACACACGACCTGACTTGAGGGGGTCTCGACAGGGTATCTGCGTTAATGTTCAACTCTCATTTCTTGTATTTGATGAGCCAGTTAAATGGATCCAGCTACAAAATCCACCTAGCCCTCTTTCCAGATGGGTCTTTATCAAAGGCCATAGTACAAAGGTTCAACAGCGGTCTGTGGTCAGTGAAGATGGTGAACTCAAGTACCAACCCAAGTACCCAAGTATTGTCTAAACTGACGCACAGCCCACACAATCGCCCACAACTCCCTGTCAAATGTAGACCAGCGTTTCTCAGTGGAGGTCAGTGCTTATCTAGCATAAGCAACCACTCCTTCTAACCTATCATGATACTGAGCTAGTACTGCGCCCACAGCCATCAAAGACGCATCAGTGCACACCTTGAAAGGGAGTGTAAAGTCAGACATCAATACAACAGGTGAAGACATCAACACTTTTCTGAGATATTGAAAAGCAGCATCACATTCGGGAGTCCAATGGAAGGGTGTGCCTTTGCAAGTTAGTTTATGGAGTGGTGCTGCATGCAAAGCAAAGTCTTTCAAAAACGTCTATAATATGAACATAATCCGACAAAAGCCCTGACTTCTGTTGGATTTTGGGGTGTGAGCATGAACTGACCTTTTCAACATTACGGGGATCAGACTGGAGCCCCTGATTCGATACTACATGTCCTAGAAACACCACATGGTTTTTGCAAAATGACACTTGCGAGGATTCAGCTTCAGTCCTGCCTTTTGAATCTGGGACAATACCAGAATCAGAATCAGAATCAGAATCAAATTTATAGCCATGGTCAGTGGGGAGCCCACTAACTAGGAAAGTGTTTTGGAATAACGTGCAGTCAAAAAGTAAATAAAATAAAATAAAATAAAATAACAACAAGGCTGTTCACGAATTCAACAGTCTTACGGCCGAGGGGAAGAAGCTGTTCCTGTGACGGGAGGTTCTGGTCTGGATCGACCGTAGCCTCCTGCCAGTGGGAAGAGGAACAAACAGTCCATGTCCAGGGTGAGAAGGGTCAGCTCTGATCCGACCTGCACGTCTCTGGGTCCTAGAGGCATACAGGTCCTGAAGAGGTGGCAGGCTGCAACCGATCACCTTCTCAGCAGAACGTACGATGCACTGCAGTCTGCTCTTGTCCCTGGAGGTGGCGCTGTTGTACCAAACAGTGATAGAGGAGGTGATTGTGGACTTCAGGTGACAGCGGGCAGACCGGCATTCCCCCATCCAGATCAACAGTGCCGAGGTGGAGCTCGTCAGCAGCTTCAGGTTCCTCAGCGTACACATCACAGAGGACCTGTCCTGGAATCTACGCGCCGATACTGTGGTGAAGAAAGCCAGACAGAGGCTCTACTTCCTGAGGAAGCTGAGGAGGTTCGGTATGAGCACCGACACCCTCGCCAACTTCTGCAGGTGCACCATCGAGAGCCTCCTGATGAGCTGCATCACAGTGTGGTACGGGAACTGCACTGCCTAGAGCTGCAAAGCACTGCAGAGGGTAGTACGAGCGGCGGAGGAGATTGTAGGCAGCAGTTTCCCCAGCATCCAGGACATCTATAACAGCAGAGATCTGGGCAGAGCACAAACGATCATCAAGGACACCTCACACCCAGCGCACGGACTCTTCACCCTGCTGCCGTCTGGCAAACAATAGAGGAATCTGCCCGCACGGACCAAGAGACTTAAGAACAGCTACTATGTCCAAGCTGTCAGACTCTTGAACGCCGGAACTGGGTGACAAGATGTCGTGATGACAAGTTTGATATTCTACTCATTTATGTATACGTTCTACTCCTTAATTACATGTCATACTGTCATTCTGTCCGCTTTCCACCCTTTTGCACGGGACAAACCTGGGACAAAACGGGATGAAGAAGCAAATAGGGCAGTGACTGTCACTGCCCTATTTGCTTCTTCATCCCGTTTTGTTTCCAGGGCTCAGGCTTATGACGTCATTTCCTGTCCGCATGCGCACATTGGTATTTCAAGACGTCATTTCCTGAGTATATACTAATATTAACTGAGACCTCGTAGGCAAGATAGAAAATTGCATGCAAATTGCACAGAAAGATCCAATTACTTCATCTGAAATCTTGTTAAAATATCCGAATTGTTGAATACAAGTCAAATGTAGTGATATATATATAAAATAAGGTTAAAATACAGTTAATACGTCGGCGTAGTACTTTAGTAATTCAAATTCTGCTTCTCTTGCTGTAAAACGAGTGTGTAGTGAGGCGTGGCGTACTGACGTTGCTAATTTTATTCTAATTTATGTGTCAAGCAGCTACACCCATGTGCGCATGTGGACAACCACATCAGGCAGTGACAGAAGCAAATAGGGCAGTGACATCCGAACGCATCCGTTGTGTACGTGACGTCACATCCGCCATTGCGCAGATGACCGGCAAGCAGCAATGGCGGAAAAGTCGACAAAAGAAAAGCTCTTATCCGTTTTGGATGATTTCGAGGTTTTGTCCAGGTAAATTGCTGGTCTTGTTGCGTTTTGCATTTCTTGTAGTTGGTCGTGCTGCCCCCCCCTTTTTTTAACCATCCCTGCTCGTCGATTTCCCTCAGGGAGCTCATCGAAATGTTGGCGCTGTCGAAGAGCCAAAAACTGCCTCCGCCGGGAGACGACTCACAGGTGATACACTGTTCAGTACACACGACCACTCTTTTGTGTTTTTTTCCAACTCCCACGTGGACACACTCCCTCGTGCAAGTTCGCGTTTCTGTCCTTGTTAGGATATGATGATGTTTTCTTTGCCACAGTAGTTTACTTTGCTTCTCACCCTAAACCTAACCATCCAAAACAAATAGCTAACCTTAACGAGCACTGTAAACCAAACTGAAACCCAACTATAATGATCCAGTTATTTGGAAGTTTTAACTGTCAAACTTAAGCTTAACCTTGTCAGCCAAATAGTTCTAACTCGGGATGCTCCAATCGATCTATCATAATCAACCTATCACGATCGGCAGATATCAGCGCGACCGGTGAATCCTGATCACTAGTTCAGGGGCATTAGTCTGCAACTTATTACTGTTAAATAAGTTGCTGAATGTGATATGTGTTGTGTTTGAATGCTTGTGTCTGTGTGATCTCCTACATGCCGTTTTGCAATGTATTGTCTGTGTTGTCACTGAGAGCATGAGGCTAAAAGCACATATTAGTTAATCATAATGTGCAAACATGATATTCAACTCAGTGCACCAATAATAACTGTAGAAGAAATAGTTACCTTGTATTTTCTCTGACCATATACCTGTAGAATATAAAGAAAAGTAAAAATTACAATAGCAACAGGGGATACTGCTTAGTAAAATTTTCATTTTGAATTAAATTATTTTTAAGACTCAAAACTTACCACGTTGGTCTTGGAAATGCTTCATTATTATGCCCATGCTCATTGAAAAGGTTTTGAAGCCACACAAGGGCTTCTGAACCGTTTAAGGTTGATTTTCAGCAAGGATATTTTTTTTCTATCAGAACGGGTAAAATTGACAACATATATTTTTGTACAATATATATTTTGTACATTAAAACATATGTAATTTTTTTTTTAAATAATGCATCATTCATACCTTCTTCATTCAGTAAAAGTGATGGCCTCTTTCAGATGTTTCATTTGCAGATGCGTCTGATCAGTGTGTGTTTTTGTTTTACACAACACAGTCAGTAGATGCAGACAGGTCAAGGACTCATTTTATATCTGTAAATACTTGATGGCACCCAGCTAGAGTGACATACAGTACTACATCAAAATACTAAAATGACAGTTTAAGAAGCTTCAAAAAGACTTCAATAACAATGACCTCACATACATAAATACAGATTTGTTTATTAATGGTCTCTTACCTTCCATTGGACAGTGTTTGAAACACTGCCAGCATATCGAGGAAAACAGTAGTTCTGTTTAATTGAACTATAACATAAAGAAAATAAATTTACATGTAAGTTTTTGTATAAATATTACAGTTATACAATACAATGGACATTTTTATATAATCAGACACAGTAAAGTAAATGGCTTAATCAGCTGAACTGACTGTAATGAAATACCCGAAACACAGACTGCCCTAATACTGATATTTAACAGAAATAAAATGCAGAATCCGCGAACATATTGGTCAAACTAGAGCCATGGTAACGGACGATGGCTGTCATCTGAAAGGTGGTGACATTTATACCGGCATCTAGGAGAAAGATAGCAGAGTCTCAAGGGATTCACCAAACTCGAAATTGAATTTTCAGTTGTCCTTTTGACAGAATAATATTTGCATCCTGCAAGGTTTTTCTATTTTTTGCCTCCTTGAAGTGAAAAGACCTGTGAAAATGTATCTGAATTTAAATGATTTAATGGTTACATTTTTCTTATCATGTACACTGAAGGTTTCATTTTGAATACAAATTTATTGTCAACCTATGTGATTGATATCAGTGATCGGTGGTGATCAGCACTGATCGGTGTCGGCGATTGGCAGCAAAAATCCTGATCGCAGCATCCCTAGTTGTAAATTAGCCAAAAGTCCTCAACAATCAGGTGTTTTTCTCAGAATGGGTCCTCAAAAGATTAGATCACACACACGTGACACAGAAACTACTGCATGTTTACACAGCAATAGCACCAGTGAAAATGAATGATGTGTGAAATGTTACTCAGTGACACTGCCTACAAGGCAACTGTGCTGGTGCAAGTACCAAATTGGTTCTTAGCTACCACTGATGATGACGTGAAAATGCTACATGTTTATGTATTATGTTTGAATTAACCCGCAAAACGTTCATAATTTGATGTCTTCAAAGACACACCAATGTCCCCACCATGTGCACACACTGAAACACAGGAAGATACATATGACTGATACTATGTCT
Source organism: Synchiropus splendidus (assembly GCF_027744825.2). Taxonomy (NCBI): domain Eukaryota; kingdom Metazoa; phylum Chordata; class Actinopteri; order Syngnathiformes; family Callionymidae; genus Synchiropus; species Synchiropus splendidus. The sequence continues at coordinate 23,301,633 of NC_071343.1, forward strand.
GATCAGGCTATTAGCTAGAGGGGCGTCTGGGTGGCCCTGAACTGCTAAACGTGAAAAACGCTCATCGATACCGATGAGCCAGAGTGCCGATCACCACCGATCGCTGATACCGATCACATGGATTGACAATAACTCTGTAATCAAAATAATGAGACCTTCTGTGTACATGATATGGAAACATGAACCATTAAATCATTTTAATTCAGACACATTTTAATATAACTCTTCAAGAAGGCAAAGAATTGAAAAGAAAAACCTTGCAGAATACAGCAACTATTCTGTCAAAAGGACAACTGAAAACCATAAAATTTGATGTGAGACGTCACTGTTTGATGAATCTTGTGAGACTTTGCCATCTCTGTGAAATACGCAATTTACATCCTGGCCGCTTGTGGCAGGAGTCTGAGACAGAGCACTGCATTGATGGAAGTTTCCACTCTGGACGTTTTTAAAAGTTTCAGATTCAGGTGACATCCAGTCGTTTCCCTCACCTCATAAACGACACCTCAGAAAGGCTGCTCATCTAGCTCTGTGAAATTACTGATTATTTCTTGGATCGGTGACCGATCGATCGGAGCATCTCAAAAATCACTTTTTATGAAAACAGCCATCTGAGTCAAAAAACAAACGCTGTCAGAGGTGAACTCAGTAGTTCTTGCCACAATAACACTTTCAGTCTCACTTCATGTGCAGGGGTCTCCAGGGCAGTTGTTTTACTTGACCCTGATGAATAAAAAAAAATTCTTACATTGATTTTTTTCCTTACTACACGCTGTTGTGTCTACAGTTTTGTTCATCTTCTTTTATATATTTAAGCAAGTTAAGATTACAGTTGTATAAGCTGTGATGGTTTTCTAAACTTTCACAAACATATCTACTTTTTCCTCCTGTCATTAGAGCCAGACTTCTTATCTAATGCCTTATTAAACTACACACCATGCAACACACAGTAGAAAAGACATTAAATAATAATTTCTGGGATTTTTAATTGAATGAATTGTTCGAGCCATGCACAGAAAATCGATTCAGTTCAATAAATCATTTTTCTCTAAAACCCATCTCTACAGGTTTGCGGCTGTTCCATCCGCAAAGCATGGTCTTAATGTGGGTTGATGACTGTGTGTTCAATGTTAGATCCTGGAGCTGCTGGTGAAGAGGGACCATGAATTCCAGGAGCTGATGGAAACAGCCCAGCAGCAAGGGAAAGTGTACTGTGAGATGCAGCAGCTGGAGAAGGAGGTAGAGAAGAGAGACAGTGACATCCAGCAACTCCAGAAGCAGCTGAAAGAAGCTGAGCACATCCTGGTCAGTGTCAATTTGTCTCGAAATGAGCTAGAATTGCCTCAGCCAAAGCATTTGCCAATACTTGGGCTAAGCAACTATAAGAAAAGTATGATTGAAAATGATAATATGCATTGATTTGAGGCTTTGCTTTTAATGGACTTTTTTTTTTAATAAATTGGACAAAACCATTATTTAAGTGTTAAAACCATGAAGTTGCATTTTAAAATGAAAAAATATAATATACTTTTGTGGGCATTTCGGTTGGGCGGTATGGACAAAAAATATCACAATGAATGTAATTTTGGCTATAATGTTAATTATCACGATAAATACATTTTCATCCTATTCAATGTGTTGGACACACTACAGTCTCTGATTAAACTTATCAGTGGAGTTTGTTTCCAACATCATTATGTGTTTATGTTTAAATATAATAGTTAACTTAGTGTAGAGATGAGACATTCAATGTTTCATGTCTCTCATAGAACCCATTTGTGTCTGACAGACTGCCAGTTTTACTTAGGGGTTAAATGACAGACGGCTCAATTAACACTTTCCCTCTCAATTTAACACTTTCCCTCCAACCAACTAGTAACAGACAAGTATTTCAGCATCAAAGCGTGAGTAAGGGGATAAGGAATCTAATCGAACAAAAGATGAAAAATAAAGATTCCGAATTCTCAAGATAAAAGCGACAGAACTGGAAAAGCTAATGTTTTGTCTTATCAAGCTAAATGTTCGGGAGAAGCCAGCGGGCAGTCGGTGCTGGAGGATATCGTTGGGGCATTAAAAGAACTAAAAGGTGATCTCAAGTCTGACAATGAAGGTTTACGGCGTGGGACAAGAAATAAACTGTAAATTGGACAGTTTGACAGCGGAAATTCATAATCTCGCCGGTCGAGTTAATGAGGCGGAGACTCAAGTCGAGCGGTTGGAGCAGTGGTGCACGGAGGCGACTGAAGTTATCACTAACTGTCGGGATTACCAGAACTACATGGAAAAGAAGCTGATTGACTTATAGAGTCCCGCTCTAGAAGGAACAACATACGCATTTTCGGCCTCGGAGATAGAGAGGAGGCGAGTTCGATGGCCCAGTTTATTGAGGTGGTCCTGAAAACTACACTGTCACTACCGGGAGAAATGGAGCTGAAAATCCAACTGGCTCACTGGGCTCCAGGTCCCAAACCTCCATCGGAGAAGCAACCCGGAGCTATCATTGTGTGCGTTCTGGAGTTCACAAGGACTTTGGAAGAAGCTTGGAAACTGGGAAAGACACAGCGAGGGAACAAAACCCTGCATTTTGGCCATGATTATGCCACAGCGATTGTGAAGAAACTTTGAGAATACGAGTTCAAGAGAATTTTGAAGGAGAACGGGGTTCCTTTTCAATCTCCATACCAACTTGCGGATTGACTGGGACTCTGGAGTTCACACATACACCAGCCAAGAGGACGTCCATCGAGGACAAGGCTTCTGCATGGACGAGCCAGCAGACAGAGGAGCTGACGACAACCCGGGTCCATCGCATTTGACTTTATGTTTAAACATACGTTGGTCCTGATAAAAATGGGTTATAACTAATAGAGTGGCGATTCGTACGTTAAGTTGACACATATATTGTCATGCTTGTTGTCAAACACTTGATGTTTGCAGTTCGGGGAGTTTTTTTTTAATAAGGGGTGGGAATAGAATAGAATTGCAGTTTGAAGAATCTATGTTCAATTTGTTTGAACTTTCCTTTAAAAACATATACTGCTTGGCTAAGAAAAAGTTGCCACCAAAAAAAGGGTCATACACTCTAATATTTCGTTGGACCACGTGGCTTTGATTACAGCACACATTCGCTGTGGCATTGTTTCGATAAGCTTCTGCAATGTCACACGATTTATTTCCATCCAGTGTTGCATTAATTTTTCAGCGAGATCTTGCATTGATGATGGTAGAGTCTGACTGCTGCGAAGCCTTCTCCAGCACATCCCAAAGATTCCCAATGGGGTGAAGGTCTGGACTCTGTGGTGGCCAATCCATGTGTGAAAATGATGTCTCATGCTCCCTGAACTAGTCTTTCACAATTTGGCCAGGGAGTGTATGTCCGTCTTTACATTGAAGAGCTTTAACATTAGTGATTAAGGGGTGGTGGTTAAATTTTCATCATAGAACTGAAGAGGGTTGCAAAAACTTGAGAGTGAGATCAGGATAAGAATGAGGTGGAGAGGCTCTGTATATTCATCATCTTTTTCTACTTGTGCACAGGGGGTTATGATTTTAATTCATAAATATGTGCCTTATGTTATAAATACAATGAAACACAAATCAAAGACAAACAGAACGTTTAAATTTGGTTAATATATATTCTCCCAGTAATGATGATCCAAATTTCTTTAAGGACTTATTTTATACTCTTTCTACATAACCAGGAAACTTCATTATTGCAGGTGATTTTAACTGCGCACTGAACCCAGTGTTAGACCGATTATCTGGTAAGGATAAATCACATTCAAGAAGTAGAGCAGTAATACTAAACTTTATGAAAGATTTAGGTAAAATATATTCATGTTGCTGAAGTTCATATAAATCATATTCACGTTTTGACTATTTTTTGATATCTGCACAATTGGCCAGCAATAAAAATAGTTTAGCATCAAATTTGATTTGTGTATTTATCCTGCAGAAATAACTATATAATGCCAACAGGTATGTATGGATCTTTGTTTTTTGGAAGCAAAGCGCATGATAGCACTGAAGTGGAAATGTGTAAATCCTGCAAGTATTCAAAACTGGTTAACTGAACTGAGCCCCCGTGTGAAAAGATGTATTTTTTGATCAAAGGAAAGGAAAGTGTTTTCAAAAGGGTCTGGGGTTCATTTCTTGTGTGTATATATATATATATATATATATATATATATATATATGTGTGTACACACACACACACACACACACGACAGACATTGGACTTTAAGTGAACAATATTAATATAAGTGAATAATATTGTTATCTTTGTTTTTTATTTTATTTTAATTCCGTATTTGCTTTTGTTTTTCTACTTTTTATCCAGTCTGGGTTTTTTTTTTAAATAGTTGATGTAAATGATAGTTTTGGTTTTTTTTTTTCACACAGCCAAGGTCTTGATTGTGTATGTGCATTTATACGATTATTATTGTGGCTGATATAAATGAATAAAAATATTGGGGAAAAAAAGTAGTGTAGTCTGTGAAACCAATCTATTTGTTGGTCATTTTAACCGAAGCAACACAGGCAGGTAGTGCTATGGTGGCCTCAAGCAATCAAAATGTAAGTCTCACTATATATGGGTTCATGAGGTCCATCAGTCAGTGTGAGAAAGAATAAATACCATGGATAAAATGTGTCAGTCTACTTGTATGTGAAGATAGATTCTAGTCATATATTTTGAATTACCAGTTAAAAATATATTTAATCAATCCATACAGTTCATAGACAATTAGACGAGTTCCATTCCTCAGTGTAAATTCTGCAAATTTCTTAATGTTAATAATGTTTAGAAACTATTACCTCAGTCACTTTAGCCTACGACGACCTATTGCCTTCCTCCCCTCCAAACACAAAAACCTAGGGGAAGCGCTTTCCTGTCCACAGGCTGTTCATGTTGCGACTCCCTCCCTTGACTGCTTGTTACTAACGTTCTTTTTGGAACCACCTGCACAATCCCAGCATGAAAATCAAAGAAAAGAAAAACAGACAATGACATTCACATGCAAGTTCATATTTCTATCCATCGCCATAGTGCTTTCCACACCATTGTGCTTTTTGTAGACCCGCACATTCTTCCTCCAGGTCCTCCAGGGGGTTGTGGTCCGTAGCGTTGGGAGGGCCCTCAGTGTCCTCTAAAGAATTGTATAGGAAACGCTGAATATAGAAAATGTTGTGGTGGACGATAATCACCTGTAAATGCAAATAAATATCTGTCTCTTCCCTAGGCCACGGCTGTCTACCAGGCTAAAGAGAAGCTGAAATCCATTGAAAAAGCTCGGAAAGGTCGGTCACAATCCCTCCTGCCTGACCACTGACTTGCGCTAAATCTCAAACTCCTTGTCCTCTGCAGGAAGCATTTCATCGGAAGAAATCATCAAGTATGCACACAGAATCAGTGCTAGCAATGCTGTGTGTGCACCGCTCAACTGGATCCCTGGTAGTAAAGAGTGTCTTGCATGTGCACAAATTTGATTGCACCTTAAGTCTTACACGTTTGTCTTAGGTGATCCCCGAAGGCCATACCCCACTGATCTTGAAATGCGTTGCGGCCTGCTGGGTCACATTGCCAACCTCCCGTCTAATGGTGTGAACGGACATTTGCCTGGAGATGCGCTGGCTGCGGGAAGGTTACCAGGTAAGTCATGCTGTTTAATCCTAGTAGGGATGTACCAAACTATCGATGCTACGATGTATCTTGAAACTGGCAGGCATTTTTACTGCAGTCTCTGCATCATAGCGCCGCTTCCCATACAAAACAGTGGGTGTTTAGATTTGCTGAGACATCCTTTATCATTGTTTTTGATCTGCCACTGTTTTGGAATTTCTTGACTTCAATATAGAGACAAATATCTTTTATGATTTTTTTATTGAAGAATCTATGCAAAAAGAGTGAGTACACAAGTTCATAGTATGAAGTAGAAACTCATTGAGGAATTCTCTGTGTGCGTACACTTTAATCACTGGACGAGTGGGATGCAGAATGACATTGGAGATACATATAAGAATGTAGCAACAACCTTGAGCATTTTTGAGACGCTCAGTCTGCACTGAGGCAGCCTTTGCCAGTAACTTTCTATTAGTGTGAACAGTGTCAGTAACTTTCCATTACTCTGAACAGTAACAATACTTTTCCCATCACAATTTCCCCCTCTTTATTACAAATTAATAAAATACAAATAGGAAAAATTATTTCTATGGTAAAACGATAAACACTGCTAACTATGAGATTAAATGTATATTATATGTGATTGATTAGTATGAATAAATGTAAGTAAAATATAATATTCAGTTGGAATCAGGGATTAGGTTTGCAAGGCTAAAAAAAATGAAACTGTTATGGATGAAGTTATACTGTGAAAGAGAACTTCATTATGGCCCAAAGATTAGGATGGGAGTAAATTCATCACTCATCTCATGTGTATATCATGACGTCACCGAGCACCTGCCATAGTTAATTGCACAACTTATCCTGATGTTTATCTGATTCACTAGTGACATTCATCAACATCTCTCAAGCAACAGTTATGATGGCCTGGCATCATCACAGTCGTTTACAGCGGGACCGGGAACACCACTGCTGCATCCACTGCTATTCGTGATGAATTTTCTCCCACAGCTACTTCAGCACCTAACGTTATTTCTGCGTTTTTGTTTTACACTTATGCTATCTCCATCACAGTTTTGACCGGGAATTGGTTTCAGAATGTGCTTCTTGTGGCGCTGTTAAGGCGAATGGATGCATTGTCTCAGAAGCAGCACAGCTGACCGTTGCTTTCCTACTTTGATAATGTTTAGGCCAGCTGGAAACGTTTTGCAGGCCTTGACCCCATGACACTGTTGAACTGTATCATCTGGTTCTCCCAGAATATATATACATAGTGAAATAGCCTTTCACTATGCAGTGTATGTTATTTTTTTTTGTCTCCTGTGCTCTCTCAGATGTCCTAACACCACATTACCCATGGCAGTCAACTGACATCGCGATTGGAATGCTGCCCCCTCACCATGGCAACGACTTCAACCTGGATCCTCCGGGTCACAACAAGGAGAATGAAGATGATGTGGAGGCCATGTCTACAGATTCCTCGAGCAGCAGCAGTGACTCTGACTGAGGGCACAAACTAGGCCAGAGCATATGTATCTCAAAATGTTCTCTATAAGGCCGCAGTCATATAATGCAGCATAGGGGATCCAGTGTCCCTTATTTGTCTATCATACATCTAGAGGTGGAGGATAGAAGGATACACGCAACTGATTATTTTTACACAGAATAAATTGTTCTAGAACAATCCTTTCTGCACAGTAGTCCATGGTCATATGCAGGATAACACTGTGAAGAATGAAATACTGACTTGAGGCAAAACTAGATGCTGGTCACATACTGAAAGTGTAAGGTTTTGATCTCCATGAATATCAGTGTTCTCTCTCAAGAGTGTCAATTTTATTTATTTTCTCTGCAGCAAGGGCATGTGATACGCTTACTTCTTTGTGGTATGCTGGTATGCTTAGTTTTCAATAATTCTATCTGATGGCACATAAAAACAAGAGCCCTTTTAAGGACTGCAAACACGTAGATTCTTGTAGCCGGTCATCTACAAATTTCCTACACATTTTGCATTGTCTCACCACTGCACCCGTTTTATGTCACTTCCTTTCGAAAGCTATTAAGTCTCTGTTGTGCTCATTTGCCTTGGCACGTTTTCACCCACAACAATATTGTATATTGGTGGTTGATGGTATATGTTCATAGGCTTTCTATGGCGATGCTATGCAAAATCCCACATTCCTGTAAGCATTGTTGCAAGTGTTATAAGCACCCTTATACTCTGTTAGCACGTCAAACTTGTTTTCTTTGTGTGTTCTTGCACATATCTGTGAATAAACACATTTTGAGTAATTTTGTGAAGGAATGCAACAATTTGTTGATATTATCATGACGTTATCATGAGTAAATCCCAAAAATAGTATTCATACTTTCTAGTCTCCCAGCCCTGGGAGATCGGATGACGGCCGGTCTGTTCAACAGAGCTTTTATGGGCGGCACACAGGTCATAGCGCTCTCCAGCAATATGGCATTCCTGTGTGGAGCTCTGGACCAGCTGACGTGGATAAAACATGCCTGACGGAGGAAGAGGTGTCCCTCTTTCAGAACACAGCTAACGTGGGTCTTAGAATGGCCGAGGCATTCATAATCCTGGGGGCCAGAGTGCAGTGTGCAGCACAGGTGGGTCAGCGTCATCTATGGCTGTCCCATTCCTCCATGTCCGATAGGGACAAAAAGACCATCCTGAAAACCCTGCTGACCGACTCCCTCTTCGGACCAGTACTTGAGGAATTCACAGCCCGCCAGGAGACCGTTGATAAAGCCACCAAGGGCCTCAGACCCTACATCCAGCCATGAATGCGGGGAACCAGGCAGGAGAAGAGGTTCGCGGATATACGCGTCACCCAGACAACGTTTGATGAACAAGCCAGAGATGTCAGGACCCTGGGCCATCAACGCTGGAAGGACCAGGACCAGGAGCCAAGAGGGCGGGCCAAGCCGAGATGGCGGAGACGCCAGCAGAGCAGCCAGACCCAGAAAGGTTCCCGCGGACGTGGCCGTGGCGCCGGATTTCTCCACAAATATAATGGTTTGAGTGATCCTTCATTAAAATCAGCATCAACACGACAGCAGCTAGGTTTCCGCTGGTCAGAGTGTCTAGACCGAATGCTGAGTCAGTGAGTCAGGTTGAAGTTCCAGCCTCATGTGCAAAGAAGAGCACGAGTCCTTCCATGGTTGGAGCTGTGTCCACGCAGCTGAGGCAAGTCTATCCCCTAGCTCTTGCAGTGCCAAGGTTCTGCCCGAGGACTTCACCGCCCAAGCGAAGTGCTCCGCTCACCGCCAAGTCTCGAGTCTCCGTACTCTTCAGATGTTTTGCAGTTATGTTTTTGTAGGATGAAGGAGGGTATGCAACTTACCGAGCTAAACGGCGGCTGAACCGGCTCCCATGGCTAGGAGGATGTCAGGGCCAACAACAATGCATTGTTGCACCACGGAAGTCCGTTGCACCGTGACACACAGCATGTGGTGAGTGACCCCTCTTTTTCTTCATATTTCTGTGAATCTATGGTATATGCTATCACTGCGAATATACGAGAAAGGAAGAAGCCTTTTCCAGCAGGACCCTCCACAGTGGAATCGTGTGGACAGGTTAATGATGGAGATTCCATCCATCGCTATCTCCGAGAACCTTCACAAAAATTATAGAGGCAGCCTCAGGACCCCTCAGAGCCCAGGGTCTCAGAATTTTATCGAAACTGGACGATTGTCTAATCCTCGCCAGATCTCAGGAGGAGTCACTGGCTCACACCAGGATGGTGTTGGAGAATATGAGTCAGCTCGGGTTCACTGTGAACCTTTAGAAGAGTTCGCTGAAGCCAGCCCAGTTGATGCCGTATTTGGGGGTGTTCCTGAACTCAGGAGAAGGGCATGAGGTACAACGTGCTATTCAGAATGTGAAAGCGCCTCTGATCAGGAAAGCATTTAGCTAAGTGGCCGGCTGCCCCTCCTGAGTCTGCTTCAATCATGTTAATTTTCTCTCTTTTCTGCAGGCGCTTTTGGCTGATGGAAGATCGATCTCCACCCCTCGTGTTTATGTAGCGGCCATGTCCTCACTACACCAAGGTGTGGACGACCGCCCAATAGGCGAACACTCACTGATGTGGCTGTTCATGGATTAGACCATCCACAAGGCCCATCTGTCTTCATTGGGATCTGCAGCTTGTGCTCGGGGCCCTCGCAGAGGCGTCCTTTGAGCCGCTTGACCAGGCCCTTGTTGAATTGGTGGCTTACAAGTCTGCACTTCTCATGGCCCTGTCTTCCGCCAGTAGAGTGGGGAACCTATGCGCATTCTTAATGAGCCCAGATTGCATTTTGTTTGGTGCCAGCGATGCAGCAGTGTCAATTCGACCTCACCCTGCTTTCTTTCCCAAATTCTTATCTGCTTCTTCTCAGATCAGCAGCTTTTCGGTGAGGGCTTTGTACCCTCCCCGTCACACGGACGAGAAGCATGAACGATTGCACAAAGTATGTATTAAGTGATAGCAACAGATTCTCCTAACCAGGCAGCTGTGCAGTGTTGCACCTGATTTTGTCAATGAGGGGGCCCCAGGAGGATGTCCAGACCTCGGTATGTCTCTCTACATACCGTGCCGTCAATTCGGTGCGTGACCGCGGGGCAAGGTTGGTTGCACAAGAAGTCTAGTAGGCCGGACTGGCGTGAAAACTCTGCAATTGGAGTGACCTGTCTCCGTTCACCTCTCGTTGAACAGAGACAGGTCACTGGTGGTTCCACGTAGTTTGGTGACCTTTTTCTTGCTCTCGTGCGCTGTGGTGCCCACCACTCAAGGTCCGGCTACAGTCGTCCTTCAGGGCGGCCATGGTTTACACCCCATGGTTCTGATGGTTAGGGCATGAAGAGAGGCAAAGTTCTTTCCTCTTGGTCAAGATGACCTGATAGGTAGCCTATAGTATCAGGTGGAACCCGATTGGCGCAACTCTACACTTTCCTGTATTCCTCCCATCTCTGGGTATAACGTTCAGTAACCCGGCTTTCTCAGGCAGGAAGACAGTCTTGTAAAGCAGATAGGACAGACAGCTACTTCTACACATACAGCAAATGTTTGGTAACTCATTAACCAGTTACATACGGCAATGCCACCGAAGAACCAGAAATTAGTTCAACAATCCCTGAAGACGACTTCACAAACCAATATGACTAGCTCGCGAGATGAAGACCCTCCGACAAGCGGTGCAGCAACCGACCAGGACGCTTCTAATGCTGACATCCTGGCCGCTGTCAAGTCGCTCAAGATGGACTTTGAGAGAAGATCTGCTGACATGCTAGACGGAATAAAGGGTATTAAATCAGAACTAGTGTCACTGTCAAAAAGAATTGGAGAGGCGGAAGAGCGAATTGCGCAGACGGAAGATGACACCATCGCTCGACGAATCTGAGCGGAAACACAAAAGAAAATCGGAAAGTCGTTCTGATTTGAGAATGGTTGGCCTCCCCGAAAAGGTAGAAGGTAACGATCTCCGCGGATTTCTGGACAACTGGTTCGCGCAGACCTTTGGAGACGTCATTACTGCCCCACTGGTCATGGAGAGAGCCTATCGACTTTGAAATGTCGATCCACAGAAAACTTCACAACCCAGGACAATCTTGGTAAGATTTCTCAATTACAGAGACCGCGAAGCAGTGTTTAGAGCCGCCAAGAATCTTCAAGAAGTCAAATACGAGAACCGGAGAGTGAGGTTTTTCCAATACCTGTCAGCTGAGACCAGACAACAACAGCGAGGTTTTGATGGTGTGAAAGCTAAGTTCCAAGCTCTGAACATCAGATGTGGTATGCCTTTTCCGGCACGTTTGATTATCACACACAAAGGGAAAGCCAAGATATTTGGACCCGTTACAGAGGCGGAGGATTACATTCAAGGAATGTCGGGCGCGTTGCCGCCAGCGGAATAAACATTTGAGGCATTAACTCAAGAGTTGACGTGCTCCAGGTTTCAGAGGTTGTCTTCCAAGCTTAAGATGCGCCTACATGCAGAGATGTATGAACATTGGAACGTTATCATCCACATTGTGGTTGTAGCAACATGCATGGCGGAAGTTTTTTGTCAGTGGGACGGTTCAATATGTTCAAGTTCACTAAATGTGTAATGTTTTGGGGGATTTGTTTTACTCTCAGTGGGTTTTTAGTTTTTTTGTTTTGTTTGTTGACTTGTTTTCTGTAGAAGTTTCAAAATCTTTAATTCTAGGCTCAGCAAAAGATGGGAAAGAAAACTTGCTTGAAAATATATTATAGTGAGCTCACATGTCTAACTTATTAGCTATGAAAGTATCTAGTTGGAATGTCAGGGGTCTGAACAATATTGGGACGCATCCAACAAATGAAATCCAATGTCGTGTTTCTTCAAGAGACCCATTTGGTGAGGAGCAACATGAGTAGAATTGAAAATAGGTGGCCTGGGCAATTATTTTCAGCTAATTTCACGTCTCATTCAAGGGGTGTGATGATACTAATTAATAGATCAATTCCATTTGAAGTTAGCAACAGACATGCTGATCCATCGGCCAGATTCATTATAATTAGCAGAAAAATAACTCATATCCCAATAAACTTTGTATCTGGTATGTGCCAAATGCAGATGACCCTTCTTTTTACCAAAATCTATTCCTCACATTATCATCTTGTAATGGATACATTATTATAGGAGGTGACTTTAACTGTGTGTTAGACCCACTGATGGATCGTTCAACAGGCAATGATAACACACATCAAAACACAAGACAAGTCATTAAAAAATATATGAGTGATTTAAATCTATTGGAGGCCTGGAGATATATACATCCCAAGGAAACAGACTTCTCATGCCTGTCAACAACTTATGATACATATTCCCGGATAGATTATTTCTTAATATGTTATAATTTGGTGTCTCAAGTTAAAAAGTGCTGGTATGACAGTATATTACTTTCTGATCACGCCCCGATATCACTTACAATTAATTTACTTCCAATACCTTCACCTACACCCCACTTTCGATTCCAGACTAATTGGCTTCACCATCCAGACTTCGTATGTTTTTTAGAAGACAAAATAAGTGAATATTTTTCTATAAATACAAATCAAACAAGTGCTTCAGTAAGATGGGAAGCATTTAAGGCTTACATTAGTGGTGAAATTATAAGCTTTACAAAACATACATCGAAAATATACTATAATCACATCTCGAAAATCTAATTAAAAAGCTAGAAACGGAACTCTACCACAATACTAATAATCAAAAAGTACAACAATTACTTATCTTGAAAGGACAATACAATGAGTTAACTACAAATAAAATTGCAACTAGCCTTTTATGGTTGAAGTCAGGGGGAACGGGCTGGCAAACTTTTGGCCTGGAGAATAAAGAAGGCACAATCTGATCGGTCTATTAATAAAATAATACAAAATAATGGGGACACTCTTGTAGATCCAGTTGAGATTAATCAGGCATTTAAAACATACTATGAGAATATCTATAAATCAGAATATCCTGTAAATACAGAAAACCAAACACACTTTTTAGATAATCTTGCTATTCCAAAACTAGATACTGAGGTTAAAATAAGTCTGGAGAAAAAACTAACGGTGGAAGAACTTACAGCAGCACTTAACCTCATGAGTACTGGTAAGACACCAGGATCAGATGGCCTGCCAATAGAATTTTACAAGAAATTTTCTGGAAAACTGTTACCGCATCTTCTTGAAGTGTTTAATGAATTTCATGATATTGGAATTCTCCCACCCTCAATGAGATCAGCTATAATCGCCATGTTGTTAAAACCAGGCAAAACTCCTACAGAAATGGCCTCCTATCGGCCCATTTCTCTTATGTCTTGTGACACCAAGATATTGTGTAAAGTATTGGCCAGAAGAATTGAATCTCACATTCCCAAAATAATTATGCCAGATCAGAATGGGTTCGTACAGGGCAGACAAGCCCATACAATCATATCGTAGACTGTTAAAAATACTATACGCTAGAAAGAATGCTGCTGACCACGCCATGCTGGCCTTAGATGCTGAAAAAGCGTTTGATAGGATAGAATGGCGTTATCTTTTTGAGGTTCTCATGAGATTTGGTTTTGGAGACAAGTATCTCAAATGGCTGAGATTGCTATACACAGATCCAACTGCAATAATATCTACTAATTATCAAAGATCAGGCCCCTTCACTCTCTCCAGATCAACAAGACAGGGGTGCCCATTATCACCATTATTATTTTTGTTTGCAATAGAGCCACTAGCCATAGAAATACGTCAAAAGCCTGAAATAGCTGGAGTAAAGATAGGTCAAACTGAACACAAATTGTCTCTTTTTGCAGATGATGTTATTGTATTTTTAACAAACATAAACAACTCACTACAATCGCTAACAAACCTTTTAAAGGCATTTGGTGAGTTTTCAGGATATAAAATAAATAAAGAGAGAAGGTCCCCTCCAATACATACGCAATTTAATCTTAGTCCTGATGGTTTTACCTATTTGGGTATTAAAATTTCTCCAAACATAGATGGCATTGTCTCTCTGAATTATTATCCTGTAACACAAGGAATATTGAACTCATTTGAAAGATGGAATAGCATGCCTATCTCAGTGATTGGTCGTGTAAACATTATAAAAATGTCAATTCTGCCAAAGTTTTTGTACATTTTCCAGTCTATTCCTCTCCCTCCTCCAGATATTTTTTTTTTCTTTGCTAAGGAAACAATTCAACAATTTCATTTGGAACACCAAACGATTGAGAAATTATGTTGTGACCACCAGTGGCTCGTGTTTGGAACCTGCACTTTCTTCAATTGAAAACCTCACTGTCCAGAATCTGTGTAAAACTGGTCATTTGTCGAAGTTTTACCATCTATTACTAAGTGGATCGAAGGAGAACTCTCATTCAAATCTTCATGTCTGGAGAAATGATCTGCAAACTGATACATCGGTTGAAGAAGGGGAGGAAATCTGTTTTAAATGTCAAACCCAAACAATCAGCACCAGATTCAGACTACTGCAATACAAATGGCTTCATAGAATTTATATTACACCGGCAAAGTTGCACCATTTTAATCCAAATATACCAGATGTCTGTGTTATATGTAACAAGGAGAAGGGAACCTTGTTCCACTGTATGTGGGAGTGTGAAGAAATACTAAAATTCTGGAAGGACATAATGGACTTGATCTCAAAAATAACAAAAATAAAGATTCCTTTGGATCCTCAATTGGCTATTCTACACAAGTTTCCTATAAATCTTTCTATTAATGCACATAAGAAAAAGTTGATAGTTTTCTGTTTGCTACAGGCCAAACATGTTGTTGCATTGAATTGGAAAAATGTTTCAGCTCCTACAGTTGGTCAATGGATCAGGGAAATGTCCAGCAATCTCGCTCTCGAAAAACTGACCTATTTATCAAAAAGGAAAGTGCATGACTTCTATGATATCTGGATGCCTTTTATGCAATTTCTGCACGAGAAACCGTTGTTTTCTTTGCTGTGATCGTGACTGTATGTGACTGGATTTTGTACAACTGGTGTTCCACTAGTGCGCCACAGGAAATGAAGCAGTTTAACCTAATTTGACCAGAGATAGAGGTGGCGATATGATGACATTAAATCATAAACAATTAGAACGTGTGGACAATCTTCTAACGTTACTCGATCACATTCTCTCTATACACCATACATGCTGATTTTCTTCATGGTTGACACGCAGTTCCATGGTTCAGGAAACTTGCTGTTTCAATGCAGAACCAATGAGCTTCAAAATAGAATTTTCAAAGAATCAATAGCTGTAGGAGAAATGGGGGGAAGGAAAAAGAAGTGTTATCCAGCAGCAGATGATATTTACTTGACGTACTCGTTTTTTCTGGTAGGACAAGTAAAAATCTTTGCATTAATGAATGTCTCAACATTGTACAGTTTGATAAATAGTTTGATAAGTGAATAAATGATAATGGCTGCATAATTGTGTTATGCATGTTATAGAATTATGTGTCATAGGAATACGTGTTAAAGTATTATGAATTTGCGTTTGATCTAAGTTCAGGCTGTTCCCATAATATTTGTCATGGGTGATGATTCTTCTGGCGTCTCGTAACTAAATTTTTGGACCACATTTGTTGTGGATATTTTTGCTAAAATGTATCTTTTAACTTCATAATATTTGGGTTGAATTCTCCATTTTATTCAGTCTAGGTGAACTGGACACACATAGACACACACCGCCCTAGGTATGTGACTTTTCCGTTTTTAATAATGAGTAATTAGTGTTTAGCGAGGGGAGAGTGAATTTTGATTGAAAGACCCCTGAAACATACCCAAGAGTGGCAAGATCGGCTTATCTTTAAATATGTCATACACTTTTACAGGGATGCCATCTGTCCCAGGCGTTTTCCCACCTTTCAGATTAGTAATTACATCAGATATCTCCTGAGCTTGTAGTTCATTGTTCAGTGTGGCTTGTGTATTCTTGACTCATTTGATTTAAATCCAAGAGATTTAACGTTTCGCCTCCTATCCAGGAGTCACAAACTTTTCCTCCGATCAAGTGGGGCCAGAAATCCAGAAATATAAATGAGGAAATACATAAGTAAATCACTAAATGAATTAATGAATGTGGAAATGCAAAAATAAATAAATATAGAAAACAGTAAATATATACATTAAAATCCAAGCATGGAAATAAATCTCTAAATAATATAAAATCTGGTTATCTATTTAAGGTTTTATTTATTAATTCATTCATCTATTTGTTCTTTTATACCAGCATTGATGTATTTCTTTATTTATCAATACGTCATTTTTGGTCCCTCATACTGTGAACAATCAGGTCAACAAAATACCATGGAAGTACAGACTGTGTGGTTAACCGAGGGGCAAAAAAAGGCAAAGCTTTTTTCAAACATGAATCAAACAAGAACTTGTGGGAAATTCATACCAAGGATTCATTTCTGGATCCATCCGAATTGTTGTTAACCACATTATACATATAAGAGAAGAGTTGTGGTATTGTATGAGGAAGTCTGGAGTGGCAGAGAAGTATGTTCGAGTGGTGGAAGACATGTTAGTCAGGTGTAAGACGGTGGTGAGGTGTGCTGCAGGTGTAACAGAGGAGTTCAAGGTGGAGGTGGGACTGCACCAAGGCTCGGCTCTCAGCCCCTTCTTGTTTGCCATGGTTATGGACTGGTTGACAGACGAGGTTAGACAAGAGGCCCTTGGACGATGATGTTTGCAGGTGACATTGTGATCTGTGGTGAGAGCAGGGAGCAAGTGAAAGATAAGCTAGAGAGGTGGAGGTTTGCCTTAGAAAGGAGAGGAATGAAGGCGAGCTGCAGGAAGATGGAATGCATGTGTGTGAATGAGAGGGACCCAAGTGGACAGGTGAAGTTACTGGATACAGAGATAAAGAAGGTGGAGGATTTTAAGTACTTAGGCTCAACTGTTGGGGGCAATGGAGAGTGTGAGAAAGAGGTGAAGAAGCGGGTGCGGGCAGGATGGACTAATTGGAGAAAAGTGTTGGGTGCGATGTGTGACAAAAGGGTATCGGCAAGGATGAAAGGGAAAGTGTACAAAACAGTGGTCAGGCCAGCAATGTTATATGGTTTGGAAACAGTGGCACTGAGGAAAAGACAGGAGGCAGAGCTGGAGGTAGCAGAGATGAAGATGCTGAGGTTCTCTCTGGGAGTGAGCAGGATGGATAGTATCATGAACCAGTATATCAGAGGGACAGCACATGTCAGGTGTTTAGGAGACAAAGTCAGATGGTTTGGACATGTACAGAGGAGGGTGGCCAGTACATTGGTAGGAAGATGTTGAGGTTGGAACTGTCAGGCAGAAGGTGGAGAGGTATTTGTGATCCAGTGGACCAGAAAATAACTTTCATCTCTCGACTTCCATCCATTTTTTTCCTTTTCTGATCTTAGGTCCCATTGAACGACTGTAAAGTACTGAGACTTAGGCTCCCTATATAAGGCATCTGAGCATTACATTGACAGTCCTTCATGTCTGTCAATGGTCCTCAGTGTGTTTACAGGTAGTAAGTCCAAAGCAACACTCAATGTCTCATTGCCTATGTGCAATTGCACAACGACCATTGCAGATGAATGTATGTCGATCAACACACCACTTTGTGTGCTTGTTTCGAATCCGAGAGTCCAAACAAGAGACAGGCGATACATACATGGATGTATTGCTTGCTCTGTTGTATGCAAACGGGCTGGACACACTTTCCACCTGCCTTGATTGCTTGTTGTTGAGGGGTCTGTCATAATGTCCTAATGTCTTCTAGTTCCAAGGCTAGAAAAGGAAATAAAAGAAGGCCACAGTGGGCTGTGCCTGCCTTTAGCTCACACCTGTTTTCTGAGATGAGCTGAGGAGCTTGGGCGCAGAGATTGCTTATGTTTTTGTTTTATCTCCAGTGTCTCTCACTGGCTCATATGGTGGGTATTGCTACTTGTGATGGGGTGGAGGGGTGTGTACGGGTGTGGTGGTGCTTGCCAGACTATCACATCCAGGTGTAGCTCACGTTGTGAGAGGCATTCAGAAGTTCAGGTACCTGAAAATAAATTTAAGGACAGTGCAATATAGCCACAAACAGACATGCAAATTCAATGATATTCATTTATTATTACTATTATTATTACTATTATTATTATTATTATTATTATTACTACTACTACTACATTATTTTATGCTTGATGCTTGGACTGATAAATCTGATTCTGACTCTGATTAAGGAATTATCTGACAAATTTTAATTTCATTTACAATTTAAAGCTAATAGTATTCATTGGGTAACATATTGGACATTTTTCAGAGTTAAATGGTTCTTGTGCAAAAAAAGGTCTATTTCATGATGTATTGATCAATACTTCTGTCATGTGGGCATATGTTTGTACAAAATATGATTGCAGTAACTTCAAGGGAGGCTTTTCGCAACAGTTTTGTTTTTGTTATACTTCTTGATGATGAATGAACTGCGTTACATGCAGTATGACGCGGTGTTGCAGCTTGTCCCTCCACGGTTGCCATAGGAATTGGGTGACACGGGAAATGCCGTTGAGCATGCGCGCGCATGCGTATACTGATGTGCAGATTTCCCTGACCGTGTGTTGACAGTCCTTCGTATTATTTTCTGTTTTCAGATTACGCAAACCATATTTTTTATCGACGGTATTTAATAACTACTGATTGCCACTGGATAACTCGGTCATGGTTCGGTAACATTAAATTATTTGTTGAATTGTTTAGTGAGTGAAGTGAAATGCACTTCTTAAGCAAATCGTATGTGAAAGTGACGTACTTGGAATCGTTTAATGTACATTAGGTCCAATTTAAACGCATCCCACTACTGAGTAGAGCGAATTTTGTACCTGTTACTGCTTGCATCGAAACTTAAGCACAATGAATGAATGAAGTCAGAAGCAACTGTCATTATTACCGAAGCATAGTTTAGTGTAAATCAGGGAACTTCTTTAAAACGTAGGAGTTCTGGAGACACATACTTCAACGCTGTATGTCGATAACTTGACGGAACACCGTTTGTGGGAATAGTCGCTGTGCTAACGCTGGTGAAGTGTAATAGGCCGCCGCGGCTGCTCTCCTGACATAGTCACAAATATTTCCACGACTACTACTCAACCGGACACAGTTTTGGCCTCTCACTCGTAGGCGGAATGGGAAACACCGTATCATGTTGTGTCTCCCCGGAGTCGAGCCCGAAATTGCCCTCCAGACAACCGGCGGAGCGGTTGGAGGAGTTCCAGACGAGCACGGAGGTGAGCGACGATAACACCGCACCCTACTTGCAGCACATCAGTGACAGAGAAGTTCCTGATGGTAGGTTGACACCAAACGCTTTTATTTCTAAATGTCTAATGTCTAACACTTTTTCTGGTTAAGTAGATTCGTTGACTAATTGGTTCTCAAGCTCAGACAAAGTGTTGGTATCATAGAATGTGATTTTTGTTACAAAGACAGAGTGTTTACAATCTGTTTAGGATCCTTTTGCTCTTGAAATTTTAATTGCAGTACTTCTTCCAAGAGGTATCATTCATAAATAGAGCAGAATTAGCCCACACGCCTTTCCAGTATACTGTATAAAATCAAACAATAATTTGTTCTGAAGAATATAGACACAATAACTTTTTACATTCAAAACCATTATAGGGATGGGCGATATGGATGGAATGTAATTTCGGCGATAATGATAATTATCATGATAAATGCATTTTCATTCTATTCCATATCTTGGACACACTACAGTCTCTCTTGAAACTGCTTTATGATGAAACTTATTACTGGAGTTTGTTTATGTTTAAATATAGCTGTGTTTAAATATAACTAAGTTAACTAAGTGCAGTGATGAGAAATTCAATGTTTCATGTCTATGGTTGAACCCGCTCGTCTCTGCCAGACTGCTCTGCCAGCTTAATTTAGGGGTTAAACTGGGTCTGTCTGCTGCATCTCATGTCTCTTAACAGTTGACTTTAATTATGGCTGGTCCACTAGACACATCTCCTCAATGCTATTGAAGACATATTTGAAATAACGTGTATAGATGAACATTTAGTCATATTCTGTTCTCGAAATCATTATACTAACTGTCAGTCCTTTCTCTTGTGTGATGAAAAACCTTTTCACAATTCTCTCTCCTAAAATGGCTGTTTTTCGTTGCCTAATTGAAGATTTCACTGAAACTTTGACCGTTTTAGAATTTGTTGATGGTCCCTAGCTGATGCCGGGTTTATGAACCAAGGCAGGCGACTGCGTCAGAGAACCTATGAGACCACTCAAGCTAATAAAATAATCACAGATCCAGAGACTCAGAGTCGACCATTGTCATTATCAAAGGTTCCCTGTATTAAAAATAAGTTTAAAACTATGATTGTGAACCAAAGTCCACCACACTCTCCACAACGGTCACACGCCAGTGTTGACTGTCTAACACCTCCGAGCTGGATGTTGTCATGTTCACGTGTGCAAGTTCAATGCAGCGAGTGAGCCGCGTGTTTATCAAATTTATCTTGAGTTGCAGAATTGTCATCGTGGAGCCTGTGTTTGGCGGTATACCGTGTACGACAAGTTATCGCTCATCCCTTGTACACAGTAGGTTTTATGTCATACGTGCTACGCCCTCTAACGGGTGCTCTGATGAAGCCCCACTGGTTGTGATGCGTCCGCTCCTCCCTACTCACTAAGCAGCGGCATGTCTGCTGTGGCGCTTCTTTCAGTCTGTCATGTTAAGTTTGCATCCTGCTGCACATGCTCAGGAAAATGCAGTGAGGGAAGTGCCTTCAAATTAAACACGCCGATTAAAGCATTGGCACTTCACAGACAAATGAAATGTTAGTTGTCCATATGACTATTATAATTGCTGCATTCAGTAAGGTTTTTCTATTTTTTGCCTTCCTGAAGATATGTATAAAAGCGTGTCTGAATTAAAATGATTTAAACTTGGGGAGTCACGTGACAAACTGACGGCGATGGCTGCTTGAAAACGGGCTCCTGCCAACCATTGATAAAACTTTCTCAATTCCGCAAAAGGCGAGAAAACGGACAAATTACTATCAAGAACAAAACAACACCATCTTACACAAGATGCCAAGTCATAAGACAGAAACAGGGAGAAAATACAGTTTCTCTGAACTCTGAACGAGCTAACATGGCTAAGCTAATGAAGGAGTCCATCAGTGATGTGAAGATACGGGTGCCTCAAAGCTAACATTGTGGCTTTCCTCTGAGCTCACAGAGCAATCCCCCCGTCGGTGCGCGTACCGTTTTAAGATAATCACGTGACTGTGTCGACTCGGCAAAAGCGCACCGAACTGTGTTCATAAGGCAGCGCATCTGTCAACAGGATGCAACTGCTGGAACTATCTAATCTCCCGGTTCCTTGTGAATGTCTTTGTGGATCTAAGGGGCAGCTCCATAGGAAACGCAAGTTGTCTGCCGTGTGGGACCATTTTGATCTCCTTTCCTCAGTTTGTCTCAGATTTTCGACTTGTCTTCTTCCATCATAATTCAAATTAATTTCAAGATATAATTTAATTTAGAAAATTTAAAAACATTGGTATATCACACACATTACTTAAAGATATGGAATAATAATGAATGCAAAGACTTAAGACTTATGATATTATTATACACAATAGGTCATCAAATCAGTGTCAATTCAGTCTGTCAAGTCAGTTGCCTGTAGGGATTTTTAATGTCCAACAGGTGTCAGTATTCAGTGACACAGTATCAACACAGTATCAGCAGTGTGTCATTGTGTCGAAACGGTTAATGATGCCTCATTTAGCCATCACTACTGAATACGCCAAGGAAGTGAGTGATTTGAGGAGACGCTTCAAGGAGGAAATGCTACACGAACGCCGCATCGGATTCTCCATTCACTTCCCGGCTATCCTGGCAATGCGTCCGACGGGTGAAGGAGGGCGGCGGCGTGGGTTTGACAACCAGAAAAAGACTCTGGAATATATTGGATCACTGTAACTGATTCTACATAATAACCGACTGGTGGTGTTGATTAACATGACAGTAAGACAGAGACGACGCCGAGTACCGTAAATATACTGGATTGAGACCAGGTATCTTGATAATTGTTATGTGGTAGATTTTCCAGATGCTTGTCAAGCGTTAGCTAATACAAGTATGCAAATAGGAATCCGTTTGCTTTTGAGTTTGATAATAATGAATAGCTTTCACAAGTTCGAAATAATTTTCTGATATATTTACTTTTGCACTTAAACAGAAATACTAATCATCTACAGAGTTCTAGGAGTGATGATGTAGTTATTCTGTTGAAACTTCTAAAATCACATACTGCCAAAGTTAAATATATATATATATATATATATATATATATATATATATATATATATATATATATAGTTAAATATAACTTTGCCACGAGACAGCCTTGTTATCATTGACAACCTTTGACTGAGTCACCGACCATAGTATTTTTTGTTTGAACTTTACGCGTTGTTCAAATGCAGTTAGGAGTTTATGGTTTTTTGTTTATGTCTCGTTCTCGGAATGTTCACTGGACCGTTACCTGTTTGATGTTTGTGTTTTTTTATGTCATCATGTTTGGCTATATATTGGCAGATGTTGAGATAGACAGGCATATTTTTTCCTGGACAGTTAATGCAGTCACATAGTAGTATAGAAGTATTTAAACTACCTGAGTTTAAACGTTAAGGGTTTGCGAGCACCAGTTAAGAGAAGGAAGGTGATGGCATACCTTAATTCAGAATGTTCTGATGTTCGCACTAGTTGGATAGGACATTTTTCTTTTTCACCTGGAACTACAAATAGTAGGGGTGTAGCAATCAATACTAATCCTGATCATTCTGGTTGAACTTCAAGGTCTCACAGTTATTTTGGCAAGTGTGTATGCACCTAATATGCAAGATCCATCTTTCTTTAGCCAATTAGAGTGCAGACTTAACGAGATGGGAAATTATCCACTCATCATTGGTGGTAATTTTAATCAGGTTTTGGATGTGGTACTTGATAGACACCCTTCAATAAACCGTCCCTGTCAATCAGTAAATTCACTAAGACAGACATCTGACATCTGCAAAATCCATCATCCAGGGAATATACTTTTTATTCAGGAAGAATGTTGGCTCAATACATAAAACATATGGACACAAGGCGTGTGATAACAGCAATTAGAGATGACAGAGGCCAGTTACTAACAAACACAAAAGATATAAACTCAGAGTTCAGACAATTCTATGCAAAGCTATACTCATCTGAGCTTCAGTCAAACACAGAGGATATAACATTTTTTCTTAACAGCATCAATTTGCCCACTTTGACCAAATCGAACTGTGATTTAGTCGATGCACCAATAACTGCAGAGGGGATCATTGAAGTTTTTGATCTAGTAGAGATCCTGGGTTTGATGGTTTTACGTGTGAGTTTTATATACGCTATGCCCAAGAACTTGCCCCACTACTTTTAGATGTATACATAGATGCATATGAAAAAGGTACTCTGTCCACAACAATGCGGGAGGCACTAATTACAGTAATTTGAAAAAAAGGTAAAGACCCTACTGAGTGCAAAAGTTACAGGCCAATCTCTTTACTGCGATATATTTAGCCTCTGACATCTAGCGCACTGGTCTTTGCCACCTGAGCGTGCCCCTCCCTGGTTAATCATTGAACATACACTGAATCAATCTCTCCAACCAATTCACTTAATTACATCAGTCCGGCCCAAAGAGACCAACTCCCATCCGATAGTGTCCAACCTCAAGTTGAAATGGAAAATGGTCTCAAAAATATTCAACAATGATCCACATTTGAATTCTTCTCCATGTATGTGGTTGAACCCAAAACTAGAAATTGATTAAAAAAAAGCCTTTCATTTGGAAAGAATGGGTGGAATCAGGAATAATTACATTGGAGGACTTGTATGAGGGAGACACACTAATGTCATTTACTTCTTTGACAGAGCAATTTCACCTACCGCAACGGCAGTTCTGGAGGTATTTACAGATTCGACATCTTTTTGGCTGGCCAGTTTCAGTAGTTTCTATATCTCTTTCTCTCTCTCTCTCAACCCCATTGCTGCAACTCAGCAAATAGGACTGGAATAAACCATTCCCATATAGTCCAGTAAATGGTCCCTTAATGCAGTGAAGCCTGTGATGATCAGGTCGGACTCCAGCAGCCAAACACTTGCTGTGTCTGAGGGCGCTTTCACACTACGGGTTCTGTCTCGAGACAAAGCTCTTTCGGCTCAGAAGTCCGAGATGTGAGCACAAGCGAGTCGGGTTTTGGCCACGGACCTGATCCCCACTGCAGAGCTGCATCTCGTCTTGGGAAACTCTCAGCGGGTTGCTCAGCCGGGGGTGAGCTTCTCGCCTCTGGTGACTTGGCACAAGACGCCGGAAACTATGTGTACATTGCGACTCCACACAAACATGATAAATGCCGGGCAGTAAAGGGTCTGATCGCTGTCTAGGTGGACAACATCGTTCAAAAGCAACTTTTCAAACTCCCAGAACACTGAGGTGTGCAGCCGGGAGCTGCAGAAAAATTACACTCTGCAGCGCAGCAGTCCGGGACTCGCGATGTGTGCGGGTGTTGGATAACGCACATGTTTTCACCTTTATTAGGCTGATAAACTGAAAATCTGATTTTATTGATTATTTAAGTTACTGAAGATCACCAGACTATTCATTGCTCATTTCTGGAGTCGGGATCTGAACTTGACTGATTAAAACCTTCTCAATCGTCAGTAATCTCTCTCATTGTGTTCAACGTGTTGTGAGAGCAGCTTGGATCAATCAAGATGCTCCGTATTACGCAGCTTATTTTGGCTATTTCCTTGTAAAACAACCATGACAAGACTCTTTCATGTTTAGTTTTGGCTGTGAAACGTCACATTCTGTTGCCGCCGTGGCGGAGCTCCGTCATCAGTTCAGTTCTGAGGTGAGGACGACTCATGATGTTAAGAACTGACAGAGAAATAAGGAGGTGAAGCCGGTGGTGGTAAATAGGTTGTTGCGTGGCCGATGACAACTTCCTTGAGACATGCTTCATCGTGGGTCAAAAACTAATTTCCGCAGAGCGCCGCCAGCTGAGAAGAAAAAAGACAATCGCCTGAGGCGCAGAGGTGCAAGGCTGCGCAGCGGGGGGCAAGTCGGCCTCAGACCCACCTGAGACATAGCCTGTAGTGTGAAAGTGCCCTGAGATGTTCCAGGTCTCCTGAAAGTGGGTGCGGACAAAATGTCAAGGGGGGGGGGCGCTCTGGGAGCTGTCTCTACAGATGGTAAAAATAATGTGGAACCGGTCCGGATCCCCGGTTAAAGGTCTGTTCGCTGCAAGAGAGAATGCAAAATGTCCCCTTTGGTACTCCTTGAGACAGTCGGACTGCCCTTCTTTGGGTGTGGAACTTTTGGATGAAGGCAGAGCCGCAGCCACACTGTGGGACATCCTTTAATTAAGCGGTTCTTGTTACAAGCCTGCAGGGTCAGAGCCATAATCAGCTCTGTCATCCCTCGGTGGAGTCTACAAACAGTTTTGGAGGGACTCAGTCAGGCACCGTTGTAGCCGTTGGAGACAGCTCCGATCGAGATGGTGTCCCTTAAGAGATCGCTCTGCCTTGTCAGTGAGTCTGGACAGCTGGTCTTTTGGGAAGGACATGGATTCTGCCTCACTTCATCCCTATTCATCTTTTATCCTGAAAATCTGGTTGAGGGTCATTTCATTGAACGCTTTTCACCTGCTGCCACGTCAGGGAGAGGAGTCAGCTCGATAACAATTGCTGTACCCGGTGAGGGCTTTGGCGCTTTATGTGAACCTACAGAGTCTTTCCGTCAGCCAGACAGGCTCTTTGTGTGTTTTGTGGTTGCTCCATTGGAAGGGAAGTGACCACACCAATGTTGGCTTGTTGGATTTGTAGTGCCATCATTAGAGCTTACGAAGCTAACGGAGATGCACCACCGACTGGATTGAGAGCTCTTTCAACCAGGGTGGTGTCATCGTCCACAACTGTTTTTAGTGGGGTGTCGATGTTAGTGTGTGTGTGTGTGTGTGTGTGTGTGTGTGTGTGTGTGTGTGTGTGTGTGTGTGTGTGTGTGTGTGTGTGTGTGTGTGTGTGTGTGTGTGTGTGTGTGTGTGTGTGTGTGTGTGTCTACTATAACCTGCTCAGAACAAATATGGGAGTTTTTCATCTTTGTTGTTCCAGCTGGTCCTCTGGGAGTGGGCCATGCTAGGACGGAACGTATGCCTATGGTCTTCGCTGAGGGGTGAAACTAACAGCCTAGCCTGTTAGAAGCTGTAGCACGCGTGACATAGAAATATCAGTAACCTATCATAACTTCACTTCTATTAAGCTCACTCATGGCCCGCCCAGCAGGCCATCTTTCTTTTACTGAGTTTCCAAAAGGAGACGTGCAAGGGAGTCAGGGGGGTTTCTGGGAGAGGGGTAGCCTTCCTGGGCGGAGAGCCAATCTATTTGATCAATTTTCAGGTGCGAGGCGTAGCCTTAGAGTGGGAATAATATTATTATTAATAATTTTATTTAAAATAAAATTTTAAAGCAGATTCAAATTTAAAATGCATTGCTGAATAATACAGAATACCTAATATCCAATTTGGTAATTTTTTATGATTAAAAAATATTGTAATGGTCTAGAACATTTTTATTTATGCTTTTCAAAGAAACTGTATGATATTGTGTTTTTGACATATTTAAAAAATGGCCCTCTCACCCTCTTAGGGTGGTAACCATGTATCTCAAGCTCAGGTTCTCTTCCAGAGTCCACAAGTTTGAGGTCCTGCGCAGTATCTCAGCTGTTTATGGGACTGCTGTCTTCTGGACTGAGGTTTCAGATGTAGTTCCTGGGATCTGTTGAAACCACTCTCCCAGTTTGGGGTTCACCGCTCCAAGTGCTCTACTAGCATGGAGAATACGGTGTTCTTGACTTTCCACATTTTTTCCAGCTCTTCTTTCAAACCCTAGTACTTCTCCGGGGAGTCAGTGCTGTCACCACTGAAGGGGGGGGATTTTACCTGTAATGGCACGTACGAGAATGGTGGAGAGGGTTACCACAATTGAGGTGCATTTTTGTATTTGGAAAACATGGTCTATTACATTGCTTTGTCAATATGTTGCAAAAAAATATTTCAAACGATTGTTGTACATGCCTGTTTGTCTTCTAATTATGTCAGAATTATGTCATTTGGGTCTAGAGGTGTGTGTTTGACTTATTGCATACTGTTGGACAAATACAATCTTTGAATTAATATTTAAGCTTTTGCTGTGTAGCATCACTACTCTAATGTTTCATATCTATTTACTTTTCAGAACTGGCTTTTGAATCCAACCCATCAGACCATGCCAAATCGAGTACTATTTTCCTCAGCAAGTCCCAAACAGATGGTAAGCCCACTCAGCCCGGTAATACAAACTGAAATAATTAGCAAGACTGTCTATAATAATCTTAACACTGAGGCATTTATAGTAGGTAAACAATGCGTTGGACTTCATGCTTAACTATAGTGTGTACTTTCCTACTGGGGGACCACAATGTAAGAGCATTAATTATTCTGCATCATGTGTCCCTTCCTTTTGACGACAGCATTTGATGCATGTCCACCTGCATATGGTACTCAAACAAACTGATTGGTGCTGCACTCGCGTGGGTTGTTTCAAACACTACCAGCGATACCGCGCATTTAGCTTCGGGAATAATAACTGTCAGTAACCTCAGAGACACTGGTAATACACCACCGGTCAAAAGTTTTAGAACACCCCGACATTTTTTTCAGTGTTTTTACTGAAAATCGTGCCGTTTAATGTCTCATTGCACTCAGATGTAAAAGCATAGTGCAAATAAGTCTGGAGTCGAGTCAAAAAATAAATTATGGAATTAATTTATAAACCAAAATGTATTCTAAGCTGTTGACTCATCAAACTAGCCACCTTTGGCAGATATATTAGCTGAACACACACAAGGCATTCTTTCTACAATAGAAATCAAATATTCTCCAGAAAATTCTTTGCATGTCTGTTGCAGAAGTTCCCATTAATGTGTGGCACTTGTGGGTTGCTTTACTTTCACTCTTCTGTCCATTTCATCCCAAACCAGCTCAATGGGGTTTAAGTCTGGAGACTGCTGGCCACTGTTTTCAAGTTTACCAGCTTATTTTTTCGCAAGATAGTTCTGGCATAGCTTGGACTTATGTTTTGGGTCTTCCGGGTGCCTCTCACTCTGAACAAGTCACTAACCCTGGATCCAGCAAAACAACTTTGACTTGTTCAGAGTGAGAGGCATCCTGAACCAAAACGGCTACCACAGCATAGTGTTCTAGTTTCTAATCTAGTTGGTCAGGGGTTCATCTTACAGCAAGATAATGACCCTAAACAGAAGAGGATAGATGGACAGAAGAGTGAAAGACAAACAGTACATTTTGTCTATAAATTGATTCCATAATTTCTTTTTTGACTCTTAATTGCTTATTTGTACTATGCTTTCACATCTGAGTGCAATGAGACATTAAACGGCATGATTTTCAATAAAAACACAGAAAACATTGGGGTGTTCTAAAACTTTTGACCGGTAGTGTACAATCATAACATTGTAAACACATGCCCTAAAGAACAGCACTACAACAATGGAGAACACACTTTGACAGGATGTCCATTTAAGTATTGATGACCAAGTGAGTCTTTGGCTGCATTTATTGAAGCTTGCTGTGTTTTACAAATGTGTTCATTAAAAATAGAATGTGCCGTCCTCTCTTTCTTCAATATCACGCTCTTAAGTATTAATTCTTTATAAAAGCCTAGGCTGAATGAAAATGAGCCCTCAGTAGCCTCAGTACCAATACCCTGTTAACAGAACAATTTATTTGCTTGTTATTTGAACGTGAATGCTGTACACGCACGTTAGAAAGACTAGTTGACCAGCGTGTTCTCTGCAAAGCGGCTTTGCAAAGTTCGTTGACACGGCAGGCTGTGACCGGCTCTAATTTTGATGCGACAGTCATCGTAAGTGGCTAGCTAATGTCGGTGGAATATGTATCTAGTGAACATGGATCTCTTGATAATGGTCTATAACATGTCCAATGTTTTGGTTGATTTGTGGTTAAATGTGACATTTACTGACAGCTCAGCACCAATATTGGTCCTTGCCATTTATGTTTGCAAGTTCATGTTCATTGTTGTGCTGCTGTTCCTCATGGAACCTCTCCAGACAAGGGTTCACTGGCCAGACTTTCTTGGCCTGCAGCCTACCTTAGAAACAACCGTGTTGTTGTGACCATACTCAGACAAGAACAATACTAGCCCCTTTCAAACTTTTCAGGTTGGTTTCTCATTTGGTTTTCATTACCGTGGGAAGTCTAGCCTCTAGTTCATTGCTGCTGTCACAAATATGTACCCAAGGAGTTCAGGTGGACAAACATAGACTCAGTTATAAGCATGGTTACGTGTGTTTTAAAATTGTGTTGAGTCACCACTGCTTCTTTTCCAGTCCGTGACAAAAGGAAAAGCAACAACATTAACCACATCAGCCATGTAAGTGTCCTGATTTTTTTGTTTCCACTTCAGTTCAGCTTGGTGAATCTTCAAATTTTTGACATGGTGTCCCTTTTTAACAGTAATACTAATAAGTTCCTGGATGTGTTTTCATGACTCCAGATGTCTCCTGGGCCGCTGTCTAAGAAGTATAGCTCCTGTTCGACCATCTTTATAGACGACAGCACCGTTAGTCAGCCAAACCTCAAAAGCACGATTAAATGGTAAGAGTTTGTCTTTTTTATTCATTCCAAATACACAGATGCAGAATGGTTTGTAACAATGCTGTTGGATTAAAGAGGTCGAATACCCATCTTTTACCAGTTGTCCAAAATGATCAATGAAACTTGTGCTGCAACCTTACAGCAACAGAATCTCTGTTCGAATTTCAGTTTCATCCATATCTGTTCTGGGGGTGCTTCTCTGGGGTTATTTCCACATGGGTATTCACTCTAAATCATATGCCTCTGTATGGTTGTTTTGTCTTTGTGCACTGTAATGGAGTGGACCTTGTCTAGGAACCCACTTGCCTCTTGTTGTATGTGGCTGGGATAGGCTCCAGCACCTACTGTTTTGTTTCCACAGCCAATAGATTTCCAATTTCTGTGAAATAATAGTCATGGTTGCCAATAAAAATGCAGTATTTATGAAATAGTGTGTCATTTTGATCACATAGGGTTCTAATATCTCCAAAGTATACTCACCAAAGTTTTGTTTTTTCCCCCTCTAGTGTCACTTTAGCAATATACTACCACATCAAAAACAGGTGTGTGCCCCTTTTAACTGGCATAAACTGGCCCACCAGTCAGTGAAACATTCATACAATCATTTTTATTTGTTCTTTAGGGACTCGGATCGGTCAATGGATATCTTTGATGAGAAGCTACACCCTTTATCTGTGAGTACAAACTAGATTGAATGTATGCAACAAATTGGCATTATTGAACTTGCATATGGAAATGTAAGCAGCGAGTCGCAGGGTCTTTGCTGTCATTGCTGAAAGTGGAGGATTGTGTTTTTTTCTCAGCGTATCGAGAATAGTTGGGAGTGGGTTGCCAGAATATTACTTGCTGACTATGGTCTCAGGCTCCTCAGCAAGACCTCGGGCACAAGAAAGGGCTTGGGGTTGTGAGGAGATGAGATGCTTGAGAACAAAGAACATGACAGTCTGCATGGAAAAATATTTTTTTTTCGATATTTAAGATAGTTAGTTATATTCTGCTCCTTGCCAGTCTTGCCCTGATGAACTTTTGGTAAATGGACCTTTTCATGCTGTGCTCACATCTGGTGGATGTAGACTACTACAAGTTATGACAACTTGAAGTTTGCAAAATGACTGCCTCGCTCACAACGCTCCCTCAAGCTATAAAGAACTGCAAACATGGGGCATGAACTGTGCACAATTCAGTTCCAGTTTCAAATAATCACTAATGTCAATCACTGGAATAATTTAAGGTAATTAAAACAGCTGTGTGTTTGATCAGAATATTTGCTTTTGGCGGCGCCACAGGTAAATGAGTGTAATTGCAGCTGTCATAAAGCTGGGTGCCTGGTCTTGCCCCTATCCCACGTTTGTTTATGAGGAAAGACCATGGCGAAACAGCGGAAAATGTAATCACAGATGGCAATATACCCAACATTGTCCATCTTGCACTTGCAAAGGCAACTCTAGAAGCATCTATCATTCAACATCAGGGATGGAACTCCGTCATGCAGCCAGTGAGGAGAGGCAGGAGCCAGCGAGAGGCGGAAGCAGCTGCAAGACCGACGGACCCCGATTATAAAACTTTATTTTGACAGCACGTTTCAGAATGAAGCAAAAGGGGACGTTAGAACATTTACTGATTAGGTGACAACAAACAAATAAACAAAATAATCTGTAAGATGGAGCCTTTATCAGGGTCCTTCTCCTTTACATGTCCGTCTGGAATGCATGGAATGCACGCTTTAGTTGTCCTTTACAGCTGTAGAATAATAAAGACAAAGGTGCTGCCTTTTTCCTCTCTCGCTTTATTACATCATGGCTGTCATGTGTTTCAATAAGGAGGAGACAAACAATCAAAGCAATCAGAGCGTGAGCATAAAAACGTCCGTTCACACGTTTATTTCGAGTTGACTGTGGAAACAGACGTCAGTGAATGTCAGTGATAAATGCTTAGCAGACGTTAGCCACAGGCGTTAGTCGCTAGCAGCTAATGTCCATCCATCCATCCATCGTCGTCCACTTATCCGTTACCGGGTCGCGGGGGCAGCAGCTTCAGGAGGTCATGCCAAACGCCCGTCTCCCGAGCAACATCCACCAGCTCTGACTGGGGGATCCCGAGACACTCCCAGGCCAGCGTGGAGATATAATCTCTCCACCTGGTCCTGGGTCGGCTTCTCGGTCTCCTCCCAGCTGGACGTGTCTGGAACACCTCCAAAGGGAGACGTCCAGAGGGCATCCTGATGAGATGCCCGAACCACCTCAACTGACTCCTCTCAATGTGGAGAAGCAGCGGCTCTACTCCGAGCCTCTCCCAAGTGACAGAACTTCTCACCCTATCTCTAAGGGAGACGCCTGCCACCCTTTGGAGAAACCCATTTCAGCCGCTTGTATCCGGGACCTTGCTCTCTCGGTCACGACCCAAAGCTCATGACCGAACGCGAGGGTCAGGATGAAGATTGATCGGTATATAGACAGCTTTGCCTTCTGGCTCAGCTCTCTCTTATGGACAACAGTGCGGCAAAGGGATTGCAATACCGCCCCTGCTGCCCCAATTCGCCGACCAATCTCCAAATCCCTAATCCCCTCACATGAGAACAACACCCCGGGATACTTAAACTTCTCCACTTGAGGCAAGATCTCAGTCCCTACCCGGAGAGAGCAATCCATCCGTTTCCGGTTGAGAACCATGGTTCCGGACTTAGAGGTGCTGATTCTCATCCCAGCCGCTTCACACTCAGACGCAAACCGATCCAGCGTGAGCTGTAGGTCAATCATCTGCAAAGAGCAGAGACTGGATCATAAGGCCACCAAACCGCAAACCCTCCTTACCAGAGCTGCGCCTGGAAATCCTGTCCATGTAGACCAAGAATAGGATTGGGGACAAAGCACAACCCTGATGAAGACCAACCCTCACCGGGAATACATCGGACTTGCATCCAAGTATACGAACACAACTCCCGCCCCGGGAATACAGAGACTGAACTGCCCTCAGTAGAGAACCACTCACCCCATACTCGCGAAGCACCTCTCACAAACGATCCCTGGGTACCCGGTCATACGCCTTCTCCAAGTCTACAAAGCACATGTAGACGGGTTGGTCATACTCCCAGGAACCCTCGAGAACAGTCGCAAGAGTAAAGAGTTGGTCCGTAGTTCCACGGCCAGGACGGAACCCGCATTGTTCCTCTTGAATCCGAGGTTCTACTATCGATCGGACCCTCCTTTCCAGCACCTTAGAGTAGACCTTACCAGGGAGGCTCAGGAGTGTGATGCCTCTGTAATTTGCACACACCCTCTGGTCCACCTTTTTAAATAGAGGGACCACCACCCCCGTCTGCCACTCGTCCGGTACAGACCCAGATCTCCACGCAATGTTGAAGAGGCGTGTCAACCAAGACAACCCATCAACACCCAGAGCTTTCAGCTTTTCAGGACGAATCTCGTCAACTCCCGCAGCCTTGCCACCGTGCAGTTTTTTGACTACCACAGTGACTTCAGCCTGAGAAATTAACGAAGACTGCCCATCAGCCTCCAGCGCTGTCTCCCTTACAGAAGGCGGAATGTCCAGATTCAGGAGTTCCTCAAAGTACTCTTTCCAACGGCCAATTACATCCTCTCTTGAAGTCAGCAGCAAACCATCCTTGCTGTAAATGGCTTGAATGTTCCGCTGCCTCCCCCTCCTGAGGTGCTTGACTTGCTTTTCCAGAAGCGCCTTGGTGCCGATCGAAAGTCTTCCTCCAACTTCTCCCACACCCGCTGCTTGGCCTCAGCAACAGCCGAAGCCGCAGCCCTTCGAGCCAGACGGTACCTTGCCACTGCCTCAGGAATCGCACAAGACATTAGGTCTCGATACGACTCCTTCTTCAGTCGGACGGCTTCCCTGACCTCTGGTATCCACCAAGATGTCCTTGGGTTGCCGCCCCTTGAGGCACCGATGGCCTTCAGGCCACAACTCGCAGCTGAAGCTTCAGCCATGGCGGTTTTGAACACCGACCACTCATGCTCGATGTCCCCTCCACTGGGATGCATAAAAAAGCTTCCTGGAGGTGTGAGTTAAATGCTCCTCTGACGGCTTCGTCCTCCAGACGTTCCCAGTTCACCCGCACTATCCGTTTGTGTTTACCTGGTCGGTCTAAAGGCTTCCCCCATCATCGGAGCCAGCTCACCACCAGATGGTGATCAGTTGACAGTTCTGCTCCTCTCC
Organism: Synchiropus splendidus; assembly: GCF_027744825.2. Lineage (NCBI taxonomy): Eukaryota > Metazoa > Chordata > Actinopteri > Syngnathiformes > Callionymidae > Synchiropus > Synchiropus splendidus. The sequence continues at coordinate 23,335,695 of NC_071343.1, forward strand.
TAACCCGAGTGTCCAGAACATGTGGCCGCAGGTCAGATGAAACGATCACAAAATCGATCATTGACCTACGACCTTGGGAGCTCTGGTACCAAGTACACTTATGAGCCTCCCAATGTTCGAACATAGTGTTTGTGATGGACAAACCATGTCTAGCACAGAAGTCCAACAACACACAACCATTCAGGTTAAGGTCAGGCAGACCGTTCCTCCCAATCACGCCTCTCCAAGTTTCTCCGTCATTGCCCAGGTGTGCATTGAAGTCTCTCAGGAGGACAATGGAGTCACCGGGTGGGGTCTCACATACGACCCCATCCAGGACCCCCAAGAAGGCCTGATACTCCGAACTGCTATTCAGTGCATACGCACAAACAGCAGTCAGAGTTTTCCCTCCCTGAAGTCTAAGCCTCAGGGAGGCGACCCTCGGAGAGAACTCCAACAAACAGGCGCTTAACCGGGGGCTTGTGAGTATCCCCACTCCAGCTTGGCACCTCACACCATGAGCAACACTCGAGAAGGACAGAGTCCAGCCCCTATCAAGGACCTGGGTTCCAGAGCCCAAGCTGTGCGTGGAGGTGAGCCCCACCAGATCTAACTGGTAACGCTCCATCTCCCGCACTAACTCAGTTTCCTGAGGTACTCAAACCCCCCCACCACGATAAGGTGACGGTCCATGGAGGAGCAGCTAATGTCACTATATATATATATATATATATATATATATATATATATATATATATATATATATCAGTGAATCTCTTGAGACTGTGCTGTGTCCGTGACATATTGACATACTGTAGCGGAACTCCGAGACAGAGAGCACTGCATTGATGAAAGTTTTCCACTTCAGATGTGAACAGCTGCTGAGGAACTAGTGCTCTCACTTTCATGAACACTCTCCATGCTCCTGGAACACTCTCCGTGCTCCCGGAACACTCTCCGCCCTTTTTTTTGTAACATGTTTGTTTTGAGGATGTTTGGGGGCCTGATTCTCCTAACTAGTTCCCGGTTTGTCATCCATATTCCTTCAGGTTCTATGCTGTTGCTGAACTAACTAATCACTAGCGTGTTCACGTTGCCAGTGAAACACGTGACTACAAGGCGCTTCATCATTGGTTGATGGAGAAGTCACGAGCATTGTGGGAACTCAGAAAGTAGTAGCTGGCAGCGCCGCTTGGGAGCGTAAAAGGAAGGAAAGTAGCATCTGTGATGCAAATCCAGTCAGTTTGTAAATTAAATGCGAATCGAAATTAATTGAAAATTAAATCAGACACAAGGGTGAATCGATTTTTAACAATTTATTGTACAGGCCTAATTAAAACAATGCGTAAAATGTAAATAATTTAACAGTTATATTTTACCATCATGTAGGTTAAATGTTTCTCTGTAGACGATCCAATCTGCATGGTCAGTGGAGACTGACCATTATTTTGAGTTCAGCACACACTTGACTGGGATACATAGATTTTTCTGTGGTCCTGATGTTGTAAGGTGTGATTTCACATTCCAAGCTTTTCTTAGTCATTTTTCATGAGGTCAAGGGAGAAGATGTGAGTTAGAAAACGCTCTTCCTGCATCTCTGCAGCGTGATGAATAACAATGAGCGGTTGATTTGATCACCCCAGTCTCAGGTTGAGTGCGAGCGATTGTTCGTATGCATTGTCACGTTTTCATAATCGAGGGACGACATAATTAATTGATTAATTGACCAGCCTTGCTGGGAGGTGTAGGGCTGCTGCCAGTAATCTGGACGAGTATACAGACACTGTGACTACATGGATCAGCTACTGTGAAGAGTGTATTGTTCCAACGCGCATCAAGAGTGGGGACAGGAACTGTAGTGTTTCAGAGGGAGCTGAAGAAAGCTAAGGCTGTATAGTCAGATAAACATAGGCAGCAGTTCTCGGCCAATGACTGGACTACTCTGAACAACCTCGCTCTTGCGCAGAACAACTATTGCTGTTATTTCGAGCAGCCATTTTGTCCTCTGGATACTCTCCAGCCGCCCCTTCCAAGATACAGCAAAGGACTGTGGTGTCTCATAGTGACACCTCAAGGACGAACATTGTCACTGACGAGCCCCCCACCTCCTTCTCTTGACATTCTGGAGCAGGCCGTACTCAGTCATTTCAGGAAGCTGAACCTCGGAAACCTGTGGATCCAGACAGAGTTTCCCCTGCCATCCAAAAGCATTGTACCACTGAGCGTGTTCATGGTCATCTTCAATCATCCTTGGAGTCCTGTCAGCAGTCCGTGTAGCTGATCTTGTTTGCAGATAACACCACCATCATCAGGCTCATCTCAGATGGAGATGAGTCTGCCTGCAGGAGGGTTGTATCCTCGTGCAGCCACAACAACCTGGAGCTGAATGGCCAGAAGACAGTATGATTGTGGACTCATCAGATCAGAGGACTCACAGTACCTCCATCCCTCCTCATGATGGCTGAGTCGCCCATTTCCATTGTGGATTCCTTCCACTTCATGGAAACCACCATTACTAAGAACCTAAAGCAGGGCCCGACCATCACTTCCCTCATCTAGAAGCAGAGAATTTTCTTCTTGTGGCAGCTGCGGTGACTATGACTAGATGCTGGTGGAGTTCTACACCGCCATCATTGATTCCTCACCTTATCTATCACCGTATGGTACTGCAGCGCCGCCTCCAGGGACAGGGGTGATCGGTTGCAGACTGCCACCTCTTCATGACCTGTATGTCTCCAGGACCCAGAGACGTGCAGATCGGATGAGAGCCGATCCTTCTCACCCTGGTCATGGACTGTTTGTCCCTCATTATTGCACGTTGTACCAAAGCACTTTCCTAGATGGTGGGATCATCACTGACCTCTGCAGTAAAGCTTCAGTTTGGATATTAGACAGCGAGATCTTGTGAGCATTCAGTAGTGTAAGCTACCCCGCTTACCAACCAGAATGATTGCTGAATATGCCGAGGGGCGAATGAGTGAACCGGTACATTTCCCTCTCCTCCTGAGTCTCTTCTGTCCAGACAAAAAGTGGACTTACTCCGAAACTGACACCAAAAATACAGGTAATAAGTCAAACGGAGTGATAGACCTGATATTAATCAACTCATCTCAGGTGTAAGGAGACACGGATGAACATAAAAACAAACAAAATAACACGCTTGATAATTCCAGGATAGCCTTTGTCGGCGCTATCTGATCCACCCTCATTGCACGAAGGAGCGATTCAGACTCTTTTTTTTTTGCCCAATCAACAAAGGACCAGTCAGTCCCGTCAGATTTTACTGTTACAGTTGTGGGACGGGACCCAAGTGCAGTGGTGAAAGAGTCACAGTAGGCTGGAGCGAGTCAATACAATTATTTAATAAGAAAATACAAAAATATATCACAAAAGGCATCAACAAACTGGGAGAAGAAAACTCAAAATAAATCCAGAGTGTCACCAAAAACAGGAAGAGTCCACAACGGATTGAGTCCAAACAAAAGCGTCCCCGAATCGGGAGAAAGAATGCTAGAACAGTCTGTAACAAGAGAACACACACACAATGAGCACAAAAACACAAAGTAAACTATCGAGGTCGACAAAACGAACGCCTGAGTAGGGAGTAACAGTAACAGAGAGAACCAAGAAGCCACGCGTAGTAGGGAGGACAAACGGAGTCAAAATAAAAAAAATCAGAGCACCAGGGTTTAGAAATAGCTGAACTGAAGATAATTTAAACGACGGATAAATGTACGATGGTTAGAGAGAAACGAACGGAGCAGATTACCAGTCGGAGCAATTGAGTCGATCTGGCACACGTTGCTGGAGTTTAGGTGTTCTTAAGCTTGGAAGATTAGGGGTTGATTGGCTCCAGCCCTGTGTCACAGGAACAGGAAGAAAGGAGGGAGCAAGCAAAACGGGACTCACAGGACCAAAATAAAAGTGGAATCATGACATGATCAACCGATCACCACCTGGTGGTGAGTGTGATCCGCTGGCAGGGGAGGAAGCCGGTCAGACCGGGCAGGCCCAAACGTATTTTGAGGGTCTGCTGGGAACGCCTGGCGGAACCCACTGTCAGTGGCGTCTTTAACTCCCACCTCCGGGAGAGTTTCTCCCAGATCCCGAGGGAGGTCGGTGACATGGAGTCTGAGTAGGCCATGTTCTTCCCCTCCATTGTCAGTGCGGCTGCACGTAGTTGCGGTCGCAAGGTCTCCGGTGCCTGTCATGACGGCAATCCCCGAACCCGGTGATGGACACCGAAAGTAAGGGATGCTGTCAGGCTGAAGAAGGAGTCCTATCGGGTCTTGATGGCCTGTGGGACTCCTGAGGTGTGTACCGGCAGGCCAAGCGTGCCGCATCTCGTGCAGTCTTGGAGGCAAAAACTCGGGTCTGGGAGGAGTTTGGAGAGGCCATGGAGGAGGACTATTGGTCAGCCTCGGAGAAATTCTGGCAAACCGTCCGTCGCCTCAGAAGGGGGAAGCCGTGCCTCACCAGTACTGTTTACAGTGCAGGGGGGAGACTGCTGACCTCGACTGGTGATGTTGTCGGGCGGTGGAAAGAATACTTCGAGGGTCTCCTCAATCCCGCCGTCTAGTCTTCCATTCAGGAAGCGGGGACTGAGGACTCAGACGACTCTCTCATCACCTGGGCCGAAGTCACAGAGGTTGTTCGTAAGCTCCTCGGTGGTAGGGCCCCGGGGGTGGATGAGATCCGTCCTGAGTATCTGAAATCCCTGGATGTTGTAGGGCTGTTGTGGCTGACACGTCTCTGCAACGTCGCGTAGCAGTCGAGGACAGTGCCTCTGGATTGGCAGACCGGGGTGGTGGTCCCCCTGTTTAAGAAGGGGGACCGGAGGGTGTGTTCCAACTACGGGGGGATCACACTCCTCAGCCTCCCTGGAAAGGTCTATTCCAGGGTACTCGAGGGGAGACTTCGGCCAATAGTCGAACCTCCAGGAGGAACAGTGTGGTTTTCGTCCCGGTCCTGGAACACTGGACCAGCTCTATACCCTCCATCGGGTGCTCGAGGGTTCATGGGAGTTCGCCCAACCAGTCCACATGTGCTTTGTGGGTTTGGAGAAGGCGTTCGACCGTGTCCCTCGCGATGTCCTGTGGGGGGTGCTCCGGGAATATGGGGTACGGGACCCTCTGCTAGGGGCTGTCCGGTCCCTGTATGACCGGAGCAGGAGCATGGTTCGCATTGCCAGCAGTAAATCAGACCTGTTCCCGGTGCATGTTGGTCTCCGCCAGGGCTGCCCTTTGTCACTGGTTCTGTTCATCACTTTTATGGACAGAATTTCTAGGCGTAGCCAGGGGTCGGAGGGGATCCGGTTCGGGAACCACAGAATTTCATCTCTGCTGTTTGCGGACGATGTTGTTCTGCTGGCCTCATCGGACCGGGACCTTCAGCATGCGCTGGGGCGGTTTGCAGCCGAGTGTGAAGCGGCCGGGATGAGGATCAGCACCTCCAAGTCTGAGGCCATGGTTCTCAACCGGAATAAGGTGGTTTGCTCTCTCCAGGTCGGTAGAGAGTTCTTGCCCCAAGTGGTGGTCGGGGTCTTGTTCTCGACTGAGGGAAAAGGGAGCGTGATATTGATAGACGGGTTGGTGCAGCGGCAGCAGTGATGCGGTCGCTGTATCGGACCGTCGTGGTAAAGAGGGAGCTGAGTCACAAGACGAAGCTCTCGATTTACCGATCGATCTACGTTCCCACCCTCACCCATGGTCACGAGCTTTGGGTAATGACCGAAAGGATGAGATCGCGGATACAAGCGGCTGAGATGAGTTTCCTCCGCAGGGTGGCTCGGCGCACCCTTAGAGATAGGTTGAGGAGTTCGGTCATCCGGGAGGAGCTCGGGGTGGAGCCGCTGCTCCTCCACATCGAGAGGAACCAGTTGAGGTGGCTCGGGCATCTGATCTGGATGCCCCCTGGACGCCTCCCTGGGGGGGTGTTCCGGGCATGTCCTACCGGGAGGAGACCCCGGGGAAGACCCAGGACTCGCTGGAGAGATTATGTCTCCGGTCTGGCCTGGGAACGCCTCGGGATCCCCCGGGAGGAGCTGGAGGAGGTTTGTGCGGACCGGGAAGTTTGGGCTTCCTTGCTCCGAATGCTGCCTCCGCGACCCGACCCCGGATAAGCGGTAGAAGAAGGTGAAGCTGAAGGTGAATCATGACATTTACTGCTGTACAGTCTGACAGCACTGGACAGAAAGGAGTGTCAAAATCACTCCTATTTTCTATTTACTCACTTATATTTTATATTTATTTATTTTGTTATTTTGTCATGATATTTGATTATATATCATAGGTAATTGTCTTGTCTCATGTACTGTATGCTGATGCTTTGTGGATGTCTTTGATTTGTTGTGTACCTTTAATGTCTTTGGTATGTGTCAGGGTATCTGTTGTCATTGACTGCTCTGACACCTTGAAGGAAACGGTAGAGGATGCAGGGTAATCTACGAAAGCTCTGGAAGGCAAAAATGTGCCCTGTAAGCAAGTGAGAATAAAAATTTGTTTTAATATTGTGATTGTTATTTTAATATTGTATATATCATCTCCACAAAAACAACTTGAATTAATCGATAAACTCTACACTTCATGTTCATGTTACATGGAGTAGTCCTGCTCACAAACATGAAATCAATGCTTTGATTAAATCCAGTGTGGACAAGGACAGCTGTTGTCCGGCCTGTGGGTTCTACATTTCCCAGGGCGTAGTGTCAAGAGCAGAAAGAACCACAGAAGTAGTAGGATGCAAGCTTTGGCTTATTCCATCTTATTCCATCTGGCATTGCTCATCATCCCTTAACATCAAATTATTCAAAATGTCTGGCGTCGTATTGATCTTTGAAAGTTCTCTTGAAGTGTCCTTTCTTGCTTGATCACATTGTCCCCGTGACGGTTGCTAGATGTTAACAACCAATGTAGGCTGGGTAGGACACTTGGTGATGTCGCTGATGTTGCTGTTGGCAGGGAAGACAGAGCAGGACCCACTGGATCCTCAGCCGCCGGGCTTTGCAGGAACCTCGTCCCATAGTCCACTCCACAGCACTGACGGGATGCAAAGAACTCAGTCCATCAAACACAGCATGCACCGTCCCAGTCATTTCAGCTGTGGTGTAACCCGTTCTCAATCGTGGAAGCTCCAATTCTTTGAGCTCACACAGCTTTGTTGTCACCACTAGCCAACAGTTTACCAACAGTCTTTTTCTCCAAGGGTTGAGTCCACTTGTCCCTCTGTGGATGTCAGGAATCGTTAAACAATGCAGCAAGGTTGAGGGCTTACCAAGACTAGCTGTCGATCAGACTCTGTCGATCTCTCTTCCTGTTCTGGCCTTAGTTTCTATTTGTCATGGCCTAAAACTCACCAGTACTCACCACAGTATTTTATCTTCATGGTAGTTACCTAAGTCCCTTTCTAGCTCCTGACTAACCATTTTATTAATTCCAAATCCCTAATACATTCTTAAATAAGTTGGTCTGGACCAGTAGGAGACAACACCCGATTTTTTATTTTATTTATTTATTTATTTTATTTCATTGAAGGAATACTTCCAGTTTTCTTACTTAAAGTGCAAACACGTGTTAGATGTCTGACATACAGTGACTTCCTTTCCTTGAGCTTGGAGCAGCCGTACATTGCAACCGAGAGTAGGTGCTCAATGAGACTTGTCTTGTGAATATCAACATATGCATTATTTTCAAAGTCTCCATTTTAAACTGTTTTAGTTGGGGATGATCTATAATTCTTCATTTCCATTTCTCTGAGAGCATTTACATGGTTTGCCCTGTTTCGAATGTTTTAGATTCATTGTGTGTTGGGGCCAACTTCACTGGAAAAAGAAACTGAGTATGCATGATCATCAGCCTCTCATGGTTGCTCACACATGTGCACACACCTCGCAGCTCTATCCGTTTCATGCCAAGAAACCATCACGCAGTGTAAATAGCTCAATGGTTAAGCTTCACGAAGATACACACAATATCACCGGCACGTCATAGCTAGACACACAGTTCGTCTGCCTGTTATTAGTTTCAGTCAGAGGTCTCTGTTCTGCTCTTTCAATGATGTATTTGTTTATAATAATAATAGCTTCATTAATTATGAGCCCCTAGTGAGTGTGCTGTCGTTTATTCAGGATCTCACGACCTGGTTTCACAATGTTTGTTTTTTGTCATAGGTTGTCTCTACCAGATTCTCATCTGTGGTATTCTTTTTCCAGATTTTGATGTGCAAGGGTCAAAGTCACTGGAGGAATATATTTGTATGTACATTATAGGCTACGACTAGCTTGTCGGTATGGATGCCTTAAACGGCAAGACCCTGAGAGCATTGGTCATGGCAACGTGTGGGGTGTCCAGTTTTTAGGCTCCTAAGCCACACTCCTGTGTCTTTATTCACCAGAATAGAACAATCCACAGGCATTAGGGCCTGCAGCAGGCTTTTAGCTAGGATTTTTAAACAGGGCGTCCATAACCACGCCCACATGTCCCGCCCCAACCCATAACCCCACCCCCAGCCCATTCCCATCTATGACACAGCAGGATGAATGTTGTCCACTCACATAACTTGCTGTGTAAAAAAAAAGAAAAAAAGGCGCTGTCAACATATACAGTGGTACCTCGGTTTTTGAACGTCTCGCAATTCGAACAAGATTTTTTTGCTTCAGATTTCAAACGAAAATCCAGAACTCAAACGCCCCGGAAAAAAATCGGGAAAACGTGCGTGGACCGATCAGCTGACCCACGACGTGCTTTGTTATTGTGTATAACGCAGCCTCTGTAATGGAGACGTGTCCCGTTAGCTACATTTCTTCATATTGAAGGGTAAAACCTTTCCTGTCTCTGCACTAGACTGTGGTAGAGTGTTACAGGGTAGGTGCTCGCTCTCTACACCTCCGAGGCTGGAGCGCGCACTCCAGGGTTTTATGTCCTGAGAGTCTCGGACAGAGCGTTACTTGGATTATTACTTTGTCACAGCCAGACTGCACAGAACTGCACATTCAGGACATGCACCGGGCACCTCGAGAGAGTGCTGTCTCTCGAGAGACGTCACTCACTCGGCAGCCCCTCCCACATGCAGCGGCCACACACATAGACGAACAGCGCACCTGCAGCAGACACTCTACATTCACTCCTACAAAAGCCCATTTTAAGGCTTGGAACGCACTATTTCTTTTTCCATTAATTGTAATCGTAAAAATAGATTCAGAGTTCAAACAATTCGCTTCTCGAACGGCCATCTGGAACGGATTGTGGTCGAGAACCGAGGTACCACTGTATTTGTACAAACGTAATTTATAACTTTATAAAAACAAGCATATTGCGTCAAATATCATATATGTTGTCACAATAACAAATTCATAATGCAGAAGGGCCTGGGAGTCTGGAAGTATATTTCCCGAGCAGCTGCAAAGTCAAAATCAGCAAATCCACTTCTTCTTGTTCTTTCATGATGATGTAACGAGTTGGTTTGGAAAATGTTTTATAGCTTTTACATAAAAAAGGACAGCAACAACTGTAAATATTTCTCTATAAAATATGTACAAGTTGTTCATACATTGTTCGGCAAACGCTGCACGAACACCCGAGCGCAGTTCTCACAATCTGAGGGATGGGGAGTCCATGCAGCGTTGTCACCATGGCTCGTTTGATTAAAAGACTTTCAGTTTGTTTTGTAAACAATAGTTTAATGTTTTGAACTTGCCTGACTCTTGTAATCAGCGTCAAACAGCCAACTGATAGCGTCACTCTTCCATGCCGCATCGACCAATGAAAATGTGAGTGTCGCAAATCGCGGGATTTGGCCCGTAAACAAATATGGCGTCCGCGGTGGCCAAGAGTCCGGAGACGCAGGGAATTTATCGTATTCAGCGAAAATACTGCACGGAAACTTCCTTTTCATGGAAATATGATGAGACTATGATTGGGGCATTACACAGGCACTGATTAAAAATTTAGGCCATCTGTCTGAAAAATAAATTTTTCCAATTTTTCACATTTTGCACTTCAGATGCCCCCCTAGCTAAAAGCCTGGCCTGCAGGAATTAAAACAAAGCAGGCGTTTCTCAAAATCGTTGCAACTCAAAAGCACATCTCAACTCACTGCGTTTTCTCAAAATACACAAGCATTTCTCAGTTCACAAGCGCTTCTCAATATCATATTGCTTCTGTGCTCCTGTCTCCTCACTCTCTAAATTTGGTTCTTTCACCGTGAGGTCAATTTTGCATCCAGCTCTCACCCTGCAGCACACTGAGGAAGAGAGCAGTATCTTACCTCAAGGCGCCTTGTGCTGCAGGGATTGAGTCAGGTGCTCCTCACTCTTTGGTGCAAACGTTAGGGCACCAATTACGTTGTCCGGCCAGCGGGTTCTACATATCTCAGGGTGTAGTGTCGGGAGCAGAAAGTACCACTCTGTTTATTCCAGATCAGCATCAGCATAAGAAAGTATCATCATTTGGCATTGCTCAGTATTGTTTAACATCAAATTGTTCAAAGTACAGACACATTAAATAGGGACTGGAGCGAGGGTGTTTTTTGTATCTGATACACAATATCACACATGCACACGTCCATATTTAGTATTGCAGGCTGTTCGATTACTGGAAATGCTATGTTTTTTCCCGAATTCGAGGCCCTTGCCGGGTCATCATGACCTGAACTTTTGCTGGACAAAACAGATATTTCTGTCGCCACCAGATGCGAATCATCTTTAACTTGGCTGAATGTACTGTTTGTGCAGGGTTTAATTTGACCAATTACTGTGTGAGCAGATCTTTATCCAACCTTCCATTGGAGCGAGAAAACAAATTACCGTAATTTCCGGACTATAAGCCGCTACTTTTTTCTCGCGGTCTGAACCCTGCGGCTTATAAAACGATGCGGCTAATATATTGATTTTTACAGGGATATTCCAATCAATCGGCCACCGATTATGAAAGGCTGAACTCGTTGTGATCTGTGAATGCCGACCACTGCCTGTCATTGCCGGTCACAAAATCCGAGCACATGTGACAGCAGCCGTTCTGATGAGGCACCGCCCGCGGTTTGTGAAGCGTCCGCTCCTCCCTGCCGACTCGCCACTCGCTTGGCAACGGCGTGTCTAATGCGGAAGCTTTTTTCAGTCTGTCAAGTTTGCATCCTGCAGCACATGCACGTTAAAAGGCATCAACGCCACGAATTCAATACGATATTTAAAACACCAGCACTTGACGGAGCACAGAGAGTTTTCTGGTGCTGGTGTAAGTGAAACTGCAGGAACCAGCGGTCACTCGTGACACTCGGCGCTCTGAGCGTGACGTTCAGAACGCGAAGCATATTGCCCGAGAAATAATCATTAATTTCACCGCGCGAGATGAGCAGCCTTTCTCAGGTGTCGTTTTAAGACGGAATTAACCGCGGCCGAATCCGCTGCAGTCTTGTGTGTGTCAGATGCAGCGTTCGTCCAGAGTGAGAACTTTCATGAAAGAGGTTGAAGACAGCTGCTTCAGCTGAGTGCTCTCCCTGTCTCTCGGAGCATCCCGAGTTTTTACAGTCTAATGAGCATGCTCTTTGCTGGCAAAAATATTGAGCTTCGTCACATCAAACCGATGACATCACGGGCGTTTTATTTACCTTTAAAGCGCTCAAATTGCGCTGTTTTCGCCCGCGTGTCCGCAGCTCTGCTGACAGAGACGATCTACTGGAGGGTGAAAACAGCGCTTTCTGAACACTTTAAATGTAAATAAGATGTGAGGAGTTCATGACTGGAGTTCAGAACATTGGCAAGATTGTTTCATGAGTCAGTCTCGACACTGGACCCCGTTTTCAAAACTAGTACTAGAGGATCGCTAGAAGTGATCCTCATGCATTTTCTGTGGCGCAGACAGCAACGGTGCACCCGCGGCTTATAGAGCGGTGCGGCTTATGTATGAACAAAATCCATTTTCCTTCTTAGATTTGGTGGGTGCGGCTAATATTCCGGTGCGCTCTGTAGTCCGGAAAATACGGTAAATGGTTCATGCCCCTAAGGAGATTAGATTACATTAGTTACCTATTTCAATTAGACTGGTCATGTCATAGTCTCTTATTCTGCAACGGAGGTGCGGTAGGTTTTGCTCCGAAGGTGCAATCTTTTTATAGCACTAAGCTTATCTTAGCTTCAGTAGTTTAGGTATTGCTTTCTGGTCCCATTCGTCCATTTCAGGGGAATGTTGTGTATTTCAGTAATCACGTAAATGTTTGAAATACTTTGACACTAATAACAATTTGTAAATACCTGTAATGAACACTTAACTGATGAGGAGTTCGTTTTTCCCACACTTAATCAGCAGTGTCAGGTCGTGGCTTTTTGTTTTATTTCTTTTTCCCTGCTTCTGATGACTTCTTTTTTAATTAACTTTTTCAGTGTTTTTACATTTGGACCTTTGAATTTGTGATGCTTCAATCAGGATTTTTGCTGCAGATCACCAATACCAATCACATGGATTGACAATGTATTTGGAATTAAAATCATGAGACCTTCTGTGTCCATGATGTGAAGAACTTAAATTAGACATGTTTGAGATACCTCTTCAAGGTGACAAAAAATTCTTGCTGAATGCAGCAATTATTCTGTCAAAAGAACAACTGAAAAACATTTTATTAGAGTAGAGAGACTAGAGACTGTGCTATGTCTGTGAAATATTTACATACTGTAGCGGGATTCCGAGACAGACAGGAAATTTTCCACTCTGGAAAGTTTTCAGATTGAGGTGGCTATCGAACGCTGCACCTGTTTCCAAGACAGATCCGGTCGTTCCTGTCTCCGTCTCTGCATAAACGACACCTGACAAAGGCTGGTCATCTACCAGACATGCCACTGCTTAGTGAGCGGCGAGCAGAGAGAAACAGACACGTCACAACCAGCAGGGCTTCATCAGAGCACCGGCTGTCACACGTGATCAGTTGTTGTGATCGGCAGTGACAGGCAGAGGTGGGTAGAGTAGCCAAAAAAAAATCCTCAAGTAAAAGTACTGTTACTTCAGAATAATATGACTGAAGTAGAAATAAAAAGTACTCATTTAAATAATTACTTGAGTAAAAGTAAAAAAAAGTATTTGGTGAAAAAAAACTACTCTAATGCTGGATAACTGTTGAGTAATGTCTGATTTAGTTTTTACACAACCATTCAATAAAATCAAAAATACAAAGCAATCATCTTCATAGAAATTTAAGTCCATCCAATCAATAAAGTAATAAAATAAAGAAACAAATCAACTACTTTAATGAATAATAAAAATACATGGAACGTACATCTCCAGCTCTCCCATTTCTGATTCTCTTGACTCTATGGATGCAAAGCACTTGTCTTCATCAGAGGGCCTGCCGTTTGTGCTGGTGACATCATCCAAGTCGGTGTCGAGGTGATTTCTGATGTAGTCAAGGCCTGTGGCAAGATTTTCAAATCAAGCTGCTGATGTTTCACATGAGAAGCTACCTTCTAGCTATATTGCCACACTGTGGTTTGTCACTGACACACAATGCCAATAATATTGCACAAATGTATATGTCACATTTTAGTTGATAAACAAGTATGTTTACCAGCATTTAGTCCAGAAGGTTCTGAGTGTTGGAATCTTTCATGATGTCTCCAAAGCGTTTCTGGATCCCTTGCTGCATGGCGTGAACAAGAGGGGTACACATTTTGCAAGATGATTCCAACCTCTTTAGCTTGTCCAGCAACTGGTAAAGTGTTGGCTGCAGGAGGCCCATATGCACAGACGATTCCCCTTGGAGGATAGTAAGGGCCATGGAAACAGGCTTCATCACAGCAGCATACTCGACCAAAAACCCACTTTCCGTTGGATGAAACCTATAAAAGATGTAATGATAAAAAAAAAATCGTACATGTTAAATACACAAATAAAAAAATAGTTAAATTATTTAATTAAAGCCATTGTCACACCACCATGCAAAGAAAATTGAGTTACTTGAGACTAGTAGATTTACCCGTTAATCAGCAAGCCTAATTTATTTTTATTATTCTTAAAAAAAAGTTTTGTCAACTTACATCTTTGTCTTGTCTGTGCAGACATATGAAGAGCTTGTTCTATTTGCTCTTGATGAATATGCACAATTCTTTCTACAGCAAGGTACAAGGAGGTCCAACGTGTCTGATTGGGTCTGCAGCTTGCATTCACCTTCAACCCTCTGTTGATTAAAAATGTATGTGTGATGTTACAGGGAGGTCAAGATATTAAAAGAGACTTATCACATCGAATTGGACATAAATTATATATGATATATAAACATACATAAATATACACACATGAGAATTGTTTGAAACAAATCTAAAAAAAATGAATGAAAACTTTGAGTTAGATGTTGAGTTCTTGAACGCTAGGCAAACAAAGGACACACTACATTCTGTATTTGCCGTTTCACACTGTTTTTAAGGTGAACATGCTTTTTATGTGAGATCAGTGGTGTTCCTCTTTTTCTGGGTCTGCGTGGTCTTCATTGTGAAGTGACATTGTCAATCCGTTTCATCAGTGAACAACTCTGTCTTGCCGAGTTGAGGTTGGATGTGATCACATGACGAGACTGCAAGGCTACGGCTATGTTTGATTGGCGCAACACAGTCACGGGGTAAAGCCTGGCGGAAGTCTCCCTCTCTCTGACAAAATAAATGCGCCTTTCTCTCCCTGAGAGGGAGATGGACATGCACCCGGAAGCGATTTAAGAAAAGTAACATGCTCAATGAAGCCTAATGTAGTGGAGTAAGAGTACAGTTTCTTCTTCACAAATTGACTCAAGTAAAAGTAAAAAGTATAGTGATTTAAGACCACTCCTAGAAGTACAAAAATTCCCAAAACTTACTCAAGTAAATGTAACGGAGTAAATGTAATTCGATACTACCCACCTCTGGTGACAGGTAGCGATCGGCATTCACCGATCACGCTGAAATCAGCCGATCATGATCGGTGACCGATCGATCCGAGCATCCCTACTTTGAATGGAGGTGAATGTCCATGGAATATGGACAAGCTGTAAGCCAGTTAAATAGTAGTGAAATTGTTTTGCCTTTTTCCTTCCATCCCTTCATTGAAATTGTATGGCATAGGGCCAAGAAAAATAGAATTAAATATCTTCCAAAATAAAAATATATTTCTCGATCGAACGACACAAACAATTTTGGTATGAGGAAAACTATGGGAAGTGGTGCAATTCAAAATTTTTTGCCAAAAAAAAAACGGAAGTACTAAAATATTTGTGAGTTTTCTGCTCTGCGTTTCATCCAACAATGCTTCTTATCATTGATTCTGCTTTAGGTTGAAGAAATTAGTTATTCAAATGTACATATCTTTTTGTCTGCCACAGAAGGAACCAGTGCCTGAGGACTACTCTTGGATCGACCCAGAGCACAAGCTGATATTCCGCTTTGTCAGAACACTGTTCAGTGCTGCACAGCTGACTGCTGAATGTGCCATTGTCACTCTTGTAAGTCCTTGTTTCTGAACAC
Source organism: Synchiropus splendidus (assembly GCF_027744825.2). Classification (NCBI taxonomy): domain Eukaryota; kingdom Metazoa; phylum Chordata; class Actinopteri; order Syngnathiformes; family Callionymidae; genus Synchiropus; species Synchiropus splendidus. Next base: position 23,351,143 of record NC_071343.1, read on the forward strand.
ACATAATTGCATGGACACAAAAGATTTTCATCCAATAAGGTTTCTCTTTTGTAAGTTGAAATTGCTTATAAAACATATTACCACATCTACCATTTCTAATGATCTAGCCAAAGATTTATCAGAATCAGCTTTATTGCCGTGGTCAGTGAGGATCCCACCAAGTGGCAAAGTGCTTTCGAATAACCTGCAATCATGACTGAAAATAAAATAAAATACAAATAAACAATGATAAAAGAAGTAACTAATAAAATAATCCACAAACAAGATCTGATCATGAATAACCAGTCCATGACCAGGGTGAGAAGGATCGGCTCTGAACCGACCTGCACGTCTCTGGGTCCTGGAGACATACAGGTCATGAAGAGGTGGCAGTCTACAACCGATCACCTTCTCTAAACAGAATGCACAATTCACTGCAGTCTGCCCTTGTCCCTGGAGGTGGCACTGCTGTTCAATCTGGTGATAGAGATGTTGCGGATGGACTCGATGATGGCTGTGTAGAACTCCACCAGCGTCTTCGTCGGCAGTCGTAGTTTTCGTAGCTGCCGCAATGCTCAGTGGGTTCATTTTTTTTTTTTCTATTCCCCTAACCGCAGCCATGCACCATTGCTTGGTCCCAACATTTTCACAGACATGACCTTGTAAGTTTTGGACATTGGTTGTTTGGAAATATTGTGGGTTCCACAAAGATGTTGTTGAGCGAAAGAATTGCGAATGCAAAGGGTATATGAAAACTGTCGTTATCATGAAAGGAAAATGGTCCAACCTTTTCCAACATCTGCAGCGCAACCACTCAGTTGAGTACAAAGACTTCCAAGCAAGCTTGAATAAGCAAGGTTCAAGAAGTGCCACTCTCAGACACCCAATAACGGGGCCTTTGCAGCAGCGACATCTTACAAGAGAATGTCTGGGAACCTAATATATTGCTAAGGATATGGCTCCTAAAGAATAAGCTGGTGACTCATGTTGGTAGCTGATGAGGAGTACCATACCATTGAGAAAATATTTTAAAATATCAAATATGTATAACAAAGAGAGGTCAGATCCACAGATATGTCGAACATTTTAGAGCCAAATCTGACGTATGGGAAAGTTGGACCATGGAGCCTTATATGAGCTTGACTGTGCATTACATTACCAACAAGTGGCAACATCATTTTTTTCCCTGATGATCACGAGGGAGAGTTGATCGCAGAGGGCCAGAGACTGTTGCTCTGTGCATCACAATTGACAATGGTGCCAATGTTGAAGGCGAAAGCTGCAAAGCTCAACCAGTGGAGTAGTGCGTTGGACACATACTGCATCTTGCAATCAGTAAGTATGCTCTAATCTAATGGGGATATGTTTTGGTGGTGACTTGACTGAAATATTAGCCTAAGGTTTTATTGATAAATGTGCTACAACTGTGCGTGTGCGTTGCTGTGACTATGACTGTACAATGTAGGGCAAATAATTTTAAGTGTAATTCAACAGTGCATAGGTATAACATGACAGTTAAAAAAACTACAGCTGTATATTATGTGTGTCCTATATTATGTATATGTGTGTCATTGTACAATGTTGGCCATAAAAATATCAAATGATGTTTAGTAGGCACATAAGAGTTATAGCAGTTTTAAGTTTTAACGTGTGTGTGCCTGCTGCATGTCGGTTTTAGAAAATGCTCTGAAAAATCAAGCTGCTGTGGGTCAGGTCATGAACGTCGGCAGAAAGATCGTAGGGCACAGATAGACTTGAACCTGCTACAACACAAGCTAAAAAAAACACTTGCTCCACCAGGTGGGGATCAATGCAGCTGCATGACTGCGAGGCTTCTTGAGCAAAAGGAAGCCATCACACAGGTAGGCTATGCTCCTTGATATTTTATTTTATGTGTCTTACCTGCAGTGTTGGGATTGTTACTTTTAAAATGTATTCTATTTCATATTACAGAATAGATCCACCGGAAAATATTTTGTAATGTATTCTGTAACATTAGTCATCTCATTAACATGTTTGGAATGCTTTAGATTACTGTCATCATTTTAACAACCAGTTGTTCAATAAGTTGAAGTATATTTATACAAAGATAAGAGATTTTTAATTATCCTTTTAAAGACTAGGTTAAAAAGAAAGTAAGAGATAACCCCGCATCATTACTACTTCATGGGCTTCCCCCCCACCTACAAAATGCATGCAGCATGGTGGTATTATTTCATGTAAAATACAATGCACGTCTATGGTAATATATGATAAGATACTCAGTTAAGCAAAATAAGAAGCTGATGTAAATAACATTCAATTACTGCCAATACATTTATGCATTTGATGAAGCATTGTTTTATCTGCGGTAATCTGAGGTACTTTTACTTTTTCTGTCTGATTTCCTGTATAAACAATCTTCTCAACTGCAACTTGTCTGAAACCTCAACGGATCTCCGTCAAGTGTAACTACTATGGTGCTTAGCACACCCATTCATGTGCTGCAACTGAAACGGCACTTCCACAATGCGTTTTGCAGTCCTTGTCATTACTTCTGCTGAAAGTTGTAGATTTTTCAATGAAATATTCAACTGAAATATCACTATTTCTCCTGTAAAAGACAAAAATCAAAGTTTGGGATGAAAGGAAATGCACTTCCCTGCTCCCGGTTCCCCATTGAAGTTGAACTGAGGGTGGAAATGTCACCCAGCTTCTGAGCTGGCGTATTCACGTTCCTTCACCTGGTCCATGTGGTGTTTCTGAGATGTGCACATGAGAGACAGATTAACACTAAAGTAATGAAATTAACGCATTCATTCATCGTTTTCTTCAAGAGTGATTATTGGGTTGTTGCTGTCGGCACAGTGACGTTTGCACATTGAGACAATGAGTTTGTACATTACCAACATATGCTTCTTACAGTATGAAATCTACACATGTACTGATACATGAGGCCCCAGCAAACTACAAGTTGCCAAGAGATGAGTCGTCACGATAAATGAAATTCTCATTTTCACCAGTGAAGCCACAGAGTTCCTGCCTGCTTCATCAACATAGGCTTGTGGAGGAAAGTACCTCGGCCTCTGATTAACTATTTCATTTGGCCATCTTGTGTACATGGCAGGTTGGACACCTAAGGTAAATAGCTTAGCGGAGGCAAAGGTTTTAAGCCGAGTTGTTCATTCATTAGTAAAATAACTACTTGGTAAGGGTTAGGGGAGGAGAATTATTGTAGCCAGATAATTGGTACCATCCTCTACCGTCTGACATTTAGCATATTTGTGCTGTTATAATTGTTGCCAAAGTGTCACAAATGCTTAATCAGCTTGACAAATGTGTAGGTGTACCTGCACCTGCATCCACAAATACCTAAGTCAAACTTCAAATGTGTATATTGATTTACATATGCGTAGAGTGACAAATGCCAAGTAAAATACGCACAAGTTGCAAAAGCACAGACAGCTTGCTCTCTTAGCACGTATGACTGCTGGCACAGCCCTGCCGGCGAGGCGATTTATTCGTGCCTTACAGGATTAAAATTTGTTGTAATGACTACCGATGACGATATGGATTTCAAGCTTCATATGGGGAGTTTCTTCCAGAAATACGAAGGTGAAAAAACACAGCGCATCATTTTTAAACTAATTCACTCACTTAAAAAGCCTCGGAGCAATGATGTAAGAGCCGGGGTTTACGTTTAGATAAGCGGGAGAGTTGTGGGACCAGCTTCGGTTCTCCACAGTGATCACATCTGAAACGTACGTACGTATTTCACATGAAGGTACTTTAATATCAGTAGCATGTGAGGAGTAAATACGAGGCAAGATTAATCCAAGTAGTTTGGAACTACAACAACGAGGCTTTCAACTTATGCTAGAGAAATGTAATGTCAGATTTTCAACAGTGTTTGTTGACGAGATTTCCTTTTTTCTGTCTGTGTTTACAGGTGCACCATCTTTGCTGGAGTGGACTGACTTGTCCCACAATGCCCTGACTGCCCAAAGAGATTCCCATTTATTTAATGTAACAAAGTAACATCAGCACATAGCTCCTTAATCGAACTTCAGCATTTGTATTGCATTGAACTCTGCTGATGATATAATACAGACATACATTTAGTTGTTTTTAGTTTGAGGATCGAAAGTCATCTGACTGTTCATCATTGTCGGAATGGTCATCTCTCCCCTCCCTGAGATGTTGGATACATCAGTAACATGTGAAGTGTGTGTCTTGGATGGGCTGTGTGTGCCTCTATCTCCATGCCATTGACCAATAAATGGATGAAAGGTTCAATCACATTCACTGTTTTGGAATCACTGTGGTGTTCATTGTTTATTAAACCATTGCATGTGAAGAGTTGTACACTTAGTTCACTGAAATTGTATGTCTCCAGACTTGGCAGTTATGCAAACCTTATAAACCTTATAAATTACGGGGTTTATATTGTCAATGACGCGATGCAGGGTATCCTGTGTGCCATCGGGCCACTGTTGCACATAAAGACAAAAATAATAGGTATATTTGATTAAACAGAAACCTGGCACTTCAGCAAACAAGCTGCGCCTATAAACCTGATGACAAAAAGAGGAAATCAGGTTAGCACACATTATTAAAAATCTGACAATATGTTTCTTGAGTATAATGGATTTTCAAATGTGATCAATGTAGAGAACCGAAGCTTTTCCCCTAACTCTCCCATTTATCTGCCATTTATCTATCTACGTTAAGCTCTTGCTTCAAAGCCTTTTTACTAGTGATGGGCTGATGAGGCTTCATGAAATAGTGTCCTTATTTTCAGAGGCCACCAGATGGCGCTCTCTGCTCTAAAACCTTTGGATTTAAACAACAGCTTCAATGAAACCTCACATCATTTTAAACCAAGAGCGCCATCTGGTGGGCTCGGTAAACTAGGACACTGTTTCATGAAGCCTCATCAGCCCATCACTACTTTTTACTGTCACTAAAATCTAAAATTAGCAAGCTAATTCGTTTGAAAGTGAAATTGAGGCTGAAACCGGGCTGTAGCATACTCACTCTTGGTCGTATTGGTTAATTGACAGTTAAGTAAACTTTTTTTGCCTTTGTATTTCTAGAAGAAACTCTCCACATGAAATCTGTGTTGTCCTTCTCTACTGGCATTTTTATTTTGGTGGGTCAGGTTCTTTTCCCAAGGATTCTGTCCTTGAGAACAGAGCAAGTGAAAGAGTTTCTCCTCGTTTAAACTAGTGTTTGTCGAAAAGTTCTACCAGAAGTGCGTGCCCTCACGGGACTGCGCATGGCTTAGAGTTCACGTCACCAATATTTAAAACACAAAAAGTAAGTGTGACTCGAAACACTTGTATATTCCATTGCTCTTTTATTTGTCAATAGAGGACACTGATTAGTCATATGTCCGTGTTTATTGCTGCCTCTCCGTGTTCACAGCGACGAAGCTTAATAAATAGCAAAATACATACTAAGAGGATCATTGTGAAGTAGTGTCTCCTAAACAAAATACTCAATGTACAAATGTTCCTTCTGCCTTTGGAGCTACAATAATTATGAGCAAACTGGTGTAAATGACAACACATTTCATTAAAACTCACATGTAATCAAACTAGTCTGTTGGTGCTGATTTTCTCTTGGCAAAAAATGCATGCCCTGTCTGGCATCCTTGCCAGGTGACATAACAACGGGAAAATGGGGATGTAAGTAGACGTATTTGCAATGATGGTGCACTATGTGTGCATGTTGTCCATTTAAGTCGTCGCTCCTGATTGAGAGCTATAATCACACTCAAGTTATCAAAATCGGTCAGAAAATCTTCACTGTTCATGTTGAAGTCCATGCAGCAGTAGGTGGCTGAGAGATGTTAAATGCGCTGCCTGCTGACAATGTTATGTTATCGCAGCAAATTCTAAAATTACAGATGAATCATGTTATATTGTAAACGCATGACTCATGCCGTCGGCAGGGCTGCTGCAAAAGTCACTTGTGTAAACAGAGCAAGTTGTCTTTTTTTTTTTTTTTTACCTTGTGCATAATTCTTTATTTCTTTGCATATTTTTTGAAGATTACTCATTTGTAGATTTTGTTTTGCATTTGTCACTCAAGTTACGCATTTGTATATCAATATACACATTTGAAGTTTGACGTACACATTTGCGGATGCAGGTACAGATACAGCTACACCTTTGTGAAGCTGATTATGCATTTATGAGACTTTCGCAACAATGATAACTAGGGATCCTACAATCGATCGGTCAGCGACCGGCCGATACCAGCGTGATTGGTGAATGCCGATCACTGCCTGTCATTAGAGCTCACGTTGAGCTCCGCCCACGTTAAGCTTGAGGGTCTCGCCCACTTCAGTGACTCAACATTCAACTCAGCCCATCTTCAACGTTAACATATGCCCTTCAGCAAAATGCGGATGCATGCTTTTAACAGATGGCTTATCATATTATATTGTGACGTTGATAATGTTGCAGCTTTGTGCAGAATGAGCTGACAGCAAGACTTCTGTTATCAGCACTCTTTTTATTGCATCAAACACTAACTAGACGCAAATTCAACCCTCTGCCACATTCTCAACCATGGTCCTCAAACTGAGGGTGTTGCAAAGTCATGGTGCCGCATGATAAAGTTAAACACAGTAAATAGGTAAAATGGAAACAAGAGGAACACTCACACGTGACATTATGGAGAACGGGGCAAACTCTGAACACAACAGCACAAGCACAACAACTAGAGTTCACCTTGCCCCCACAACATGCTACAATATTATATTGTTGTGTTGCAACAGTGCTACGGTAACATTACCGACGTTAAATCTGTAATTTTGTTCATCTCATTATCAATATTTTCCAGTATAATGATAATGAGCATAATATTTATGAGTTAATCTAGCAAAAAATGTTAGTATGTTACATTTTATATTGCATTGGGTTTCATAATTTTAGGTTTCTAGTGTAATAACATTTGGATAATATTTCATAATGTTGTACAAACGATATATATTTGTCAGAATAATGATGTCTTCAGACGCTGAGAACAAAGGTGCACACAAGTAGGTGTAAGTTAGTGATATCGTTCTTCCTGGTGAAACCACTATGAATGTATTATAGGAGGAAAAACAAAGCCGAAGTAAAAAGTCAGTATGTGGTCTTATTTATCATAGGCAAAGTGTCAAATAAAACTCTCTTTAATTTCTACCTGTTGTGTCTGACTAATTTTAATCCTTATTTCTTCAAGGTCAAACATGTTCGTCTTAGGGGCAGGCCCAACTGTTCGTCAGCAGAGTGCATTCGGGATGGATGCTGGAGACTGGCAAGAAATCTTGCATAAGGTTGAATGTGATGATGGCCTGGATGAAGGAACATCTCATGAACTGAGGGAACCATACACGTTCCAATTTAAATCTGATTATGATGTGTTCTGGGAGGAGGTTATTTGGGGAAAAAAATGTCTTAATTTGAAATGGATGGATGAGAGGCTCACAATAAAAAATGCAATTGTGTATTACCTTGATTACTTTTGTATTGAAACTTTGTTTCAAGTGTTGTTCAGTATTCTGTAGTCACGATGTGTTTGTCACGATGCGTCGAGATAAATGACATTTTTTAGTTTGTTGGTTTTCCCCTCGTTATGATTCATGCCGGTTTTATGAAGTGGGCAGGTCAATGCACCCTGTTCTCCAGGCTGCAGCCAGGGTACCTTGGGTCCGAGCGTGACATTCAGAACGGAACCAAACCTTCGCTGTTTTGAAGTTGCGTCCACCTCAATCTGAAACTTTGGTAAACGTCTCGAGTGGAAACTTTCATAAATGCGGTGCTCTCTGTCTCTGAGTCCTGCTACAAGCCGACAGTATGTAAATATTTCACAGACATACTGTAGCAAAGTCTCACGAGATTCAAACTGTGACATCCCAAATCGAATTAAATGTTTTTAGTTGTCCTTTTCACAGAATGCTTGCTGCATTCTTGCAAGGTTTTTCTATTTTTTTTATAAACATATCTGAATCTAATCGATTTAATGGTTAATTTTTTTCATTTTATTGACAAATTCATTGTGGTGTGGTGGTGATCAGCAGCAAAATTCCTGATTAGAGCATCACTCATAATAACCACCCCCCCAGTGGTTGCTTGGTTTCTCCAGCTCCAATACCTGTTTGGATCTTCGTGAATGCAGCCAGCGGTTCACTTCAGTGGCCCTTGGAACGCTGAACTAAATGACAACATGCAGGTTCAATGGAATCTGCTTCCACTTACTTGGCCGTCCCTTATTTAAAAAAAAAAAAACAAAAAAAAAAACACAAAGAAAATTAAAAAATAGAAAACCCACTCTAAAAACAATTTAAAACTGAGAAAAAAAAAAACTTGATGTACATTTGCTATAACTTTTTTTTTCTCTTCTTTCTTTTAATAAATTTAAAGTACCTTGCAACCCGTGCTACATCTTGCTTGACTCCATGATTTATTCGTCTTGCTTTCTGGTCAAACCCATCCTGCCAGTGATTAGGAGATTATTGTACAGAGATGCCTGCATAACTCTTGATACACGCTGGTGATTGTATATATGCAATTTATGGTTCTACTGCCATTCTGAGTGTTCTGTATTTCAGATTTAGTTTCAATGAATCATTGAGGAAATTGAACTGTTCATGTCAAATCATGTTCTTGCTAGAGTAACATATTTGTGGTTCATTTTTATGCTGCTGGCTTTGGCTTTGCTTCATGGTAACTTATACTTTCTCAGGTGTACTTGGAGCGTCTTCTGACCTACGCTGAGTTGGACATCTGCCCCACTAACTGGAAACGGATTGTTTTGGGAGCCATTCTGCTGGCCTCAAAAGTCTGGGATGACCAGGCTGTTTGGAATGTGGACTACTGCCAGATACTGAAAGATATGACTGTGGAGGATATGTGAGTGACTTGCAACCACTCTCATCTATACCATGAATACTTACTTCTTTTTGTCTGAAACACTATTTCCCTCTGATATGGTCTGAAAAGTTGTTGTAACTTGTTGTAGATACTGAACAATACATCTTGTGTATGCGTGTGCTGAATGTTGATAGAGCATCTACCTATTTTTATTCGAATTCTCTCAAATAGCAGAAATAAACATCAATGGATATGCTAGAAATTTAAAAAGGAAAACACAAAATCTGCTTGTTGTTTTTCTGCCCATCAGTACAAATAAATTACAACATTTGCAATGAAAACAGATTTTGCGGATAAACAATGATGTCTCAGCCCTGTTTGACTGTCTCCCCAAAAGTCATCACCTCACAACAGTGCTGGTGCACTAAAAATTAGTGAACACTTGGCAAGAACTGTTCCGGTTATTGTCAGTATAAGCGCTAAATCTACTTGTCTGCCAGTACAAGCAGCAAGTAATTATTAAGACAGGTGTCATCTCATGGTGCACGTCGCAAAATAAATGGACATGGACACATTTTCTTTTTGTGCATTTTCACTAAATTTGCTAAAAATGCTTGACATTCTGATGGAAACCTCATTTATGTTTATTTGATTTGTACATATGCAAGGTTAGGGTTTGGAGGGGAATACATTGGCTATCTCTTGCTATGTATAATCCATTATGTGGCTGTATTCCTTACTGGTTACCTTTATTACAGGTAGAACAAATGGAGCAGCACCCCATGGCTTACCTCACCCCACTGGCATATTTATTTTATGTCACCTGCTGCCCACATAGCAAGTCTTGCTGTGTGCTCTGAGCGTCCCACTGTTATATACTTCCAGGGTTAGGAAGTCAAACTGTGCCAGGGATAGATATCATTTTAAGACCTTGACCATACATACAGTGGAACCTCGGTTCTCGACCATAATCCGTTTCAGAAGGCGGTTCGAGAAGTGATTTGTTCGAAATCAATTAATGGAAAAGGAAAGGCTGTTGTTGGAGTGAATGTAGTGTCTGCTGTCAGTGGGCTGTTCGTCTATGTGTGTGGCCGCTGCATGTGGGAGGGGTTGCCGAGTGAGTGACGTCTCTCGAGAAGTGAAGAGGTGCCCGGTGCGTGTCCAGCTCTGAATGTGTGCTTCTGTGCAGTTTGGCTGTGACAAAGTCATAAACCAAGTAACGCTCTGTCCGAGACTCGCCTCATCCCTGTCCGAGCTCCAGCCGACAACAGGACATCAAACCCTGGAGTGAGCGCTCCAGCGCCTCCCCTGTGACACTCTACCACGGTCCAGTGCGGAGACAGGAAAGGTTTTACACCTCAATATGAAGAATAAACAGTCAGTAAATGTAGCTAACGGGACACGTCTGCTTTCAGATGCTGAGTTGTATACAATAACAAAGTGCGTCATGGGTCAGCTGATCGGTCCGCGCACGTTTATGTTTCCAGCTTTTTTCGGGGGCGTTCTGGATTTCCGTTCAAAATCAGAACCAAAAAAATTTTCCGTTTGAACTCTGATTTGTTCGAAGTCTGGGACGTTCGAAAACCGAAGTTCCACTGTAATTGTAAAAGTTGAAAGTGCCGAATGTGTCCCTTTTCAATGTGTTATGACTAGAGATGCACATTTTTTCCAAAATGAGTAGTGTACAAGTAGTATTTGAGTACAGTAAAGAGTATAGTATTTTTATTTCCATATACAGTATATCATTATTTGAACAACATTCTTCAGCTTGTTTTTTCTTGTACATGGGTGATGGTCACAAGTTTCATCGCAGAACAAACAAATTTTACAGAATCATCATGAACTGACATTCAAAAACTGCAGTGGTATCAGTTTGATGATATTGGTTTCATGATATCGGTGGCCATTCTATGAGTAGGAGTAGGAGTACGAGTCAAGCACAGTATCGGACCAATACTGTTGGTCTGATATTGGTATCGATGCGCATACCTGTGACAAATACTGGGCAGCAGACTGACCCTTTGTCCCTCCACTTTAGGAATGAGATGGAACGTCACTTCTTGGAGCTGCTGCAGTTCAACATAAACGTGCCAGCCAGCGTTTATGCCAAGTACTACTTTGACCTGCGGCAGCTGGCAGACGACAACAACCTCAGTTTCCCTCTTGAGCCTTTGAACAACCAGCGTGCACAGAAGCTGGAGGTGAGTATTTATGAGCGGGCAATCGTCCATGGCGTAGAATTACCTTGATACTAAAATAGTAAATATCAATATCCAGGAAGATAATCAATACTAAAGACTATTCAGTCTAGGTTTTCATAAAATAATTGTTTTATACCATCAAGGCCGAAATGAGTTAAACGGGGGTGCACAAATTGGAAACATGACAGATTGTAAATAGCAGATATACATTATGTCAAGTGATCTATACTGCAAAATATTCATAAATGCTATGTGATCTTTCTATATTGATTTTTTTCAACATTTTTAATAAAATGTTAATGTCTGTATGTGTATGCTAAATATTTCAACAGCAGTAGCACACACAGGTCCATGGTTTAACATGTTTTAGTTGAAATCAATTTGATATTGGTTTAAAAAAAGGGAAAATGCAGTTACTTAGGTTGACTGGCTCTTTAAGTAACAACTTTCTGACAACACGGATAATGTGAAAAACAAATGATTCAATAAAACACAATGTCAAGTTGAAGTATTACATGATCAGACAAGGAGTATGATCATGTAACGTTATGCTACTCATAAGGCACAAACAACATATAAAATGGCTTCAGAGATGCAAATCTAAAACACATTTCTACATCTCAATGGTGGCCCAATTTAAAACAAGACCAAAATCCACTGATGTGTCACAATGATGCAGCATTTCACCAAATAAATATTTATAACACTAGTGGGGTGTTCTAGTACAGCTGATAACCTAGTCACGTCTTGACCCAAACCCTTATAGTACTGTGGAAATGATGTACATAATTGAAAATGTATTTATTTAAAAAATCAACAAGATGTCAGTCCTCACCTCTTCTGATGTCTTCATTTATTATAATCAATCATTTGATTTTTATGCCTGAGCTCACATCCTGAGACTCCAACGAACTCACTCATCTTGTTTTACATTATTACAGTTTTTATCATGATAAAATTCTCATGATTCAACTGCCTCACTAGTCTGTTTCATCAGACACACATTATTACTCATAATATCTAATAAAATGTCATAACACATTAACACAGCTTTAGTGTGATCAATGGCAAACATTGACAGCCAAAAACAGGTAAACAGACAGATAAAAAGTATATATTCATTTTTACACAGTTTGAAATTTCACAGTGATTAAGTTTTAATGTTTGTAATAATGTTTGGAACTGTAAAACCCCCAGCTATATATATAATTCTTATTAAATGTGAAATTAGGCAATGTTCTTTTACAGGTATGAACAAATTGTTCAGAAAAGTAGTTTTTTGTTTTTATATATATTTACATATTCAATTTCTAATGAGGGGAGTGGTGCAGCGGCACTCCTCACCTTCCAGCCGCCACTGCTTAGACATATATTGGGGGTGACTGCTGGTGAATAGGATATTGACCGCAGTAGAGTTCCGGTCAGAGAACTGGAGTTGTTCGATGTAATCCTAAACTTTTATTTCCAGAGATATGTATAATGTAACGTTGGACTCCCTTAATATCTGTGTTTTGTCCTCGAGAAGTCTCATAGCATCCTTATCCTCTCTAGATCAGACAATCACATTTTCACTGCGTTAGGGAAGGACATCTAATTGCCATAGTCTCTCCACATTTCTGTAAAGGAGGTCTTCTTGACTGGCAGCTGAAAGGAAGAGACACTGTTGTGTTGTTGGTTGGTCCACATCATAGCCCTGAGCTCCCTGTTCAGCCCACCCTAGTGCAGTATAAATGAAGATGGAGCCACCTTTGGCCCCCTTGCATACTGTTTCGGTAGCTGTGATCAGTTGGACATGATCTGACTCGATTAACACCACTGGTCGTGTATCGTGAAAGGATCGGAGTGGAACCTTACCCAAGTGTCGATGGCGTCTCTGGAGGGTCTGTATACAATAGGTCTAGACCTGTGGCTGTGAATGCACACTGTATTTTGTAGCGCTTCTCTGGATCATCTCTCGGTGAGATCTCAAAAGTTACCTTGGATCCACGTAGGTGTGTTACATCTGGACGAACAGTCCGGAGTCTGGTTCAACTCGAGATGCTGTGTGGCCTGTGGTAGTATCATAGTCCACTGAGCTCCATCATCCAGGAACGCAAATGTAGTGAGTGTGAGAACCTGAAGGTTTATGCCACCGCATGCTCAGCGTAGCTTCTTAAGGTTGCATGTGTCAGGTGTGTGAGAACAAGCACACTTCCAGCAAAGTTTCTCTGCGGTGATCCACTTCATCAGATCTTCAGTAGACTGGTCTTTGACTTTGTCACAGCGAGAGATGTAGTGCTGATCGCTGTTACAGAAGGGGCAGTAAATCCGTAGAGTCTCAGAACTTGTTGTCTTGGACTTAGTAGTCTCCGTCTCGCAGTGAACAGCCACGCTCTTGTGTTTGACTGTAAACCTCTCCTTCGTGTGGTTTGGAGTTTTTTTCCTGCTGGTATCTCTGCATTAGCCTGCTCAACAATTGCTACTGCTGAGCTTTGGACTGAAGCCATGTAGCAAAGTCCCGTAGATTGCATGAATTCAGGCTTGCTCAATTAAGTTTTCCATGTAGCTGTAATGACTCAATAAATCCATCTCAGAAATACTTAGTGAGCTTGATGAGTAGATGATCCACATGTGAACAGCAGTTATTAGCAAACCCCCTTTTGCTGTCGGAGGAAAAATCTGTGATTGTAGGCTTTGGTGCACTACTCAACAGAGGGGCATTAAATGGTGCTGGAGGCTGTGATGGAGGATGACAAAGCGGGACAGAGTAGTGTTAGTTACTGGCTGTTCACTTGACGTTGTTCTGAGTGATTGGTTCGGACCCAGTCTGGCTGTCCACCTACGTGATCGGAGAATGGAGGATAAAGGGCTGCAGTTGGTGGTGAAGTCTGTAATTGTAACTGTCGTTGCTGCAGAGCTAGTCCTGTAGTCAACTGAAAGTGTGCTCGCTGAGCACTGAGGCTGGCGAGCTCTCTCGACTTGGAGGCATTTCACTAGCTTTGTCTGCTTCTTCCTCCTGAAGGTAAGTAATAATGTTCTTCACTAAGGATATTGACCGCTGCAGAGTTCCAGTCAGAGAACTGGAGTCGTGAGATGAAATCCAAACTTTCATTTCCAGAGATGGGTGTAATGATCACCAGGAATTTTCTATCAACAACATAATCATAGTGAGATTAGTACAGTATAAAACAATAGTGCAGTGCACAAACTGCATCTTTCAGATCACATACACCACGAGTGAGGATGTCATTTTTGACATGTAAACAATCCCAAACAAACTGTTTCACCCCGCTCCACAGGACACAGATTGCACTGCACTGCTCGGTAATTCGAACTAACCAGCCGAACCGTAGTTGCAGTGAACATTGCCAACTCCGTACTCTTCACCACACACGCAGCAACAATGAAAGTTTGTGATGACTGTAACCCTAACCCAATATATGTAAGAGAAGTGAAACTTACATCATCATCGACTTCCTGATCATGCGATGAGTGGAAAAAATGAACATGCATAAAATATCCGTAGCTGCGATTCACAACTGAACTTACCTAACGTATTTACCCTAGCAGCTAGGAAAGCAGCGCTGCAGCAGGAGGAATTGTCAACATTGAGTCCATTGTAATACATGCAGTTGGAGTTCACTCTGCTTGATCTGCCCGCTGACCTCACACACACAGACCAGAGTGGTCTGGCCTTTATTGAACATATGTAGTGAAAATAGGAACGGACACCAGTATCTCTGACATGGATATTATAATAATATCACCACAAAATGTGGCGCACCACCTGAGATAAAGTTGTCAGGAAACGACTAAGATAATTATAAAAAATTAATAAAACATGTAATCAATCTCTTTATCTGAAGTCACTGCTTAATTGCCGTGATTTAATGTCCTTTACCAATCAGAGGCTCTTACATTGATTATAATACATTCCAAAGTAACGCAAGTTCGGTAGTTTATTAAAGAAAGCAGAACAGATAGAACAAGAAAGAATATGCAATGAATTGAAATGGAGATGATCCCTTCAATATTGCGGTGCGAGACGTAAGTCAGCCGTGATGTAATGTCAAAGTTATCTCAGACGCTGTCATGGTTATTCAGGGAGGGACCCAAGTGCAGGATGTGCTGGTCGACAGAAGGCACGGGAGACGAGAGTAAATTAAGAATTTAATCAATGAACGAGACAATATACAGACAGACAAATAACGTGAACAAAAGGCGCCGGAACCAGAACACGGACCGGGAACTACAGGGGGAAGAATCTGAAACAAACCACCGTAACGGAACGGGAAGCAACCATCTGGCAGCACGAGCTGGCGTCAATGGTTTCATAACCATGGAAGGTTGATGATGAAATGAACACCAGCTGTGCCGCCTGTGAAGCTGGAGGGAGGAAGGAAAAGGAAACAGAGGAACAACCGGGGATTACTAAATAAAAGCACGAGACAATCATGGAAGACAAGCAGACAAACAAAGTGCGGACATGACAGACGCATGCGTACACCTGATGGGAAAGTTGTGACTTTCTAGTCTAACTGTCAACCTCTGATTAGTAAGAAGCCCAACACACCAATCTGTGCACAGTGACAAACAGCGTCTTACTGGCGCTGGATGGAAGGATGAGGAGGGGGATGACGAGATGAATCGATGAGGAATGAGATGAGTCAATGAACTGGTGAGACCGGAGACGTGGGAGATGATTACTAGCATTTCGGAGCCAAAGTCCTGGCTGTCAAGCAGGGATGGAATCATTGTGTCCAGGTGGAGGTGGTGTCCTTGGAGTGTCTTCCGGGCTGTCGAGAGTCCTTCGTTGCAGACGGGAAGTGCTGTTGCTATACAAGTCGGTGTCACCAACTGAAAATGTAACTTTACTCAGTTCAGATGGTCATCAGTCTGCTACAACCTGAGGAGCTGTCGCCAGATGACATTCCGTGATCAGCAGGTTGTTGAGTCTGTCTTCCGTGCTCACTCACTGTTTGCTGTATGAAGCGGTGGTCATCGGCCTAAGGTCACACAGTGAAGCACTAATGCAAGCAAGCTTTGTGCTCTCAGCTGCGGTACCTTTTGACGGGACGGTCCACTGCAAACCACGGGTGAGGAAGAGTCATAAGTCCGTTTTGGCTTTAAGGAATGTGATCCTAACTACATAGAGTATAGGTATGGATTTACTCACATCTGTCAAAACTTTCCCATCTCAATTTAAGATTTCAAACGTGACTAAACATGACCATTCTAACACTCAAGGGAGAGTAATCACAGTATGACAATGAACCATTCAATTAAACATTCAGAATCACATGTAAAAATGATGTCTTGTTTGCGTGACTGCCTCATGGGATGGTTTCTTGGCATCAACCTTTCTTTTTCAGAGAAGCATATATTTAAAACTCCATATACAGATCTGACTGTTGTTCCTTCTGAGGCATGTGAGCCTGAGAGGAGGTGACTCACAGGTCAGGCCTGCGAGGCCAGCCTTGGGTTCATCAACTTATCTTCTGGAATGGTCTTCCGATTAGATTCTCCAAACAATCGGTACTTTATGGCCACTTGGGCAAACCCCCAAATTGCTGAAGCTGGATAATGAGGTCGTAAAGCCAGGGGCTGTCATGGGTTTTGGTGTTAACCGTTCATGGGACTGCACTCTTGTATCTTGGAGGAAGGAATCACTACAATAATTAAACTCAAAACTCAAAATAAAACTCAAATTTATTTGTTTGAGGCAGATACAAGTGATGAGCAATGTCAACACTGATCCGGCCTTAGGCAGTGACACCGCAACTTTCTGGTCTCCAAAGGAATCGGTTTCATAGGTTGCTATATAATAAGCAGTTCAAATTACTGTATTGGTTTGTTGCTTGGTGCTGTGCATCTCTTGCTCATCTACCTCTGATGGCATGACAAACTGGGATCATTACATTGTGTAAGACTGAACAGTTTTTGAATCATGTGTTGCTCACTGATCCAGATATTTTATTTCTTTTTCACAGGCCATTTCCAGACTTTGTGAAGACAAGTACAAGGACTTGAGTCGAGCAGCCATGAAGCGATCTCTCAGTGCTGACAACCTGATTTGCATTCAGCGCTCGAATGCCGTGCTCTCCTAGTCAGTGACTGTCACCACTACTTCATCCAAGCTGCTGACAGCTCAGGACGATTATGCCCATTTTTCGTTTTTTTACAGCCTCTCTTTTCTGCACTCTCAACCTTCATCTTTCAAGATCTTTATCTAGAAGATGACTGTTGTTAACGAGCATCTTTAGGTGAAATGTAGCAGAGAATTAGTGATCAATGCAGCCTTCCAATTTTTTTCTGAATGCCATTTGGATTGGATGTGAGACAGAAGAAATAAAATGACTATGACCACCTCTCACTCTCAGATTTCATGACATAGCACTACACCTTTGAGTTTTGGAGGGGAGATGTAGATTTATTTTTTTTGTCTGTGTGGCTGCAGCCAAAATCATCGAAGTGTCACCACCTACTTGATCCTCAGTGACGGAGAATGACTGTCAGACATCCCTATTTGCTTACTATGTAGGCGATTAGTTGTGTCGTGTTCTGATTTGAAACGTTTGCAGATGGTGTATTTTAAATAAACATTAATCCTTCAACAGAAATGTTGTGACTACTTAATTACAAGCTTCGCAGATCAGCCCAGATCAGATGGTATATATATATATATATATATATATATATATATGTGTGTGTGTGTGTGTGCAGCATACAGATGTTATTCGTTGGGAGAGTGGGCGTCTCTCCTTGAAGGTTTTGTCCCACACTGTCCTTAGGCGGAATGTTAAGATGAGGTGATGGAGTGTCCCTCGGTTGACACTTATTTGGCGTTACGACGACCTTCCAGTATATCCAAGTGTCTTTTTTAGGAACTTTGATTGCTGTATGTGTGATGAGCAGGACTTTGAGGGCCCCAACCAACGATGATGCTGCCAAGATTTGTGCCGGAAGATCCGGATCAGTATGGAATCACCCGGCCTGATGTCATGCAGAGGAGTGTCAGCTGACAGTGGGAGTGCGTCAGCCACCTGTTTCAGAGTGCTGCATTGATTGGTGGCCTCTGAGGTCCCATTCCAATGTTGGGTAGTGCTGCAAATAAGATATAGGTTAAAACGCATGCACAATCTCATCCTCATCCTCATGTACAGAAGCACAGGAGGGTGACATTAATTATGGCAGAGGCTCGAAAAGGAGAGAGAGTCTATGCCCTGTCGGGTCAGAGTGTGACCCAAGCCTGTTCGCACCCGGTAGGTGAAAGGAAGACGGCACACTTTCAACTGTCCAGAGAAGAAAAGAGAAGGACCACTGACCATGGCAATGAATCTGATTATGATTCGGATTCAGAGCTCCGAGCAGGTCTGCAGATCAGAGGACTCAACGGCAGTAGCTAAAGATCGAACACGGGATATGGCACGTTACACTTGTCCAAACCAGATGGACCATATACACTGCAAATGACAGTGAATCGACTATTTTCTCTGTCTGTCTGTCCGCAGGTGGCTAATGTTGGAGATAATCCATTGTGCAGGCTATATCTATACTACACTGTAATAAACACAGTAACACTTTGTTGGCAAAGTTCTAACTACCTGAAAGTTTTTGTTTCGAAAAACCTGCGGAACGGCAGTGGAATACTACACTACACTGTGATAAACACAGCTGTAACCACAGCCCACAGAGTCGCCATACCACGACTGAAAGCTGTGACAGAGGAGCTGGCAGATCCCATTGGAAAAGGACAGTCAACATCTAACATCTTTCATCACTCCATGTGGAAGATATTGTTTCAAAAGACTTCCATCTGACATCTCAATGCAGCTGAAATCTTCCAAAGAAAAATGATGGAGACCTTGGAAGGCCTGCAAGGGTGGCTGTACCTGTATATATTGTGGCGAGCTAGGGTATTAAATTAACAAATCACAGGCGGAGACTTCTTCCAGTGTCAATTGCTATTCCTGTGCCTCATACACCGCGTGACTACAGGAAGTACAGCCACTTTATTAACATCCAAGCTTAACATGCATTCACATAAATGGAGGGAGGTCACAAAACAAACTAACAACCCCACTCACGGTGCTCACCCCAACACAGGAGTTATAACAAAAGAGAACTATCAATCCCAACACAGAGAACAGCAACATGCAGCAAACAACTTGTAGTGAAGCAAAACACACCCAATGTCACCCAGAACACCAAAACAAACCGTTGTAAAGCATGCTGGGGGAAACCTCTCAACTCCGCCTTCCCCAATACGCCGCAATGTAAATGACATCATCAGTCCATGGCAGAAACATGGGAGAGCTAGATGAGTGCCTGAAGAACGTTTTGTAGCGACTGGAGTCAGCTGGATTAAAGTTGAACACAGTGAAGAGTTCGATGGGGAAGTCAGAGTTGCAATTCCTGGGACAGGTCATGAACAAAGATGGAGTATGTCCAGATCCATCTAAAGTTTCAGCCATAAACAACCTGAAAGAACATCCAGGAGCTGAAGAGACCACTGGGCATGATCAATACGTACCTGACCTTGCAACAATCAGCCAACCTTTGCATGAGTTGCTGAAGTTGAGAACTGTTTGGATTTGGGGCCCAGCCCAACAGGAGGCATTTGTTAAAGTCAAAGAACTTCACTCCACCTCACCTACTCTTATATACTGTTATGCTAACAGGAGCACCATCCTGATGCCATCCTGATATCGGCCGATACCAGCAGTTATGGGATTGGAGGAGTCCTGCTAGTCCTGAAAGGAGATATGCTCAAATAGAAAAGGAGTGCCTGGCTTCAGTGTGTGTGACAGGTTTGAAAAATACCTGTATGGCTTGCCAAAGTTTTGACTGATCACAGATCACAAACCTCTTGTGGCGCTGATGAACTCTTGACACCTCACCTATACGCTGTCAGAGACTCCTGATGAGGCTGATGAGATTCAACATAGAGGCTGTTTTTGTACCAGGGAAGAACCTGGTAGTGGCTGACGCTCTCTCAAGAAGGCCACTGTAGGAGAATGGAAGTGAGGAGCACATTCACGCAGATATAGGGTACTATATTGCTGCAGTGATGAGCAGCATCCCAGCATCATCGATGAAATGGATCCACAGCGAGACATCGTCAGACAGAGACCTCAACAATCAACAATGGCTGGCCTGAACACTCTAGGAAATAAACAGTGTCGCTAAAGAGTATTTTCATGAGAGAAATGAACTCTCAATTCATGATGGACTGATTATTATAGGAAGCAGGATCGTAATATCTGAAACTATGAGGTCAGAAACTCCTCTCTGTGCTGGTTTTAATTGCATTGCATGAGAGTCTAAAAATGAAACACTAAAACAATATAACTATCATTTTATTACTCTCTAGCATTTGCTCCCAAAGGACCATCTTATGCTTGCATGGTTTGAGACACTTGCAAAGCTTTGAAAAATGTTCGTTGATGTTGCTACGCTGTTAAAGTGAGTCTTTATTAGGCCACCACAAAAGTATATATATTTTTTTCTTTACTATAAAAGTACTTACATTCTCATCGATTGTGATACACAAGTGGCATACCTGCGATTGATTACATTATGCCAAAAAGGGCCAGTTGCTAGAACCTCAACCTTTTTGCTGCTGTGAGAAAAAAAGCTGGTGTTCGTTAAAAGGGTGAGCTATTTGCAGAGTTTCAGTGGGCATGGAGCAGAAATCTGTTTGTCTACAGAGGCCGGAGCAGCTTTGATCCAGACTAAGCTTCATATGGATTTAATTGATACTGGCATGGGACATGGAATGCACTGCAGTCTGCTCTTGTCCCTGGTGGTGGCACTGCTGTACCACACGGTGATAGAGGAGGTGAGGATGGACTCGATGATGGTGTGAAGAACTCCACCAGCAACTTTGTCGGCAGTCGTAGTTTTCATAACTGCTACAAGAAGAACATTCTCTGCTGGGCTTTCCTGATGAGGGACCTAACGATCAGCTCCCATTTGAGGTCCAAGGTGAAGGTGGTACCCAGGAAGCAGAAGGAGTCCGCAATGGGAATGGGCGAACCAGCCAACATGAGAAGGGACTTAGGAGCTGTGATTCTCCTGAAGTCCATGGTCATCTCCACTGTCTTCTTGGCATTCACTCCAGGTTGTTGTGGCCGCACCAGGACTCCAGGGCGGGACATATACGGCAGCCAGAATGAATGAAGCAAACTCACACGGGGAGTAAAATGGCTTGCAGTTCACTATATGACATTCCAGAGAAAAATCACCGTCATGTCCATACACCAGTGATCGTTCATGTAGAAACACACTCCACCACCTTTGTTTTTGCCGGTAAGCACTGGAACCCGGTCCGTGCGGTAAAACTGAAATCCCTCCAGATGAATCCGCCTGCTCAACTTGCCCTCATAGTTGTGCGTATTCCAGAGAGGGTAAGTTGCAGCATCTGTTCTCCGTATGACATCCGTGTCATTTATTGTTTTATTTCCAATGTGGTGTGTATAATGCATGTCTAATGTATTGTCATTGTTATTATACGTACTGTATTTTGTCCGCAATGTTGAAAGAAGCGTGTTTTGTGTTACACGTGATTGTGTGGTTGTCTTCACATGTAATGTGTAAATTATGTGTGTGTAGGTGCTGCTGTGGGCTGTGTCCAGACTTAATTTCCATTGTTGTTATTTTCACAGTTGCTGAAAAATAAAAAAATATTTTGAACGGACCGTCAGTTGTGACCGCCGTTGCATGTAGCTGGTGAAGAGGAAGGGTGAGATGGGCCCTCCCGTGCTGCAGACTAGCACCTCTGACTTACAGCTGCGCAGCCTCACGTACTGTGGACGCTCAGTGGCTGACCGCCTGCTGCAGATCTACCCCGAAGCTGGGCCTGTAGGCAAACTCCAGCGGGTCCAGGGTGGAGCTCACCACGTCAAGGGAGGTTGAATTAGTAATTTAGTAGTGAGTTTAGTAATTTATCAAGATAAATAATATAAACAAAAAAGACGAACAGAAACAATAAACCCAGGACGTCATCACCAAACGCGGAGTGAGGAAACACGAGCAGGGGCAGGGAAGAAAACCTCAAACAGAAAACAGGCGATTAATAAGACGCCTAATTAAGGGGGACAACAGAAGACGCACGCAGAAGTTGTTTTACAAGTCTTTATGAATTTTATATATATGTATATATATATATATATATATATTGGTCTCCTCAGTTCCCAAACGTTTACTGAGTGTTGTTAAAAGGAAAGGCGATGTAACACAGTGGTAAAAATATGCCAACTTTGTTGCAATGTGTTGCTGCCAAATTGATGATTATTTGCAGACATATTATGATCGCTTGGAAGAGTACGTCATGCCGAAGTCAAACGTGATTTTCGCTCGCTATAAATTTCATGAGAAGGTCCAAGGAATCGCAGAGCCACTTGACCAGTTCGTAACTGACTTAAAATTGCTCGTGAAGAAGTGCAACTATGCAAACCAATGCTGTCTGACATCAATGCTCCCATGCGTCAACTCCTCAAACAGTCAAGTGAATTCAGATGGGATACACAGCACGATGAAGCCTTCAGAAAGGTAAAAGAACTGATCACAAGAGAGCCAGGTCCAGTCTTGGCATATTATGACCCTCACAAAGAGCCCAGGCTACAAGTAGACGCGTCCAAGTATGGGCTAGGTGCTACCCTCATGCAAGATGGGAAACCCATTGGATATGCGTAAAAGTCGCTGAGTGAAAGTGAAGTCAACTATGCGCAAATCGAGAAGGAGCTATATGCCATTCTGTTCGGATGCAAGCGCTTCCACCAATATGCCTATGGACGTCACATCATTGTGGAAAGTGACCACAAGCCACTCGAGTCCATCATGAGAAAACCACTTGCAGCAGCGCCTCCAATTGCCAAGCCAGTTGAAGATGACAGCACACCTTTCCGTGGCAACCAACAAACACGCTATGGACCAGATTTATAATCGACAAAAAATGACCACTTAATAAAGCAAATCCGTTTTTGTTGCTGCATTGCATTGTGATGCATGTTAGTATTATTACGGAAGTACAGTTTAAATTTTGAGTCTTGAAAAGTCAGTGTTTGTTTTGATGAATCAAGTTTGTATGCCTGTAATCAAGTATAAATGCCTGTTGATACTGATCCTGACAGAGTCTACTAGACCTGTGAAGTATATACATATGTAATATTCCTGGAATATGTTTGTGACAAGTGGCGCCATCTGTAGTATGTTTGTTGTAATTGATTGATGATGTATGTATGTGGGTGTGATTAGAGGGAGAGAATTCTGGGAAATGAAGAAGGCCGGAGAAGTTGATGAGCATGTTGCGCTGTTAATAAAGTATCAGTACTTTCCTCGTGGGTCATCCAGATAATTTCTTGAAAGAACTTGAAAGAATAAGACAGTGTGTGCAGCTAATAGGTTCTCCATTGAAGGGTAAGATGCAATGTTCCCTCTAAGCTGCGCGCGTGTGCAATTGTGCACAGCTGATACGATCTCTACGTTGCACAACAAAAATTGGTCCTGAATTGAATATAAATTACTGCAATTTCTGGACTACAGGACTTCTTCAAGACATAAAGCCTTGTGACATTAGACCAATAAAATGAAGCACTCACATCGCAGTTCACATCGACCGTGTGTATGCTTAACTGGCAGTTTCCGCAGGTCCTCCTGTGCAGCGGTGCTTCAACCGTCGGTCGAGTGACACCGCTACATACACAATGGAACAAGCAGCAACTAGAAGACATGCTATTTGAAGTGAACTATTGGAGCTGGCTGATGTTTAACAACTGATTTCTTTTAAAGTCGCTTGTGGTTGGTCAAAACGTGCGCATGCACTGAGCCAATTGGGGCGGCAGAGTTACGCAGAGGAGCAGCGCAGGTTTCATATGACAATACACAGAGAGTACACGCTAGTGAGGTGAGGAAACTTTCATTTGTGTCCCGTGCAATATAAATACATTTACACACAAGGAAATAACATGCAAAAGGCTCTGCTCGCTTAATGCTAACGTTAAGGGAGAATCCCATTACCGTGCTAACGCTACTGTGTGTGGATTAACGAACGAAATGAAAGTAATAAGATAAAAAAAAACATTCTCTACACAGTTACACAACACGAACACATACTTGCAGACAAACGTTATATGGCTGTATGAAATGGATTAAAGAGGTTTGAAGTGTAGCTGTGTTTTGTTGAGCTTTGGCAAACTATGACAATGCCACAGGCTCACAAGGCTCCTGAACAACTCGAACTTAAGGCACAACACAGTCAACAACAGGTGCGTTCTGACACAGCCGGGCGGACGCAGCGACCATCACCGAGAGCTTGCGAGATACTACGTGAGATCTTGGTTTACTGTAGTCAGATTGTAGTTTGCACGGAGAACGCAATGGGGAAAATCATTTGTGCTGATTTATTGGTTGAGGAATTAAAAGTGGAGGAACTATTCTTTATCGGAGTGTGCTCATGGAGAAGGTTAGTAGTTTTGTCACATCAAGAAAAGGCAAAATGTGAAACATTTAAGTCAACTGAAATTGCCAGCAACAAGCCAAATTAACCAAATATTTTAAAATGCACAATAAATATACAAGTGTCTTATATACAGTATTTCTTCACATTAATTTCCTTCATTCTAAAGATGTTTATTCATCGACATGTAACAATCTGTAGGTTGTAACAGACTCTCCGTAATTTCTTTTGTGGAAGACATAGTCTCCTTTTACAGTCCGTCAGACTTCAAGAGCCATTTCAGACTAAGAGGACAGGTGGAGGTTGGTGCCAGAAATTTTTCTCTATTACGTTAGTGCCTGTCATTTTGTCTTTCTTATCTTAGAACCTGTTGGAACAACTGCTCTAGGTCAGCCAGTCTGTTGGCAGATAGGGCTGGGTATCGATTCTAATTTCAAGAATCGATTCGATTCCGATTCTCATGGCTTAGAATCGATTATCACAATTCAATCCGATCCGATCTCGATTCAGGTTAGTATTAAAACCATCTTCTGAGCTGTTACCATAATCACATGACTAGTTACACAACATATTAATACTAGTATCATGTTGACATTCAAATTAATGAAGGATTGGTAGTAAACGATGGCTGCAAGACTGGTGAAAATAGGAAGGTTCAATCACAAACATGCTGTCAACTTTTCTGCTAGACACACAGAACGATGGTCAGTTTCAACCTCTGTGGTCTGTTGTACGTTTGAGATGAGGTTCCACTCCTAATAAATATAGTGAGTTGTCATGTAAGATTGCGTAAGCCATGGATGTCCACGATGTCCTCTTACTGACTGACTGGTACATGTTTGGGATTACTTCTTCAGACAGACGTTTGCGAGACACCATAACGTAGTGTGGCTATGTTACTTTCATTAGCCGCCTGAAGCCCTTGTGTCCAACAGCGGAATACGGGCGCATATCTTTGCAAAATTACTCAGTAGTGGTAAAATTTGCTCAAGTTTCATTTGTTGTGGCCCAGTGGATGGCTTCATGTGGTTCCTCAGGTTAGTTTCACCTCCATTTGGCATAACCTGCAAATTGCTATGCTTTTGTTGAGCTCAATTTTGTCTTGGTCGCTTCTGAATCCAAAATGGTGCCAGACGGTCGCTTTGAGCGTTTCAGGCGTTTTCAAACCCAACATGTTGCTAGTGTTGCCACTGTGAGAAGCCATATTGTTTTGACTTTGTCACCGGTGCGTGCCTGCGTCAAAGGGGTTGGACTTTACCCAGGGAATATAGATTAAAACTTTAATTAATTAATCTGATCTTTGGACCTACGAATTGATTTTAGGGAATTAATATACAAATCAAATCAGAATCAGAAAATCGATTTTTTTTCAACACAGCACAAGTGGCAGAGCAGTTTGACATGTCCAAATCAAGGTGGAAGTGGAGGGGACCTGAGTGAGGTCAAGAGGACCTTCAGGAGCTGAGGTCTCTTCAGGTGACTGAGGAGTCAGCTCCATGCCACTGGGACCTGGGACCGGCACTATGGAGAATGTGAATTTTGTCATCCAAAGCACACGATAGACTAATATTGACCACAATTCAAGGTACTTTACTTAAACAGTGACCTACAGCTCTGATTTGTGCCAAAACCCCAGATTGTCTGATTGAAATGTCATCTTACCCTTCAATGGAGAACCTCTCCATAAGCTGCATATACCACCACTTGCGGACAGACAGTATGTCACATTAAAATTTGATTCAAACTAAGAAGGCAATGTTTACTTTCTGACACGCAATGCAGATGCGTACATCAAAGTCACTGCCAGTTTTCTCCCGCCATGGTCCAGTATCAAGCGATGTGGGGATTCGTCTAGGAAATAATAAAGAGCACACAGTTACATACCATATAACCACTAATTTACCATATCATTTGAAGGTTCTTACCCATAGCCATTGAACAAGGCTAGAATATGAACTGCTTGTCGTAGGACAAGGCTAAAACACAAATCAGAAGCCACAGAACAAGCCTCCAATACAAACCATGAGCCACAGAACAAGGCTCCAATACAAACCAAAAGCCAGTGAACAAGGCTCATTTCCCCAACCATGCGGTAGAACAGGACCAACAACGACATTGCTTAGTATCCACCAAAAGATAGCCCTATATGACTCATCTCCAAAACTATGAGGAAGAAGAGAATCCAAAAAGAGGATATCTTTTTCCTTTACCAGTAACACCTGCAATGGAAAGATGTGGATATTGTGGCAAAAGCAAGAGCAGGCGATGAGACGGCAAACTTCCAACAACTTTATTTACTCCAGAACAGAACTCACTCCCCTCCCCTCACAGTCAATATATACATCACCACGCCCCATACCCATAAACCATCTGGGTGAGAGAACACACCCCTTAATGTACACCACACAGCCCCCCCCCGAACACCCAGAGGGAAAGATCAATCCCTCTTTGGAGGCTTAATGAGTCTTCCAAAACGGTTACGCCACCCAACCTCTGGAACCACTGGGGGGCGACAGGCAGGAGAGACGTCATCTGAACACGGCTCCCGACCAGGACATTCAACTGGAGGAGACAGAACAGTGGCTTTAGAAGGGGGACGACCTCTTCGGGGAACCCGGGCCGGTAAAACCTCCTCCCCTGCCAGAAAATGAGCCGGCTTGATTCTGTCTAAAGACACGCGCTCTCTACGCCCGCCCATGTCCAGCACGTAACTCTTAGACCCCGCCTCCAGTACCCTAAAGGGGCCATCATAAGGGGGTTGGAGGGGTGACCTGTGAGCGTCGTGGCGCACAAAAACAAAACGAGATGACGCAAGCTCTGCAGGCACAAAGGTCCGAGGGGAAAAGTGGTGAACCGGCACTGGTGCAACCATGGTTTCAGTCGAAAGTGGCATTACCGGAAAGGGAAAAGGGGCTGGAATCTCAGGTAAAAACTCCCCCGGAACACGAAGTGGTTGTCCAAAAACTAATTCTGCGGGTGAGGCATTTAGGTCCTCCTTGGGAGCTGAACGCAACCCCAACATGACCCACGGCAGACGGTCCACCCAGTTGGCATCCGAGAGTGCAGCGCGCAACGACGCTTTAAGCGACCTGTGAAAACGCTCACACAAACCGTTAGCCTGAGGATGATACGCAGTCGTACGGTGAACCTGCGTACCCAGAGACCTTGCCATTGCTGACCAGAGCTCAGAAACAAACTGTGGGCCTCTGTCCGAGGTGATGTCTGATGGTGGACCGAAACGTGCGACCCAAGTTGAAATGAATGCGCGTGCCAAGTCCGCGGACGAAGTGGAGGACAGAGGGACTGCCTCTGGCCACCTGGTGGTCCGATCCACCATTGTGAAAAGATGTGTGAATCCCTGAGAGGGAGGAAAAGGCCCCACCAAGTCCACATGCACATGATCAAAACGCTTGGCGGGAATTGTAAATGGTTCCAGGGGCGTTTTAGTGTGTTGATGAACTTTAGCACGCTGACACGCCACGCATGCGGACGCCCACTCTTTGACTTCTTTGCGAAGGCCAGGCCAGACGAACTTCGATGCCACCAGTCTTACTGATGCACGGAGTCCTGGATGCGAGAGTGCATGAACCAAATCGAAAACTCGACGGCGCCAAGCGATCGGTACGACCGGGCGAGGTCGTCCTGTTGAGACGTCGCAAAGGAGGGTAGGACCACCACTTTGCACAACCACATCCTTCAATTTGAGACCTGTACTGCCGGAACGCAGCGACTGGACATCTGTGTCATTAGGTTGATCAGCAGCCATAGCCGAAAAATCAACTCCGAGCTGCACAGGACACACCAGCGCCCGAGACAGGCAATCAGCGACAGGGTTTTCTTTGCCAGCTACATGCTGAATGTCGGTCGTAAACTCGGATATGGAGGCAAGGTGGCGCTGCTGGCGAGCAGACCACGGTTCAGACACCTTTGCCATAGCAAATGTCAACGGCTTGTGATCTACAAAAGCGGTGAAGGAGCGTCCCTCGAGTAAAAAGCGAAAATGTCTCGTGGCCAGGTACAACGCCAGTAGTTCTCTGTCGAAAACACTGTATTTACACTCGTTCTCCCGCAACCTACGACTAAAAAACGCAAGGGGCTGCCATGAACCTGCCACAAACTGCTCAACGACTGCCCCCACGGCCACATCAGATGCATCCGTTGTAAGAGCAATAGGTGCACCAGACTTGGGATGAGTAAGGAGCGCTGCATTAGCCAGGGCTGCCTTAGCCCCGTCGAAGGCCTGGACACGTTCTGGGGTCCAGATGACCTGGTCGTTTGCCTTTTTTAGCTTCAGGGCCGCATACAGTGGCTGCATGAGGTGTGCTGCGTGAGGTAGGAAACGGTTATAGAAGTTTACCATTCCCAAAAATTCCTGCAGGGATTTGACTGAGACTGGCAGGGGAAAATCCAAGACCGCCTGCACCTTGGAAGGCAAGGGAACGGCGCCTCGCGACGAAATCCGATGGCCTAAAAAGTCAATCACCGGCAGCCCAAACTGACACTTCGCTGTGTTGACAATCAAACCATGGACATCGAGACGCTGAAAAACCTGCTTCAGATGCAACAAGTGTTCTTCAACTGAAGGGCTGGCGACCAAAATGTCGTCCAGATAAACAAAAACAAATGGAAGATCGCGCAACACAGAGTCCATCAGTCTCTGGAAGGTTTGTGCTGCCCCTTTAAGGCCGAAAGGCATGCGCAGAAACTCAAAAAGACCAAATGGAGTAATAACTGCAGTCTTTGGCACGTCTTCTGCATGCACAGGAACCTGGTGATACCCCCGCACCAGATCCACCTTGGAGAAAATAGTTGCGCCCGCCAGGTGGACCGAAAAATCCTGAATGTGTGGTATCGGATATCGATCATGTGTAGTAATGTTGTTCAAACGGCGAAAGTCGCCACACGGACGCCAAGATCCATCCGCTTTGGGCACCATATGAAGCGGCGACGCCCACGGGCTGTTGGACCGCCTTACAATACCCAAGCGTTCCATGGTGGAGAACTCCTGTTTAGCCGTGGCCAACTTGACAGAGTCCAGGCGTCGTGCGCGCGCGAACACTGGCGGGCCTACCGTCGGGATAAAATGTTCCACACCGTGTTTGGCAACTGCGGTGGAAAACTCTGGCTTAGTCAACGCCGGAAATTCCGCAAGCAAAGGCAGAAAAACGTCACTTGACGCCACAACGTTAGAGTGTGTCAATGGCCCGGGTCCTCCAGTCTGACATGGAACCATAGCAAAAGACACAGCTTCAATTAACCGACGGTTGGCGACATCCACCAGCAAGCCATTATCACACAGGAAGTCTGCCCCGATAATGGGAACTGTAACAGAGGCCAACACAAAGTCAAAGTGAAAACTGCGTCCACTGAAACACACAGTGACCGACCTGGTACCAAAAGTTTCAATAGACGACCCGTTGGCTGCCTTCAAAACCGGGCCAGTACCGCGGGCTGCCAAGTCTGACTCGGCTGGAGGGAGGAGGCTTTTCTGTGAGCCAGAGTCCACCAGGAACCGTCGTCCAGACACGGAGTCCTTAACGAAAAGCAGCTCTTCTCGATCGCCAGCGCCCACAGCCGCTACTGAGCGCTGGCTCTTTCGTTTCCCGAAGTGTCGAAGGAGCAGGGAGGGACACAACGCCGAGCCTTGACGCCGAAACGATGGTGGAAGAAACACAAGTCCCCCCGTCGTCTTCGGGAGGAGACTCCAGCAGTCATCGCAGGTTCCGCGCCCTCCGCCGTCGACTGTTGGGGAGCCACCACGAACGTGTGCTCTGCTGCTCGTCTGATCGTCAGAAGGATTCGGTCCGCTTCCTCCGCCAAACCGCGGAAATCGCCAGCGGCGAGGCACGGGGAGTTGGCCAGGGCGGCGCGCACCGACGGTGGAAACTGGCGCAGAAAGATGTGCGGGAACAAGAAACCGCCGTCCTCCGAACCCAGCAGAGACAACATTTCGTCCATTAAGTCCACTGCCGAACCGTCACCAAGCCCAGGAAGCGAAAGCAGTTTATCCGCTCTCTCTGCCGCGGACGGGCTGAAACGCCGAAGGAGAAGCCGCTTGAGAGCGTCGTATTTCCCGCGATGTGGCGGTGCCCGTAAAAGCTGCATCACCCGCCGAGTAGACTGCTGGTCCAGCGCCGCTACCACCAGGTAATATCTGGCGTCGTCCGCCGTTATACCCCGCAGATGAAAAAGCGCCTCCACGTGCTGGAACCACGGCGCTGGGTCGCTGTGCCAAAACTCCGGCAGCTTCATTGATGCGGTGCAAACGGCTGGTTGCGGCCGTTGATGCTCCATGGCCGAACTTGAAGCGCTCTGCTGAGCCTCAGAAGAGGAGACGTCCTCCTCTACCTCGTGTAACATGTCCAACTCGGGGTCACCAATGTGGCAAAAGCAAGAGCAGGCGATGAGACGGCAAACTTCCAACAACTTTATTTACTCCAGAACAGAACTCACTCCCCTCCCCTCACAGTCAATATATACATCACCACGCCCCATACCCATAAACCATCTGGGTGAGAGAACACACCCCTTAATGTACACCACAATATAACAATTACACAGGCACATAAACATTGCAGATGTTGAATGAATTTGATGAATGATTGAATGATGAATGAAACAAGTAGTGATATGACTGGTTCTATTGACGACTCCATGCTGGAAACATGATGACATCCTTTGATCTCATGTTGTCCTGGCATTTAAAAAACAAAACAAAAACAAGACAGTCATTACATTTTCATGTCGGAAACATTCAATCTTAATAGTGAAATCACTCGCCATCAGACCAACTAAGGAGTCTACATGATCCAACTCCAAGGTGGGCACGACAAACATATCCACAATATGAACGTCCTTCCCCTGAGTAAATCAGACATCAATATGTATACACTGTACATGTAAAATATTAACATAGGAATTTAAAAAAAATGCACATCACTGAGCAACTTCTTGAATGAGCTTCACATATGAATTTCCAATCTAAAAGAGAACGGTGCAAGACAAAGAAATCATTCTATGTTCAAGACATTATCACTCTTTTACGTTTCCTTAAATACAAAGACCATCATAAATGAACATACAGAGGAATCCATGCATCGCGTAAGACACAAAGTCCAGAATTCCTCGCGAACAAGACAAAGATTGCCATCTCTGACAATAAGTTCCTTTGTAGGACGACTGGTGTCCAGTAGATAGGACAACTAGAATGCAAGATCACACCATGTTATGCCATGGTCAACTGATAGAGATATCACTTGCCAATTTATCCTGAAGAGGACCCAATTTATGCTCCCACATCTCTCCTAATGAAATGTAAAGATGTCTGTTTATCAGTCTAATATGGGTGATCATCCCAAAATGCCAAAAAAAATCTTGCTCAGACGACTGAGACCTAATAACAAAAAAACATGAGTGGTCAACAAGGTTTTTGAGGTGAACATTAAGAAGAAATTCTAAATAAAATTCATACTCTCCAATCTTGACGTCCTGGTTTGTCCTCTCATTCTAAACAGTAAAGGAAAAACAACATCTGAACTTAATTGGCAACAATTGTCAAACTCACAACCCATCCATCCATCCATTCATCTTCCACGGCTTATCCGTTGCTGTGTTGCGGGGGCAGCAGTTTCAAAAGTCCACACCTAACGCTCTTCTCCCGGGCAACATCCACCAGCACCAACACAACCCAAAAGATACAAATAAAAAATGCAAACAATGAAATAATTACTTGAACAGGTACCCGTAATCTGTTACTTGTTTAAAATTGTATATAATAACAAAAAAAACACCTGTCCATTTGTCTGGGGGGCATTGGCACTGGAAACGGCATGTTTAATATTAAAAATATTGAAGATGCTCGAGTTTAGCTGTGGACTGCAATTAAAATTAATGATTATAAACATCAAGACTGAATACTTAGAGACTCATGCATACTTTATATAATTACCTCATTCACAAACTCCTTTCCTTGATCAGTGATGATTTTGCTGACCATGCCGTAGGAATACAGCTTGTTGACCATGGCAGAACACACCTCACTTGCACTGTTGCTGCACAGTGGCTCAGCAACAACCCACTTTGTGTAGAGCTCTGTGATTGTCATGATGTATTTGTGGCCTGGAGCTGTCTCAGGGAGAGGGTCGATGAGGTCCATAGGGCCCTATAAAATCGTTATATTTTTTTCTGAATTCCATTTTATTTTTTCCCAAATTCCGTTTTTTTCTGTTTTAATTCTGAGAATTCCGTTTTTTCCGTTTTTATTGTTGGGACTCCTGTTATTACCTTTTAATTATCAAGACAATGTACACAAATTGAATTTAAATTAACTTAAATTTATTGAGGTCACAATACAAACAACATATTTCCTCAATACTGCAACATGCGTTAAAGTGCAAAAACAAATGTATTAATGAATGACAGTCAATTTAACTTTTACTGGTTTGTCATAAAGCAACATTGTTAACATAACTTAATTTAACTTCTTCTACATTCTTAAGTCATTTAGGTAGTTGGCAGTTAGTCAGACTAACTCACGGTTTACCACCTATCACTGAACTGAACCTATCACTGAAGTGGTAACTGAAGGTTTACCACCTATCACTAACATCCCCATTGAAATACATGATTGACAGTCTCTTAGTATTTTCTTCAGTGAGTGACTGTCTTTTGTCTGTGAGCAGAGTTTTGTATTTGTTAAAGCTCCGCTCACAATCAACTTAGCTGACTGGGAGTAGATGTAGAGTGCAGCCATCTCTGCAACACAGCTCCGTGTTAGTAGGAAGGGGGTCCTTTGAAACACACTGCTGATGGGCCATTCACTGTTCAGTCAGCTCTGGGGAGGGGTTAGCCATGGGCTTCAGTTGTGAGTATGCTTCAATTTGCTTTTCCATTGCTGGTGCCATTCTGGGATCAGAGACCCTGGTCAGCCTGTACACATCTCCGGCTGGATGTGTGTCCCAGTGTTGGGGGAGACTGTCTAACACATTGTTCTTCTCTTTAAACCCCATTTGACTCAGCAGCTCATCTGTCTTGGGCCCAAAACCATATGTTTTTGCTGTTCCATTAACTAGGTAGGAGCCAAGATCCTTCGTGACATTGTATGCTGATAGAGCTATAGGTTTGTGGGTACCTTCGAGGATGGTCAGGGCTGTCATTAGTTTGGAGCAGGTTTCGGAAATGAAGGTCAGCTTTAGGGTGAGGGTCTGTATCTTCACATCTGATTCCAACAGGCTGAGAATGTTCCTGACTGCCATTCCCGTTGACTCCTCTGACAACAAAAACTGTCCGTACAGGTGAACATGGGCAGCATGGAACTTGACTGCCTCAAACCAACTATTCCATCTTGTACACACAGCCTCAGGAGGAACCTTTGCATTTACATACTCCTTATTGATGAGGAAGGCAACCCACCTTCGCTTTTTGGCAGGTTTCTTGAAGAACACAGATCTCATCCATGTCACAAGTGAGGTACAACCAGAGAAATACCAGACCACCATACCAGACTGATGACATGGCAGAGGCAGGTGACATGGACACTATTTGGAAACACTCCTTTAAGGACCTCCCTGTACGCTTTCAAACAGTAGGAGGCATTGTCTGTAACCACTGCCCATGCATCATTCAGATCCAGACCACTGCTGTGTAGGGAGTTTATATAATATGATTTGGGAAACTGTGGAGTAGTTGCATCTATCCATGAAGACAACATCCATAAGAAAATATTGGTGTTCAACTCCTGTAATAAAAGAAGAAAACACTAGTTTATACTAATGTCCCTTTCATCAATTGAAGAAAAGCAAAATAATAATACTGTACTAGCATTGTTTTTTACAATTACATATTGCTGAAATACTCGTGGAAGGTGATGCTGGCGAAGAGAGCTCACGTTTTCAGGTAGAGCCCCTCCCTGTTTGCAGTGTTTCATCAGAAACGGACACAGTTTCGGCATTTTTTTCTAGTGCAATGTTAGCTTCCGCACAAACAGCCACAAAATCCTCATGAAATTCTTTTCTTGTGGCCGATGAATTGAAAGAAGTGGCGGTGAGGCATGTCTGCAGGGACGTTTTCTTAGTAGCAATCTTGCTCTTCTCCTCGTTTCTTAAGTGAATTTTTTGTCAGCAAGTGGTCATCGCACGTATCTTTTCGTGTCCAGTCGCTTGAGCGCTGACAGAATTTACAAAATAAATGTTGGTCAGACTGACATAGTCTGACCAACATTCCACTGACATAGAAATCTTCGGGGTATTGTTCGGCTCTGTATTGAGACGTTAGTGTACAGTTTCGTAGCTTTTTTGCTGACGAAGGCATACTCGCGTTCGCCATGGTTCTAAACGCTGACCAATGTTTTGCGAACTACTTTGTCGGCTTGTTGTCCCACCCAAAAATGCTTCCAGGCGGTTTTCACGGCGGTTTATTATTTTGTTCACTGATTTCAATGATATTCTGTGTTAAGCAGTAGATTCCGTTTTAATCAGGCGATTCTGTCTGTCCGGGGAAATCATAGGGCCCTAGGTCCAAGCCAACCACATCCCACGTTTCATTAACCTAGCGGAATATCAGCAAATTATATATTTAGTGATCATTTTTTTGCATTTCATTCAGCAAAATTGTTATGTACCCGACCTTGATTGGATGCAACGTTGGTGTTTGTGCGCTAATGGGATCTTTGAGTTGGTATCGATGGCAGCACCTCACCTGGTACAAAGAAAAGTAATTTTTACACAGCTTTTTTTTTTACTTACTTACCTTCTTTAAAGTTGACCAGTAGCAACCAGCAACATCCTTGTCTCTGGTGACTCTCAAACCATGATGATAATTGCATTCGTGAAGACCTCTTTTCCTCCTCAGTTAAAGCCACCAAATGAAAAATATTGCTGATTAGTTCCAGTGTAGAACATTCTCTTTTCCAAAATAATAATTTTAGTTACATTTAAATAGAAACACAACATGTAACATGCATGCACATACAGACACAGACACACTGGTGTCTTTGTCCTTACTTTGTGTATATCTTTAACATAACTTTTGTTTGCATCTATGCAGTTGATGTGAACATTTTCCCATTGTGGGAAGAATAAAAGCATGCATCTATCTAATTTTTAGATGTGAGGTACGAAGTATAAATTATTAACAAATATGCCTGTTTATTATTAGTACGTAATTAATATAAGAATAATATG
Organism: Synchiropus splendidus; assembly: GCF_027744825.2. Taxonomy (NCBI): domain Eukaryota; kingdom Metazoa; phylum Chordata; class Actinopteri; order Syngnathiformes; family Callionymidae; genus Synchiropus; species Synchiropus splendidus. The sequence continues at coordinate 23,386,787 of NC_071343.1, forward strand.
CCTCAATTTATTTTTGCAATGTATGTTATAGAACATGAAAGTTAATTAGAAGTACGATTGCTTAAAATGACTGCTAATGTTGATATTCCAAGTTAGTCAAACTTTCATAACTTTCATTATAAAGATGAGAGCAGAGCGGCGCTTGTCTTGCTTGTGAGTCTTGTGTGTCACAGACGCCGGTCAAGAGAAATTCGCTGAAACACTTGAGGTACTCAAAATTCCTCATCTTTGGCGGTCAGATGTGGAGCACAACCTGCTTCTCTCGATGAGTAGATGAAGTACATGTGGGTGCAGTGACGTAGAAAATTATGCTAATTTATGCAACAAGCGCATACGACCGTGTGCGCATATGGGCAGGAAATGACGTTTTAGAACACCCATGTGCGCATGCGGGCAAGAAATGACGTCATAAACACAAGCCCTGGATGAAAATCGGGATGAAGACGAAAATAGAGCAGTGACACCGCGCATGTCAGCCGTTCCTGTCAGATCAGAAATGGCGACCACCTTGCTCTGCCGCTTGACGGCTAACATTAGAAACTCTGGCGTCAGAACTACCGTCGGCTCCTTTTCCAAGGTCAGTGTGTTCCATTATGGGTGAAGAGACCTCTTGTGTTAAAATGCTTTCAATAATAGGCTTTTCAAAGGACAGTGGTGGTTGTGAAACCACCACTGTCCTTCTAAAAAGCTCCAGGGTCGTGTGTACCACGTCTCCTGTGTACTAGTAATCTCGACTAACGATGGAAAAATCAGCTGTTTTAGTTTTGCGGAAATGTTGACAGCACTGTTCATCGAGTGTTGTACTTGCTTTTTTTGGTGTCGTGGCTGAAACTCGGCTGTTAGCGAATTTTGACCTACAGTTGTTAGCAGTGGCAGCTGTTGCAAGGTCTGTCCCGTGCATACAGGCTGCATAATTCGTCACACCATTGCCTACCATGTTTATTGTAACAATGTATCTGTAAAACAAACATAATGCCAATATTTTTGGGCAACCTTGCTTGATAAAGATAACATTCATGAAATCGCAGACGCGTTGAAAACAGCGTTGTCATTTCGATTAGTATTAGTAGTAAGTATTTGACAATATTAAGAAGTGGTAGGACCCATTTGGCAAGGGTGAAAACTCCTTCATAGATGCGTATTTTCCCTGGTAAATGAATAAAAATGTATCTGGATGTGTATAAGTGCCTAGTATGAAGTCCATTGTGATTTCTTGCGCGATATCAAATAAAAACAAAGCTCCGTACATGTCAGCCAATCACGACGTGTTGTTCCGCAGACTGCGGAGAAAAACGGACATAAACTCGATTTGATGACAAATATCGCATTTTGTGGAAATAAATGCAATGCATGTGGTAAAAATCGCCTTGAAATCCTTTATTTAAATTTCCTATGGCTCATTAAAACATTTAAAAAAATATCACCGGACATAATTAACCTAAATAGCGCGTCACCGTGCCACATACGTCGTCATAAAATCTGATCGTCCTATTTATTATTATTATTTATTGTTATTGTTTATTGTATATTTTTTATTTATATTTTTATTATGTGTATTTCTCAGCCTAATATATTTATTATCTATAAATAAGTACAATCTCTACAAACTGAGTAGAAAACAACCCTAAATGCATTGAGGTTAGTGAGTTAGGTGTGGGCAATATGGTAAAACCATCATATCGTGATTTTCACTCTTTGGATTTTATGATTTGACATGTATTTTTGGGACTAAGTTTACAAGCATCTGCTCAGTACAATCAAATTACTTTGTATGTAAAACAGTCCTAAGCGGGGAGAGAAACAAATCTGATAATTTAGGATAAAGAACAGATTTTTGCCAACATGTCCAAAGAACGTAAACATGACAAAAGGTATACAACAATGCAGATGAAGAGCAGCTTAAAAGATGTCTGTCAATTAACAAAGAACTTGGTATAATATCAGTGAAGACATGGCATTTTAACAGGAATTAAGTGTCTTGAACATCTGAACATTACAACAGCAAATGCTCACTGAAATATATTGATAAATTCTTCCTCTTGAGTGGCCTCGAGAGATGCACATTTTCTAAAGCCTTTATTTTGAAATGACACATGAGATTGACTTCAAACTTTCTGGGTGACTTCTAGAGATGCTCTAGTTCAAATCTAGACCAGTGGCATAGTGGTCAACCTAGGTTTTTTTTTCACAATATCAATATCTATGGGCACACACCCGCATTCAATATGCATCATTTTCAAAAAGCCTTTATTTTGAAATGACACATGAAATTGACTTCAAACTTCCTGGGTGACATCTAGAGTTGCTTTAGTTCAAATAAGGGATTTTCCACAATATCATTATAATTGTATAGACATGCACATTCTATGTGCATCATTTTCAAAAGGTGGCCTGGGTGGCTTCCTGCTTTAGTTCAAGTCTAGACCAGTGGAATAATGGTCAAGCTAAGGAATTCTCCAAAAATATCATTTAGATATGTACACATCCATATTCAATAACCAGGATTTTCAAATGGCTTTTATTTTGAAATGACATGAAATTGAGTTCTAACCTCCTGGGTGTCTTTCACGGGACCAATTAGTTGGACAAATGGGCGCGAACTTGTGCTTAGTTGTTAACTGTCACAGATTTGCAGCTGTCAAGTCATTTCAGTGACACACTACTGCCACCATATGTGGCTTATGTATTAAAACTGAGCACCTTGCGGCCCAAAAGTGTAAAACAAAAAAACTTTTAGCGGCCCTCTAGGGGGTGCTCGTGTCCCAACCATGAGCCCTGACCCTATGGTTCAAAATCAGCTGCTTCAGGGGGTACCCTCCCCAACGTGACTCGGCAGAACTGCATGTGGCACTTGTTGAGGGACGGAACACATTGCCTCAGAACAACATCATGATGTCAGTCAGTAGCATGACACGCCACTGTCAGCTTCTTCTATTTCTTCTATTTGAGGGCTATCTTCGTTAGTGTCTAAATCGTTGAGGTAATAAATATTGAAATGATTGCCAGTAGCAGAGCGCATGCTGGTCAAGTGAAGAAATTGAGAAAAAAAATTGTATTGTAGTCTGTGAAAGAATCATATTCATCGTTCATCTTCGCCTAAATATCATAGGCAGGTAACGCTGTGGTGGAGTCGAGTAGACAAAATCTCTCACAATGAACAGATTCATGTGGTCCCTCAGTTAACTTGAGAAATAATAAAAAAATAAATAAAATTCCCTAAAGTTAAATTACATTGTATTAAATTACTAAATTCCCATCATAGGAGACACTGCTCTTATAACAATTTCCCTGACATTTCACCATGTGTCTGACCAGTAATTGCTTACAATTATTCTTTGTTTCTTCAAGGTTCTACCTGGGTCCTTGGGGGCGTTTGGATGTCATGTCTTCCAGCCTCTGCCTCCAAACCAGCTGCAGCAGCAGAGAAGCCTGTCTCTACATGAATATATGAGCATCGGTCTTCTGAAGGATGCAGGCATCTCTGTGCCTGCTGGCCTAGTAGCCAACTCCTCTGATGAGGCCTATTCAGTAGCTAAGCAAATAGGTGAGATGTGTTATTTTGTGGTGTGAAATGGAGTTTTTTGGAGTTGAATGGAAAGAACATGGCCACATTTAGGGCTGTATGAAACTGTGTGGTCTTGACTTGGGATGTCCCGATACCAGTATCAGTACTCGCTCCGATACTCGTACTGTACTCATCAAATACTGTACTAGTACTCATCAAATACTCTACTACGGTGTTCTCTTGCTATATTCTGCCGATTCTTTGCATCACAGGTTTTTATGGGGCTGTCAATTCTGCTGCAATTGATGATTTTGTTATGGTGCTTTGCGCACCCCCGAGGCTCGTTCAGACCATGAAAATTGAGGTGAATCATGGCATAATATAATAAAACACAGTGTCAACGTAATTTGCATTGAACTGTAAAAGAGCAACTTAACGACATAATGACATGCGTCTCAGCGCTGTGTAAAGCCCATTATCACAGCTGACCATGCTTGAGTTCATCATCATACTTTTAACACAGGAAGTTTACAGTTCACACTATAGATTTGCCGAGATCCACCTGTGCGTTTACCCCGATGAAATTGCTGACCTGCCCTCTTTGATCACCTGATTTATGACCCATTCTATTTGCTTGGGGAAATGAGGAATTCATGATCATAGTTTTGAACATATACTCAACATAAATATAAACACAACACTTTTGTTTTTGCTTCCATTTGTCATGAGATGGACTTAAAGATCTAAAATTAATTCCAGATAAACAATATTACCAATTCTCTTAAACATTGTTCACAAATATTTCTAAATGTGTGATAGTGAGCACTTCTGCTTTGCTGAGATTATCCATCTCACCTCACAGATGCGCCACATCAAGATGCTGATCTGACATCATGATTTTGTTTTTTGTCAACATGTGTTTGGCTCAGCGTGTTCTGTCTTGAAAGCCCTGCTCCTTTCAGGTGATTCTTTACAGTTACTAACTTCTTTGCATTACTAAAGTCTGTCTCCAACGTTGGCAAAGAATATGTTTATATCAGTTAAATACGTGTAGAGATGGGCAGATCAATGTTTGTCTGTCGTAGAATGTTGTTGTGAGAGACTGCTATACTAGTTTATATGTTTGCACCACAGCTGGTTCAAGGTCATGAAAATCAGCTATTTCATCGGGGCAGACACATGCATGAGTGCATCCAATGAAATCATCAGTGTAAACTGTTGAATTCCTTGTGTTAAAAGCACTACTAACTACAATCATGAACACTAGCATAGTTGATGGGTGACGTGAAAAAAATATTCACCGTATGAATAATTTTATACAATGATATACCATGTATATATTTTCATAGAATATGTTTGTGTTGATGAAACCTGTTCTCTGCAGTGCTGGAGTTAGCCACCAACATCAACATAGAATATGTCTGTTTAAATATAGTCGTTAATAGGTGAGGATGTTGTGTTCATAACCTCAGACAGTGCTCTGCTAGTTTTATTTTGGAGTTTAATTGTGATTGTTAAGACTGCGAGTGCACTGAGATGTCTGTTACTCTGTGGTGGCTGAATGGCCAAAGATGTATTTGAGATGTTGCGGATCCAATAAGAGTATTACATTCCACAGAGTATGTGCTTACACCATAAATCTTTACCGTAGCACTGACACAAGCACAAACAAACTATGATATATTGTTGTTCCCCTCCAAACTCGAAAAAAAATGATTAATTGACCAGCCTCAATGAGAAACAAGTCTTTTCATATATCCAGCTGGAATGCGTGCCTTGAGTTCCGCAAACAATGGACTTCAGTCATTAAAGGCAATTTCACACTGCGCACTTTGTGTCGAGACAAATTGTGTTCGGCTCAGAAGTACGAGATGTGAACACAAGAGAGTCGGGTTTTGACTTGATCCCAGCTAGAGAGCTACACCTTGTCTCAAGAAACTCTCCATGCAGGGTGAGCTTCTCACCTCAGGTGGCGATAAATGCCGGAAAACTGCATGTACAGCCCGACTCCACATAAACATGATAGGTGCCCAGTATGGATGGGCGACAACTTATTGTGCACAGTATATCGGCCGAAACAATCTCCACAATGACAATTGTGCGTCTCACGATAAATTTGATAAACATGCGGCTCACTCACTGCAGTACATGAACGTGACAAGACCGTGACGGAGTGCCATGCTCTTCGCCTCAGCGGAATTAGACATCCAACACCGGTGTGTGACAGTTGTGGAGAGTGTGGTGGACTTTGGTTCACGATCTCAGTTATAAACTTATTTTTCATAGCAAATATCTGTCGAATATCCAACTAATGTGACCGCGGGGAAGGGGAGGCTGACTCGAAACTCGGATCTTGGCAAGCTTGGCTTCTATTGAAAATGTCAAGCTTGCTATATCCTCTCCAATAACAATACTTGGATGGTGAGATTGCACAAACAGCGACCAGTATGCATTTTTACCCAATGGACAGAAATAATTTGGTTTTCTAACACCTTGATTCACCCAGCATTGGGGAGAAGAGGCTGGTTTTGTCAGATTTGTTGCCTGCTCCTGTGCACTTGGATTGGCCACAGTTGGCCACAAATGCGAGTCTCGTGGCTCACAAGATGTGGATAACCATAATACCCACAAAGAAGTCTTTTACAGGGTTATACCCAATCAAATCAAATCATAACTTTCAGACATAGGTGAACAGTGGAAAAAAAGAGCAGGTGTGTGATATTAAGTCATAAATTGCACAAAATTATTTCCGCTCATGGTGATTGACAACTTGCAGGTTCCAAGGACCTGGTGGTGAAAGCTCAAGTCCTGGCTGGAGGCAGAGGGAAGGGGACATTTGAAGGCGGGCTGAAAGGAGGTGTTCGGATTGTATATTCGTAAGTACTGAATCTATTTTCTTGAATTGAAATTTTTGTTACCTAAGTAAGCTTTGTCTGGTTTTATGGTAGTGAGCATTTTGAATAATCAGGTGAATCAATGTAGTAAAAATGTCCAAACTACTTTGAAGACATGAAGGTTTTTCTGCAGTCAAAGGAAAATAAATGCTCATGTGTTGATGTGTAATGTCGTATAATTTGAAATTTTACTCATGTGGTTAATCTGACATTGTCTGGACCATTTGCATCCCCTGAGAAGACTTTATTTTGAACAAACAAATGTTTTATTTTAGGGATGCTCTGATCGATCAATCACCGATCGTGAACGACTGATTTCAGCATGATCGGTGAATGCCGATCACTACCTGTCACTGCCAATCACAACAACTGATCATGTGTGACAGCCGGCGCTCTGATGAAGCCCCGCTGGTTGTGATGTGACCGCTGCTCCCGGCTCGCTGCTCACCAAACAGCGGCATATCTGCTGTGGTGCTTCCTTCAGTCTATCATGTAAAGTTTGTATCCTTCAGCACATGGACGGGAAAATGCTGTGCAGGGAAGCGCCCTTAAATTAAACACGCCATTTAAAGCGGCAGCAATTGACAGAGCACGAAGAATTTTCTGGGATCATGAAAGTGAGAACGCTGGTTCCTCAGCAGCAGGCTGTTAGCGCAGCTGATGCTTAGCAACGCCCGCCAGACCAAGCGTGATGTTTGGAATGATAAGAAATGATTATTAATTTCCTCGAACTAGATGACCTTGCATCGTCAGCAAGGTTTTTCTATTTTTGCCACCTAGTATGTAAAAACATGTCTGAATTAAAATGATTCAAAGTTCATTTTTTGACATGTACATCGGTTTGATTACAAATTCATTGTCAATCCATGTGATTGGTATCAGTGATTGGTGGTGATCGAAACTCTGGCTGATCGGTATTGGTGATCTGCAGCAAAAGTCCTGATCCAAGCATCCCTATTTTATTTGATTCCAAACAATTCTTTGACCTAAATGCATTTCATCATATTTGATATGACCTCGTCGGTCAAATATAACGCACTTGTGCAATTCAGCAGGGCTGAGCATTCGGTGTGTGATGCGGTCAAACTCTCTCTGTCTGTTGGCTTGAAAATTCAGTGTGAATCGAAATTAATAGAAAATTAGATCAGACACAAGGGTAAATCGAAATTGGGTTTTTTCATTTATTTTTTTCCCCCATTTATCGTGCAGGCCTAATTGGAGGTGTCATCCTGTACTGCGTCCTTGTTTTGTGTTCACTGATTGTGGACAGTGTCTCACTGGCAGCGCTAATGCTACAACCCTTTAGTGAAATCTTCAGTCATGCAAATAAAAAAAACGACCATTTGACAAAATGATCATTAATCCACATTATTTCTCTTATTTCTTCAAAAGCATCTAGGAAATGTGTCCAAATGGGTCCGCAATTACAGTAAACTGTTAAGAGATGCAGTACATTGTGGACAGCCATCAGACAGCTGACCCCAAAATAAAAATGGAAGACCAGCCTGCCAGGCTACAAACACAACAGGGTTCTAAAAGAGAAGTGAAACATGAAATATCTCATCTCTTCACTTAATTAACTATTGTATTCAAACATAAACAAATGATGATGTTTGAGACAGACTCCACTGATAAGTTTCATCATAAAACAGTTGGGCTTTCAAGAGAGTTTGTCAGATCATGAGCATTTATCACTGGGGTAACAAGATTGAGCATTGGAGACAAAATACAACAAATCCAAAATGCATGCCATATAGAGAAACATTTCTTTACATTGTGTTCTTGTTTAAAAATCATATGAATTGGCAACACATTGACTTTATTGCATTATGAATATGATGAAAATTTGGGTGTAAATAAAAAAAGAACGGTCCATTTGAGAAACCAATACAAAAAGTTAGTCTGGTGCCTTGTTTATGCAACATTAAAAAAGTAAAAAACCTAACCACATAAAATTATGGTGTTCATCATTTTAAAGCACGTGTGTGTGTGTGTATTGCGAATATTTGGTTTTGGCGGCGCCACGGGTAAATGATTGTAATTGCCGTAAAGCTGGGTCTCTGGTCCCGCCCACCATACCATGTTTGTTTTTCAGGAAAGACCGTGGCGAAACAATGAAAAATGAAATCACAGATGGCAATATACACAACACTGTCCAGTTTATACTTGCAAAGGCAACTCCAGAAGAATCTATCATTCAATATCAGAGATCAATTAATTTAAAACCTATATTCGCCATAAAAAAAGTATATGTAGCTTGTTTTAGCACCCCAGTTCATCTGTTTCAGTACAGACATATATATATATATACTACACTTATGTGCAAACAATAAACATATGCACATTTGTTTTGATTTGGCAGCACAACAGAGACAGCAGTGAACACAAAATTGTCTTACAAGTTGAGTAGAAACATCGCCACTTCAGGATCAGATGAAAAGGCTTTTGTAGCTCTCAATTATTGCCAGGCTGTAATGCATCTCCTATATTGACTGCTGAGGTTGCTCTGCCCTTTGGCTGTAAAGTGTTGTGATGGGGGTGGAGTTGGGGCTGTAATGCCACTCACAGAACACGCACCATACAATTGAGGAAAGAAAGAAAATTAATAAATTAACAGACACAAAAAAGGGCTGTTCTAAATGTAAATATACTGTTCAGCTTGGTTCAGACCAAAGTGCAGATGACATGCCATTTCGTTTCAGAAAGTCAAAAACCAAATTCCACTTTTTGTCAATCTTGTTCTTTGTGATATAATTGATAATTTCCAGGGCCACATAGAAAGCCAGTCCCTTGAGCAATTCCATGACTTGGCTTTGGAACCTTCCAGGACTGGGCTATGCATCTCTTGGCTTCCAACAAACTCTCCTCAATGGTCTTTTATTTTTAGACAGAACAGGTGTGGTATGATAGATATTCAGAATGCACTGTTTTGGATTTAATGGTGCATGTTTTCAATGCAAACTGCTGAGTTGCAGAATCAGCTTTGTTGCCAATATCAGTGAGGATCCCAGCAAATAGGAAATTAAGAGGGAATAATTTATAAATAAATAAACGACAAACAACAAGGGCTGTTCACAAATTGGGGAAAAAACTGTTCTTATGACGGGAGGTTTAGTCTGGATTGACCATAGCCTCCTGCCAGAGGGAAGCGGGACAAGCAGTCCATGACCAGGGTGAGAAGGATCGGTTCTGATCCAACACATGTAATTAATATATAATTATATATAATTAAATAATTGCTTTTTAGGGGCTGACTTTGTGTGTTAGTAGTGTTAGATTTGATTAATCGTCTAACTTTACTGTATGCATTATGATGCTGTTTCATTCTTTTCTGATAAATTTACTTCTAAAAAGAACAAATAGGGCCCCCCGCCCCTCAACTATTTCATAGTTGAGTTCAGCGCAGAGTGGAGTTTGAAGGATCAGCCTTCTCAGCAGAATGCACAATGTGCTGTCGTCTGCCCTTGTCCCTCGAGGTGGCACTGTTATACCCCACAGTGAGAGAGAAAGTGAGAATGGGCTCGATGATGGCAGTGTAGAAATGTTAAGTTACCTAATGTTACCTAATGCACCTAATGATGCGCTGCCACCATCAGATCCAACAGCGACGTCACATTGTGTGCTCGCGCCCTGTGCCTGTTTCTCACCTTGCGAAGCTGGGTAAGTTGTGACACCATTATCACATCCGACAGTCGAGCTGTCATAGTCAGGGGATCTGGTCAGTTCCCCAGTTACTGGATTTGATGCATTCAACCAGGGTGCTCTTCTATAAGATCACCACAATTCCCAGACATTTGACGCGATGTGGTCTTTCACTTCCTCCCTGGACGACGCCAGGATCAGCCTATCGTCCAGATAGGTCAGAATCATGATCACGTAGCCCCTGAGCGGCTCCCAGCGCTGCCTCCACAATCCTGGTCCATGGAGCCAGGGAGTACTTGAATGGGAGACTGTTGACTTGAAAACATGTCTCCCCCATTGCAAAACGGAGGTATCTCCTGTGATGGGGAAGAATGGGAATGTGGAAATAATCATCCATCTGGTTGATCGATGTCATCCAGTCCCCATGTCCCCACTCTGACAGCTGGTGCACTGACAGCATCTTAAACTTCCACCGGACGATGTACTCATTCAGACCCCGTACCTCGAGAATCGGTTCTTTGGAATGAGGTAGAACCCCTCCTCCTCCTCCTCCTCCTCCTCCTCCTCTTCCTCTTCCTCTTCCTTGTCCATCAGGCCCCCCTTCTTCAGGAGGGTACAGACTTCCTTTGTATCCTGGCATAAGCACTCTCTCTCCTAGATTGAGGGTTTGACAGCTTGATTCCAGAGAAGCGCGTGGGCTGGCTGTAGAACTGTGGGGCGTAGCCTCGTTTGAGCGTTTTGTCCATCCACAGCGACAGTGGACCGCAACGCATTACCCACTAAGTGCGGTTGTCTGTCAGCTGCCGGACAACCGGGTTGAGAAACGGCCCACCCATATTTGAAACATTTTTTTAAATTTCAGCTAAGAGTTAATATCATGATTCTCTGCCACAATTGCTTTTCCTCATGAAATGTCAAGTTTATTGCACACATAAACCATGACAAAACAAAATTGCAGCACTGGACATATGACGTTTGAGGTGCTGAAGAGTAGTGGCAGGAATGCTCCGATCTGGGTTTTTGCTGCCAATCACCGATGCCAATCAGATGGATTGACAATGAATTTGAAAACATGAACCATTAAATCATTTAAATTCAGACTTTTTAATGTATACCAATAATAGTAATGTAATAATCCTCAAGAGGACAAAAAATGGATAAAAAAAGTTTTGCCAAAATAACGCCTGAGAATGGCTGCACATGATATAACTATGATCTGTAATTAGTGATTTTTTTGTTTGCGTTCTGATTGTCACGCTTGGGTCTCTAGACGAGAGCCGGTGAAGCGGAACAAGAGCTCTACTCCTGCAGGTCTAGGAACTCGGAGCACTTGGCACAAGAAAAGTGGCTGTCAAATTCCTCAGCTGCCATGACAGGAGCATTCTCTGCTGGGGGTTTCACACTGTGGGTCTCGGGTGGCCTAAGTCCCACTTCGACCCCTGCTGTGCAACCTCACTTCTCTGCGCTTCAGTCAGTGTCCTTTCTTCTCTTCAGCTGGCGGCACTCTGCACAAAATTGCTGGTTTGTGACCCACGACGAAGCACGGCTCAAGGAAGTCGCACGACAACCGATTCACCACCATCGGCTTGACCACCTTATTTCTATGTCAATTCTTCGCAGTCTGCAAGTCATCGTCACCTCAGATATGAACTGATGACGTACCTCCGCTGTAACAGAATGTGGCGTTTCATAGCCAAAACTAAACATGAAAGTGTGTTATCATGTTTGTTTTACAAGGAAATAGAGGAAACAGGTTGCGTAAGACGGAATGTATTTATCGTATGTCATAACCCGTTGAACAAAGTGAGAGAGATTACTGACGATACAGCAGATTTTAATCATTGAATTACAGATCCAGACGTCAGAAATGATCAATGAATAGTCTGATGTTCAGTAACGTGGGAAAAATTTGCATCTTCCTCCTCGATGTTCTCCTCATGCAGGCGGCTGCGCTGCAGCAAGATTAGTTTCTGTAGAGCGCAGCATTATTCCTTTAAACAAATCTGTCTGTTTATAAAATTGGATTTTATCAGCCTAATAAAATATGTGAGTTATCACACATAGCAAATCGCGGACCACTGTGCTCCTGTTCCCCAGCAGTTTCCTGCAGCTGCGGATGCACACCTCAGTGGTCTGGGATGAACCATCAAGTGATCAGAGAGTCCCAGTGCTGTTTGAGGAAGGGTGTCATAAGCGATGTGCATCGAAGTGTAACGGTGGTCCAACACTTTGTGCTCTCTGGATCATGTTCTTTTACCAGTTGCTTGTACCTGGGAACACTGTGTGTTGAAAAATCACTGTCGCTTCTGTACACCAGTGATCGTCCACCTCTGGTTTTGCCGGTGAGCTCTGGTACCCGTTCCACGTGGTCCCTCCCGATGAAGCACGTTGTCCTCGATGAGTTCGAAGAAAGAGATGAATGTCTTCTTTAAAGTAGTGGAGAACATCATAATAGATACAGATTACAGCTGCCCACAGGTCTCTATCAATCGTGGGGCATTTTAATGTAAGAAATACATTTAATATTATATTATTAATATTAGATATATTTAAAGTTAATTGCCAACTACAAAATTGTAATACACCAATAGCCATCTAATCTAAACTTGTACATTTTTTATATCTGGCATAACCCGCTGTATTTGGAATTAAACTTTCTTTCATTCATTAAACATGTCCCTGTGAACTTGTGACTGTTGATCAAACACAGTAGTTTTACAGCCATCGCCCCCACAAGACCCAAGAAGTCCAGCTCCTCAGGCCTCCATCCCAAAATGTGCACCTATCGAGAGTGTAGTAGTTCCAGAAAAAAGATTAAGCAGTTGCTCCTAGAAGAGAACAAACAGAGAAAAGCCACAAATTCTTATAGGTTTAATAAACATGCTTTGTTATACCTAGAATATATCTTTAACCTTTAGCAACGCAAACATAAAATAAAAACCTTCGGAGTCAAAGGATGCAGTGTCTTAACGTGATTACGGTCAATTTTGTTATTTTTGCATGTGGATAGATTTTCTTCTGTCCTCTGGTTTATCTCTGCAGTAAAGGTTTTGAGAGAACAGGCAGCATGAGTGGCTCCACTCGCACTGTAACATTACCTGCCAAATCAAAACCGACCGATCCGATTGGTCCTCAATGTTGACTCTGTCTACCAACACACTCCTGCCAACATTTTCAGTTTAATGTACTGTCTGTCATCTCTGCTGCTCCGATGAAAAGTATACTAACATGCCGTGAGCTAGTTACCTACAAAGTTTCCACAAATGCCGTCACATTAATGTGCATGAATTGCCACATGTCCAGTATAACCATTTTTTACTAACGCAAAAGGCAAATGAAGTTCATGAAGTGACGACCGAAGCATCATAGGAGTTGCAGCCAGTCACACAGTGGGCTGGAGGGTTGTGATGAAATTAGATGACATGACAACCCATGGACAACAACCAAGACCCTGATTGAATTACTTGCTACAAGGTATCACACTCAACCATGGAACAGGTCTTGTGCAGAGGAGTTCTCCATGGGCGTAGACAGCGCTGGTCAAGAAGAAACATCTGGAGGCTTGGCTGGCCTTTACTGGAGGTCATCTGATGCAAGATCCCAGACAGACCTCCAGATGTTTCTTCTTCAGGATGGTTGAGTATTTAAACATATTTTTTAAATATATGGATATACATTAAATAATTGCTTTGGTAGGGACAGACTTTGTGTAGTGTTAGATTCGACTAACTTTACCGTGAGACTTAATGACCATTTCATCCATTTCTTAGAAATGTACTTCTAAAACTATAAAATAATTGAATTCAGCGCAGAGTGGAGGTTGAAAACTGACCATACTGTGTCTGAGTCTCTATCTGAAGTGGCCACCTTGGCTGCTAATAACAACAGAAAAGTCTCCTTTGTGCTAAATTATTATGTTCTACATGTGTGCGCCCAAAGTTGCCAGTGACAGGAAACGATTAACACATCAAATGAGTGACCGTCTCGTCGTGCAGGATTTTTCAAATACTGTTCAGTGGAGACAAGGCTGCTTTCCCAGGTTGACTTTAGCCTGGTTGGCTCAAATCATCCCCTCGCACCAGTCAATGTCTATTTTTTGTTTTTCTGCTCAACTGGTATGCTCCCAATAGCTGGTTTGTCGTTCAAGAAGAAGTGTGTCTCAATGAAATAGTCACGAGTCAACCAAGCATCTGTGCCAACTGGGGTAATTGTGGACATGAAGTGTCTTATCTTGAGTGTTTTATCACATTGCCTCTTTTGTCGTTACGTATTTTCTCTGTTCGTCAGGCCGGAAGAAGCCCGGGACATTTCATCCCAAATGATTGGTAGAAAACTGTACACGAAGCAAACTGGGGAGGCAGGTCGCATCTGCAACCAGGTTTTCATCTGTGAGCGCCGATATCCACGCAGAGAGTACTACTTTGCTATCACCATGGAAAGGTCCTTCCAGGTGAGACACAAGTTCTTTGGCAGAGAGTGCGTGTGCGTGAGCGTGCGTGCGTGTGCATCTATATGTGTGTATTTCCTTTGAGATAAGACTTCATGTATCTTTTGTACCAATACTGGAAAAATGTGATGTCACTTCAGATTGTATCTGACTCTATTGATTTGTCTTGCATAAGCGGTTCACATCCCTAAATAAAAGGCTTAAAATGTTTCTAAACAAAGCACACAACAAGCAAAATCAAACTTTGCAATCTCTTACAGCATTTAATGTATAGAGTTAATTATGTATTCGGGTTGTGAATCGTACAAACACATCACGAAGCACAGTTTCAAGATTAGTTTTTAAGTCTTCGTCTTATTTACAAATGTATACTTGAGGAAAGCATTATTGGCCACTGTTGGGTTAAGATATTTCTCACATTTTCGGCAGTCTTCCCTTAAATTGCATTCTATTGACAGTCCTAGTATATATGTTCAGTGGAAAGTGAATTAGCTGCAATAAAGTGGGTGAGTCAACTATACATAATTTCTTATAATGGTAAGAGCACATCACATGACTTTTTAAATGCTGTTGCACAATTTGAACTTCAGAATTAGGTTTACCTGTGAGTTTTTTTTATTCTTGCAGGGCCCAGTACTAATTGGAAGCTCCCAAGGTGGTGTGAATATTGAAGATGTTGCTGCAGAAAACCCTGATGCCATTGTGAAGGAGCCTATTGACATTGTGGAGGGTATTAAGAAGGAGCAGGCTGTCAAGGTACAATAGACAATTCTTCATCACCCTGCAGACAGTTAATTCATTTTCATGTGGTTTGGCCAACTGACAAACTGCTGCGTGATGACCCAGATAAAAAGTTCAATTTGATGTAAAGATTTAAATTACGTCAACAAGACTTTTGTCGGTTGACCTGATTCAAACCTTTGCAACTTAACTCCAGAAGCAGAAAGCTCTTGAGCAGTGCTCCTTTAACGCTCTGTGACAGCAGGTCTGCTCAGTCCAGAAGTAGCTCATAACGGTGCTTCAACAAAACATGACAGAGGCACCATCAAAAAAAATAAAATAAAATTGTAATAAAATTGATTTTTTTTTTTCTAATAGCATTGTTTAAAGTGGTTGTTATGGTAGAATTAATTATTAGTCACAGTACTCAGCATCTGCAAGTACTCAATTCAGTTTGACAATGTGAAAGAAGCATAAGCAAGAAATAGGCAATGTGAAAGAAGCATAAGTGTGCATAACAAGAGATGTCTTGTTCCAGGTGGCTCAGAAGATGGGGTTTCCTCCGGCTCTTGTGGACGAGGCTGCAGAGAACATGATCAGACTGTACAATCTCTTCATCAAATATGATGCTTCCATGGTGGAAATCAACCCTATGGTGGAGGACTCCTCTGGCATTGGTGAAATGCTCACAAAACTTTATGGCTGATTTAATATTTACAAAGTTCATATTTTTAGTTTAATCGCAAGAGGTTACCACATTTATAATGTATTGGTGATTGTAAAGTCAGTGTCTTTCTCTTCTGCAGTCATGTGCATGGATGCCAAGATCAACTTTGACTCCAATGCAGTTTACCGCCAAAAGAAGGTCTTTGATATGCAGGACTGGACTCAAGAGGACCCCAGAGACCGACAAGCTGCTAAGGCTGACCTTAACTACATTGGCTTGGATGGAACCATTGGCTGTCTGGGTTAGTGCACACAAAAACTCGAAAGAATGGTAACATTTAAAATAATCCAATGGTCTTTTCAAGAGCAAAATCAAGCATTGCACTTACCCAGAGACACAATTTTTTTTGTGGACAATGAAACACACAACGATCGGTATTGGTGTCATGCTGGTGACTGGCTTCAGAACCACTAAATGTCCTGCCAGTAGCTAAATTTACAAAATTGGATGTGAACCAACTCTTCATCCAAATACACATAATTAATCACACGTGCAACTGAGGGACATGCATGTTTTTGGTGTGTGGTGTCAGCTGTGGTTCCAAAAAGTACCTTCAACATTCATGTCACACAGCTCCCACTTTTCCACATTCTCCATGTCCTGCAGAGTCCCCAGTGCCATGCACATCGCCATAGTTCAATGACTGAATTACAAGGCATTCGGTCTGACAGTCAGTCTAAGAATAATATGTCAAAATAAAATGAGATGGACTTTGTTTATCCCACAGTGCGAAAGCAGATCATAATACATTGCAGAAGGAAGAAACCAAAACAAGTAAGGAACTATGTAAAACAAGATCTAAGAATGAGAGACTACAGATGAAAAATGAGCTGTGCGTCTTTTTTCATCTTAGTAACGTTCACCTCTCGCTGTAATTACAGTCATGAGCCAAATGTCCGTAATTAAGCACACAAACAGCTTGAAACTATTTTTGATGCCTAAATAATTTTTCATGCCTATTAGGTGAAATTTAATTTACATTATTCTCACCCACGCTGACGGGATAGCCTGTGAGAACACCCAATACGCATACATGCACCCAATTTATTTTTGCAAATCAGTACACAACAAAACAAACACAGCGGCAGCTTCAGTATACTCATTTGACTCTTACTTTTTGCTTATGTTGTAAAGTAAACGGAGCTGGTCTGGCAATGGCTACAATGGACATCATTAAACTACATGGGGGTACACCAGCCAACTTTCTGGATGTTGGAGGAGGAGCCACAGCCCACCAGGTGACAGAGGCCTTCAAACTCATCACATCTGACAGAAAGGTAAGAAAAAAATGCTGAGAATATTGGACACGTAAATTATTTGTTGGATTAATAATGATGTTAATCAAGCGGAATAGCTTTGCCGGCAGTAGTTATGCTTTTCTTCTCGTTTAATGTGTACATAAAATTTTAATTACTTGTTTCATGTGGCAACTTATTGACTGTTGTCAAGTGAACATTTGTTTGCTTTATTGTTGCAGACGTCATTTTATCATTGAACTTTGATATCACTGCTATGACAGGCCGTCGTGTGAAAACTGTTTGGGATGGAACTAAGTTGACAGTCAACTCTTTCATCATATACCGCCAGAGGGTGAAACATATAATTGAAATGAGTGCCTATTGCATCACACTGGGACGCAATCGTCCAGTTGACAATCGCTAATATTTAACTCTGTTTTAACAAGAGACTTGAAGCAGAGCAAAAGAAAACTTCTGTATGATGACCTTGCAAATTAATTCACTGTTAGAATAGCCTGTGTATTCTATTATTGCATCACTATTTTTTTCGAGTATGTCCGTTCTGTCTGAAATGTTTGCTCTTGTTTAGGTTCAAGCCATCTTGGTCAACATCTTTGGAGGTATCATGCGGTGTGATGTCATTGCCCAGGGCATCATCATGGCTGTGAGGGATCTGGACCTCAAGATTCCCATCGTAGTGCGATTACAGGGTATGCAATCACATTTTCAATACACAAGCCGTACCACCCAAACTTCATTTCCTGACGTTAGACCCATTTACAAATGCTGTGTATGCACAAAAGCATGTGTCTTTATTGGTCGAGACAGGATCCAGCAAGAGGATGAAGCAGCTGCTAGACCGGACCTAGATAATAAAACTTTATTTTGACTCCACCATTCAGAATGGAGCAATGGGGAAAGTTTGATATTTACTGAATTGGTGACAACAAACCGCTATATTTTAGTTATTATGATGTGTTATGTGCTATCTATTTGTATTAATGTTTCCACTTTGTATAAATGCGTTTGTTCACGTAAGAGTACATCTCCAAAAAGGGATCTTTTTCTGATTTTTCTGGCTCTCATTAAAGCCGTGGCAGTACGCAACTAAAGGTGCAACTTTTTTCCTGTCTTGCTTTATGACATCATGACTCAGTTTCGATAAGGACTCTGTTTCAATAAGGAGCATACGGACAGAAATCACAGTGTGACCACCAAAATGTCCGTTCACACTTATTTCGAGTTGACTGTGGAGACAGATGTCTTAGAAACTATTCTTCTTCAATCGGTACCAGAACGATTGCTAAGGATGGTGAAATTTGGCGCTGGTCTCGTCTCTCACCAGCTCCAAGCAGAACAGAGGAGTCACCTGCAGCAGCTGCAGATAGAACATGAGCTATAGCATGTTACACTTGTCCAAACCAGATGGATCATTGAACACTGCTGACAGTGAATTGGCTAAACTCTTGCTTGCGGACATCACCCACGGATGTTAGCTGCCAGCCTGTAATGTCTGACCTAGTCCACTCCGTTTTGCTGGCTATATGTACACTGTACTGTGATTGGCACAATAAAATGAGTAACGGACACTGACATGTTTGTCAGCATCTCAAAAATAAGTTTCTCATTCTCATTTCACAACACACCCTAGACCCACGATAAAAACAAAGAATGACTTACAAGTCTGGTACACTGTCATTGTCACTGTCATGTCAAGTGTGAAAATAATATATTTAAGTATAAATGTTACCTATTGTTGCTTTAAGATAACTGCACAAGCTACATGTACGCTTGCACTATGCTGGCTTCTTAATTTGTTGTTAGAGCAATACAATGGCACTGCAGTCCTGGTGTACTTTTTGAAAAATGCTCAGAAAGCCCTAGACTACGTTCACACAGCTCCAGTGTCTTTGCGAATTATTATTTTTTTAATAATGACACGTTTCACACAGAAGTTAAAAATGTTAAATGACAGTCAAAAAAGACCGATAGGAATCCCGATATTTTTTTTCCAGAACTTCCTATCCTCTATCCATGTGTATCTTTAATTGCCTTCATAACTGCGACAGTGCCAGCATTGGACCAAGGTGGAATGCTGCTGTGTCTTAGTCTTCAGTTTGGACCAGTCAATTCCACGACAAGATGTTTAAGTGCCGCTGGCTCTTGCCCGCTTGCCTGTATGGACCATATTGAAAGAAATCTTTATTTTTGAAGGCTATTGTTGTGGGAAATTTTATTTTAATCTTTCGATGTAACAGTGTCATGTCGTTTTTCCCAATTTCAGGCCAGTAATTGTCTGTGCCTATAATAACCGTGCATCCCCAGCTGTTTTTATATACTGAACACATACATTTTGTAAATCCTGCTGGAAGAGGTGCCAATTTGTATACAAGCTTAATCCAGCCTCATTCCAAGTCGGTAAACGGCAACAATTTGCGCCTAAAAAAATAAATAAATAAATAAAGGTGTCGTTTCTAGGATAGTTACGTCTTAAAATGTCTAGTTTAGCCACACATCGAGCAACTTGTCACCGTTTCAGTGACAGTGTCCAGCACAATATCAGTTTTCAGTTCAGAGGTCTGATACACGTATGCCCTCTTCTATTGTTCTCCACAGGAACCAGAGTGGATGATGCCAAAGCACTCATTGCTGCCAGTCCACTGAAGATACTGGCATGTGATGACTTGGACGAAGCAGCCAAAATGGTATGCATGCATTAACACCCTCACGCCTTTGGCACTTCAGACATACACTAACACTAAGAAACAAGCCCTCCATGGTCTCACTGATCATGGTTATACTAGATAAAGCTATGCGCACCGTGAGTCATACACTGCTGCGCTGTTCAATGATCTCATTTAAATCAGTCATATCCTTACCTCATGTTACTGTACGCATTCACAAGGCTAGAAAAAGGTGTACTTGTGATGTTGTTGTGATTCTAGTCATATTTACTATTGTAATAACAATTATTGATCGTGATTTTCTTTGATGTCATGAAGAAACATTTGTAACCTTTACTTTGACAAATGAGCAGCATTCAAAAGACATTTCAAATGTCAATACATTTGTATTATTAATGTAAATAAACTAACAAAGAATTTAGCATATACCAAGGAGTTGCAGAATAAATTGTGTGACTTGTAAGTGCAATGAATAGTTTTCTCTCCTGCATATTGTCTGTGGCATGGCCATCTTGTGTTGAATGATAAATGATGCCTGATGGGTGTTTCACACACTCATTCCTGTGTCAACACTGCTCTGATAGTGTGTTGGTGTTTCACAATGGTGCCATTTGCTGGAGCAAGTGGAATTACATTAAATCATGTGATAAAATTGTATTGATTTTAAAGTAATTGCAGTCAATTAGATGTGACACTGTTTATTGAATATATTTTATATACCTTCCACTCATGCAGTGCAGATAGACTCTTCGAAACTGCATCATTAAGCAGGAGAACAGACTGAGCAATTCCCGTCATATATATTGATAATGTTTGATTACGATCTTTTCGTATTGTTGATTGGTTGTCAGAGGGCCCATCATGTGGTGTTTTTTATCTTCAGTAATCAAATCTTATTGTAATTGTACTAATGGAATAGCTTCACATCAAAATATAATGTTAATGTTTGAAATTTCAAATTTACAGCAACATAAGTGTGCAACCGCTCTGTCTTCATCATACAGAGAGCGGCAACCCCACCCCTTACCCCTTGCATGGCATGGACATATTCACTCAGAGCTCTCAAGCACTCTGTATAATTCTGTTATTTTTGTATGACATGATTTTGCCTTGGTATATATCACAATAGATGGCAATAGTCATCATGTATCAGATTAAGTGATGTTGTCTGAGACTTCTGAATGAATTCTACACTCTTGTCTCCCCTCAGGTCGTCAAGCTTTCAGAAATTGTATCGCTGGCCAAAGAAGCTCAAGTGGACATCACCTTCCAGTTGCCCATCTAAGAAATGTTACACCACCATGACGTCCTCACCACAAGCACTTCCTCCTTCAGTTGGTCACTTCTGCAGTAGCTCCTCACGACTTGCAACACTTCTTAAGCCCTTCTTCCTCCTTTGTTGGAATAATTGGATGACTGGACACACTTCATTACCATTGCAGGAGAGAATACCTGGCACCACTGTACCTAAACACCTAGCAGTTGAAACAAGAGGTCAGGAGATGAGGCAGAAGAAGTTGGTCCTAAACCTGATTTGGTTTTGAAAACAACATTACATTTCCTTGAGGTATATGACACTTGTTTCACTGAGAGAAGATGAAACTTGGAAGCAGGTTTTGTGGTATGAAGTCCTCGTCGCTGCACCTCTTTTATTTAATTCAACTGCTTTTTGCACGCCCATGTATCTGCTCTTCCTCATATGATTTACTTTGGCTCATAATAAAGCAGGCTTGTGAATAATTTCCTGCTTCGTGTACAGTGGTATCAACTCCTCATTAGTTCACTTTACTATCCTCTTCTAGTGGCCCTGCAGAAGTAAGAGGAAGGTCTGTGGAGTCTAATTGTTCTCTCTGCCTGTGTGAGACTCAGTGTGACCCCACCATCCTTGCACACATGACCTGATTGTTTTACATTTTGGTCACATATGTCTTCTTCAATGTCCTGGAGGACATGGTGAGTTGTATGTCAGTTATTAAATCTTGTAAATAACTAATTTTGATGTCCTTTCAAATTTGATGTTGAAGAAAGTACATTAAAAGAACATCAGTGTGATTTGTTTATTTTGTGCCTCAGTGCCATTTTACCCCAGCCAACAGTATCTCGGGGTCTCCAGTTTGTACTCTGCACAGATGTTTCTGTACACTATACCGGCTACTTGGTTATGGCGTTCCATTTATGCTTTTCCTGCCAGCATCTTACACCCTGTTGTGAGGTGCTGGACTGTTTCAGGACCCTCTTTGCACAGCCTGCACTTGGGATCTTCCCTGGTGTGGTAGATCTGAGCCTCCCTCTCTGTCAGTTTCCATTGTCAGAGACACTCACTAAGTGCCTTATCTCTGGGAGCCATCTTCCTGATGTAGTCATGGAGCTTTCACCTTGGACAGTGGCTCTGATGCTCATTAATTCTCGATCCCCTACTTTGCACGTGGAACCCTCCGTACATTGTGAGCAACTTCCGAGTCTTAACATCTGTGGCCTGAATTTCCTCCTTTGGCCAACTAATTATTCCAGCTCGGTATCTGATCACTGGCAGGGCATGGCTGTTGATTGCCAAGACTTTGTTTCTGATATCGAGCAGACGCTTGAGGACTTGCCTTACTCGCTTGAGGTATTTGGCTGTCATAGCCAGTCTTGTTGATGATTTGGCCGAGGGGGTTCAGGCCTATGCAGAACAGCAGTGGGGATAGAGCATCTCCTTTGTATATGCCACATTTGATGGACACTTGTGCAATTGGCTCGAAATTGGCCTCAAGGGTGGTATTCCATTGCCTCATCGAGTTTGCAATGAAGGCCCTCAGAGTCTTGTTAACCTTGTATAGTCTCAGACATTCTCGGATCCATGAGTGTGAGTCATAGGCTTTCTTGTAATCGATTTCAAAATCAGGTTGGTCTGTCTGGTTCTACAGTCTCGAGCGAGTCGGCTGCAGCTGGTGTTTTGCGTTGCCCTTCTATGTCAGTGTCATGTATTGATCCATGTGCCCACTTATTTTTGCCGCAATAATGCCCGGTAGGAGTTTCCATGTTGTGGAGTGGCAGGTGATTGGCCAATAGTTGGATGGGATCTGTCTGCTACTGTGATGGTAACGGCACCTTATTTGAGATTGGTATGGTCTGCTCTGCTCTTAGACCTTGTCACTGCCTCATGCGGTCCGCCGGAAGTTCTGGGACTGGAACCGGATGTTAGTAACACGCATGTGCAAAATCATTGTTAAAACGGTCTATATTTAACAGTTCATTTTTTTAACGTTTTTTTCTGATATTACAGATTTAATATCGATGTAATTGCTTCTAATACATTGCATAGTGTAGAGGAAACATTTCTCCCTACATTTATTTCACTGAGATTTATTAGGAGCAGGAGCTTAATGCTTCTGTCCCTCTTATATACTTGAGCTGAACAAGGCTTATGTCTAACTTGGTGCAGCGCTTGAGTCTGTTTATGTTGTGTGTTACTATGACTCATTTCCTTCTGATCTTTGAAGTTCTTTGGAGTAGCCATGCAATACTACCAGTGTTAAACATTTTCCTGAAAACCGTCCCACAGCAGATTGTCTCTTTACCAGCTCGGCTAATGGTATTTTCTAACAGTCAACACGACCTGCTGCTTCTTGAAGAGTTGACAATGACTCTGTACTTACAGTTCAATCATATGTACTAAAATTTGGCTGTTACTCATCTTATTACAGCAGAAACAGTCACTTAAATCAATAAGTTTTCCCAAGTATCACAACTCTCATTAGGAACAAAAAACATTTATTTACAAAACTTAATCTATACCCACCAAACATTTTGACTGAACAGAATTCAACAGATGAAACAGACAACATGCACCTACTTACTATCAGCTGGAACAAATTCCGCATTCACCTTCAAGCCTCTCTTATCCCAACATTCACGCAAAAACACTCTCATATCCTCCATGTAGTTAAACACAAACATGAAAGGATGCCTGGCACTGATGATATCATCGTTATCGCCACTGTCATTCGCCTCCAGCAGACATCTCATTGCCTCTTTCTGCTCATTGTTTGACATTGCATGGAAAGTGGGTATCTTCAGTTCTCCACTAAAGATGCCTGAATTTTCATGTATCCACTGCACAGCCAGGTGGAGATCCTGTACAGTTCTGGGCAGATCCTGTGACCAAAAAAAAAAAAAAAAAAAAAAAAACCTTGCGAAAGTCGAATGGGTGGCCGGTGCAAATGCATAGTGCATACTGGCAAAGAGAATGTGGATATTAGAGAATGATGAAAAGCAAAACATCTTACAAAAACAGCATTTACCATGATCATCATAACTCCACAGTGGTTTTTGGATGATTGTTGAGGAAAGCTCTGAAAAACGGAACATTGAAATGTAAATACACATAAATGAACACAATGAACGTGTTAAAAATAATTTATATGGCCATGCCAATCAGTGACTTACATCCAATTCACTTCCTGTTTTCTCCCTCCATGGTCCAGCATCAACAGACAAGGCGATGTGCCTAAAACAAATAAAAATAATACGCAGTCACACTTCTACTGAAGCATTAATATGCCAATATGTTTAAAGATTCTTACCCATAGCCATCGAACATGGCTAAAATCCAGACTGCAAGCCATGGAACAAGGCTGAAACACGAACAGTCATACATGCAAATGATTGGCATGCATAAACTCCATTAATAATACAAACCTTCAGCCATAGAACAAGGCTTAAATACAGGACATAGGACAACTAGAAAGATCATATCATGCCATTAGTGAATAAATATGCATTATCTCATCAAATAATTCCAATCATTTGCTCTATACATATCACTTGCCAGTTTATCCTGAAGAGGACCCAACGTCTTCTGCCACATCTCTCCAGATGAAGCATAAAGATGGTCACCCTTCTTGCTGGTCCAATATGGATGGTCATGACTGAGCGCCATCTTACTCAATTGAAGAAGACCTAATGATATGGAGACGACTTTGCCGTTATAATGGCTAGGAGCTTTGAATCAAAGTGATCTCTGATCAGACAAAAAAAGAATATGAGAAGACAAATGCAAGGTAAATTCATACTCTCCGATCTCTTATATTGCCTGAGGTGTTTCACATTGAGCTGCTGGTGCCTCCCATCACTTTTTCTCACTGTTGCCACACCTTTTGTGGAGATGCTGGTAACAGTGAATGGTCCCTGGTGTCTACTTGACATAGCTGGTGTGCGAGATTTTCCAAGATTCTGGCTTTCTGAGATGAGGACATCATCTCCAACATTGATGGAGCACACTCGGACAGATTTTTTCTTACGGCTGCCATAAGATTTCTTCTGTTTTTCCTGTGCTAATTTGATGTTGTGAAGGACCTGTCAAGATAGGTGGTAGGTGGATGTCCCAATCCATCATGTGCTTCATTTACATACTGTCGCAGTGCCCGCTTGACATTCTGGTTGGTGCGCTCATCCTGACCGTTAAAGGGAAAAACATCTTAGATTAATTGATCCATATTAAATTGGGCCAAAATACTCAGATCCAAATACATTAGTAAATTATACAAAGCAATTTAAGAGAAAATACAATTATATCCATACATAAATATAAAAATCACACATAAGGGAAAAAATATGTCTGGATCGAAAAAAGCATGGTACTTGCCTGTCCATTTGTCTGGGGGCGATAGGCACTGGAAACAGCATGTTTAATGTTCAATAGCCTGAAGACATGGGTGTTTAACTGTGTATGTAATTGCAGTTGTAGGCGATAATAAATATCAAGAGTAAAAACTTTCAAAAAACAGAAATTAATTTATGATTACCTCATTGACAAACTCCTTTCCTTGATCAGTGATGATTTTCCTGACCATGCCGAACTAATAGAGCTTGTTGACGATAGCCCTGCACACTTGCACTCGCAGTCTTGCTGCTCAGCGGTTCAGCAACAACCCACTTGGTGTAGAGATCCGTCATCGTCATGATATACTTGTGCCCGTTGGGAGTTTCAGGGAGAGGGCCAATGAGGTCCAAACCAACCACATCCCAAGCTTCGGTAACCTAGTGGAACATTAGCAATTTAAGTGTTTTATATTTTTCTAGCATTCAAAAAACAAATGCCCGCAATACCTTAATGGGATGCAATGTTGGTGTCTGGGTCTTCATCGGGTCGTTGAGTTGGCATTGATGGCAACACCTCACCTGAAATAGAAATAAGTAACTTTTACATCTACACCTACAATAACTGCTGGCAGGTAATCGATTTTCACTACAGGGCACTCAAAACTAGGGTTTTCAGATTTATGTTGAATCACCTGCAAGTAATGTAAACACTTATCACAGTATTTAATGTTGGCCAGTAGTATCCAGAAACAACCCTGTCTCTTGTAGCCCTCAAACCTCGATGGTTTCCAGTTCCAGGGTGATCATGGCACTCGTGCAGAACTGACCTCTTTTCTTCCTCAGACAAAACCACTAACCGGAGGTATTGTCGGTGGGATCCCGTATAGAACAACCTGCCGTCTTGTCAAAGACATGATTAGATTCAGCTTTAGATTTGACATCCTTCATCAGTCCCTCAGTCAGTGTAGAAGCAATTAAAATTTTCATGATTTTAAACCATCCATACATAAGTATATTTAAGTGTGTACATTCAATTAATAAGCAGGATTTTACTATTTTCATTGAAGTCGTACACTGAAAACTAAGTAAATACAAATAAAACAAAAATATAAGTATCAAGTGCACAGTTAATTTCCGGCAGACCGCATCAGGCAGGCAGACCGCATCAGGCAGTGACAGACCTTTTAGCCACTGTGCATCTGTGTTATGTAATGCTTCTTTCTTCCATATGCCTTTCCAGCACTGTTCAGTCTCCAGCCTTGGTGGGTTAGCTCTTGTGTTATTACCGTGCCACTGAGAGTACACTTTGGCTGGTTCAGTGGAGAGCAGCCAGTTTATTCGCGGGGCTTCAGTCTCTTTTGTGTATCTCTTCAGACGGGTGACCAAGTTATTAGCAAGCCCTCAGGTATCCTGGTTGCACCTTTTTGGAGTTCTGACAATTGGCCTACCTCTCTCCTTGTCACCTTGATTTTAGCCCTTTGTTCGCCTTCACAGTGCCCTTCTGGGATCCATGCATCTCAAGGATCACTGTTGCTGTTCTGTACATCAGCTCATTGGTCTCAGTGATGTTTGCAGTGGGAATTGTTTCCCACTGCAAACGTATTTTTGTTTTACACTGCAAGGTGCTCAGTTTTAATACATTAGCCACAGTAGTGAGTCACTGAATTGACTTGACAGCTGCAAATCTGTGATCGTTACCAACTGTGGAGAAGTTACTAAAAAGGATTCAAAAAAGTGATGCCACCCTCTCCAACAGTAAACACTGTTCATGTAAGCACCTGTTGAAGCAGTTTTGAAGTTTTGAAAATTAATTGGAACGTTTTATGGCGATACTTTGATTTACACCTTACTTATTTATTCTTTGGAGTTAAGTTTGATGAACATGACTTGCACCTGGTTCTGCTGCTGGTTGGATTTTTCTTTGACAAATACCGTGGTATGGTATCTTAGCAATTATCACATGGTTTCATGTCATTTCGCAAGGTTTTGGTTTTTTTTACGTGTACGTAGATTAAATATGGTTATTGATCATAAACATTCGTGACAACTTGAACAAATTGCTTTAAGACCGGGTTGCAACTCTCAACTCTCGAACGGATTTTTTCGTACTTTATTTCAGGTAGTGTTAATTAATAAATAGTAACTTCACGGGTGTAGTGTTTCTAGACCACATTAGTAGTTAACTTTGATGTCTTTCTGTGGGCTGTTTCGTGGGTTACAGGTTTGAAGTCCTGTTGTTTGCGTCTTGCCGGCCGCGTGTCTCACGCCATGGCTAGCACGGAGTTCAAATCTTGAACCCACAAACACGAGATTAAAATCACTGCCACTTTCCCCTGCAGCATGGAGGACATTAGTCTGGCTGTGGGGGAAAAAATCGGGCACAGCAGCATAAGATCGGCTGCTCGGATGAACAGTGGCGTGGTCATATTCCTGAACCATGTGGAAAAGGTGAACCGTGTGGTGGAGTCAGGAGTTGCCGTAAACGGCTGCTTCGAGAGACGATAGTTCTATCCAACGTCACTCCCTTCATTACTGATGAATTTCTGACCAGGGAGCTGTCCAGACATGGGAAAGTGGTGTCACCGGCAACGTTCGATCTAATGCAAAGTTTTTCAACCCTGGGGTCGCGACCCCACATGGGGTCGTCAGAAATATCTAGTAATTGATTAAAAAAAATTCTGATAAAAATATTTTTTTATTATTTTTTTTTTTAAATTAAAACACCACACACAATCTTAAACAACTATTTTCTACACTTTAACTTTCTCAAATATAAATCTAGTTCAAATAAAATGCAGCATATACAAATATCTGAGCTTTTTCAAGATGAGAAACGAACTGTTGGCGTTTTCCATGGATGTGAAAAAAAAAAAGATTTTGTCGACTTTTTGTATTTCCCTGGGCCAGGAAAAGGTATTTGATCGTGTTGAACACCAATTCCTCTGGAAAGTTCTGCAGAGTTTCGGGTTCAGTGCTGATTTCGTAGCTAAGCTCAAGGTGTTATAAAGCGATATTGAGAGGGTCCTGAAGGCAACGGCAGTCAGTGTGCTCATTATAGAGTGTGTAGAGGGGTTGGCCAGGGCTGTCACGGATGCTCGATGCACTCTCCCTCGAACCCCTCCTCCACAAGATACGCTCT